>NC_134371.1:48121739-48423260 GCF_035582795.1 Mycteria americana | reverse complement strand
TTCTTGATGAGTTTGCTCATTCAGCTATAGGGTTAGCTTTAGACTTTAAAAACACTCATTAAAACCATACAGATACATTTACGGAAACACAGCTTCACAGGATAAATGCAATTAGTCATGGATCAAATACTGTTAATAAAATTGAAGTGCTTTGTACTTCCAAACTTGTTCTAGTGAAGGTGACTATTGATCAAAACATTTTCTTAGAAACTCCCACATCAATAGCTATATGTAGAAACAAAAAAAATTACATAGTCAAATTCTATATTGACATCATTTGATAAAACAAAATCCATCTCCAGGTACTTTCCAAAGTATATCTCCTGTTTTAGTCCATTTTCTCTCTTTGATAAAAAGAGAATGAGCCAGGCTTTTAAGACACCTGGAGAGTAGACACTTTTCCAAAGTATTCAGGAAGTACTGCCCTTCCCAAGTTGTGTCTAAGCTCTTAAGATACTTTTTAATAATCTCAGAAATTTGTTCTGGTAAAGTATGAATACTGCTTAAGGGAATTGCTGTAGAACCTCTCAATTTGATTAGTGTATTTTTTGTTGTTGTTGATATCTCAGGCAATGGTCTTCAAAGTACAAGCTGCAACAGCATGGAATCTGATTAGACCTGTGCTGCTTTACTGCACTGATCTGATTCTCTGACTTTAATGACAACACCCCCCCCCCCAAAAAAAAAAAAAAAAAGTTAAATTTGATCCAGACATACAAAGCCTCACCAGTCCCCACTCACTGTCTTAACAGTACATGAGTTAAAGCAGGTTGATGGCAATGACTGTATTTTTCCTATAAAGGCTTTTTGGCTTTGAGATACTGTCTGACAATTAAGACTATTTTGAAAATGCCTGCACCCCTCACAACATCCACTGAATTTTGTAAATTTTCCGTACTACCAACATCCTCAAAAATCACTACAGAATCATTTCCTAGGTAAAATCTCAAAATTCTCAACATCGCTTTTGATCTTTTATAAAAATTTTCAATCCGTTAAGCTTTGAGGCATGATCCTTCCCTATGCATATGGATGCCTGTGTACATACATATTTTACAAATACAGTAGAAAACACATTTTCAGGTTCTTGCTTATTCAACCATATTAGAGTTTAAAATACAACACCAGTATTTTAGCAACTTCTGTATAAAACAGACTGGTCATAGCAAAGTCTCCAGTGGGTTTCATGGTATATATGCTGCTCTTACAATATAATTTTTAATATCCTGCACCCAAAAATATATAGTTGCTCACATTACTTACTTTAAGATGGTCCTTAAAACACTTACAACTCTGCAAATTTTAACAATTTTTAAAAATTTTTTGACCAAAGGTCAGCTATTTCCAAATGGAGGCATTATCCCCTTGTAACTATTGTGTATGGCCAGACCATACATATACCATCGCTTCAGAGCAAATAAACGTTTCAGTTCTTGCTTGCATGTACTCAGGATAGTCCTAAATGCACATGCATCATAGCTCAACAGCACAGCTGATCTGGTGGAACTGTAAGTTTAAGGCGTTCCCATGGTCTCTGTCAGTATGATACGGTATGATGGAATTTTTGCAATAAGATATTATGTTTAAAAATGCTATTAAGGTTGCAAATCCACATACTATAAAATGCAAAAGAAGAGAATTAAAGTTTCCTTACATGCTCACATACTTTTTTTCCAGGAAACCTTCAGTTCCTTTACTGTAGAAGATACATTGACTGTGGGAATGAATGAGGAGTTTGAAGACACGGGAGACTCTTTGTACCTGACCTTTGCCTCATTTAGCCACAATTAAAGTTAGTGAGAACTATCTTTTGCCTAATTAAAGTAGTAAGGAATGCTTATTACGCTGAAAACTCAGGTGCTCAAAGTAGGCATTCAAAGTTAATGGAGTTGAGGTGCTCCAGAGAAGTGGGTGGGCAAAAATGATAAATTAATCAGTGGCAGTTATCTTCCATGTTTTGGTAATCTACATCAACTATGTGGGCATAGATACAATAAAAACACATGCGTTCAATTCAGTACGCCTACTAGCTTCTGAATAAGCTGCAAGGGAAGGGAAATTTTTTAAATCCTGTTACTAATGGGAATTGCCATAATATCCTCATGATTATGAGGAAATGCTTTGAGATTACAGACAAAAAAAAAGGCATCATAACTGAGCAACTGAAAGAACAGCTTTAGGCTATATCCAGCTTCTAGACAGTTTTTACATGGGAAGTGACACCCATTTGTCCCATTTCCTACAAACACGTCCACTTCTACAAGGAAAGAACACCCAGCAAGACCCAGATCCTCACAGCAGTTTCTCTTGTCAGAAGTTCACGGTTTTTTCTGTACTAAGTGTGCCTATATTCCAGAGAACTTGAGGGAAATAACTCTGCTCTCTGAGCTGATACTGAGATTTTAGTCCCTGGAGCAGGACACATGCAGAGTCCTTCAGTTACACCAGGAAAACACTTCCTTTTTAGAAATGAGCCTGATAAAGAACTTACTCTGTGACAGTCTGTCTTATAAAACACAATGATAAATCAGATTAGTGAAGCTCAGATGAGGAGCAACTCACAGTCCAGCACTTGTGGAGAACCCAGGCGCCTGATCCCAAGCAGCCAGCGGTGTCTGCTGTGAGCCTGTCCACAGCATGGGCTCCTCTGGGCTCCTACAAGTCTTAAAGTTGACCATGAAGAATCTATCCGGAGAGTTCATCAATCAAAGAACAACATTTGGACTATGGAGAGAAAGACCTCATGCAGAATTTAGATTCAACAGTGATTCCTAACATTGGGGGATTTTGTGTGATGTAACAGTTGTAGTAGGGAGTTACAATGGAAAACTGAGTGGACTTGAGCTTGTTTAATATCAGATAACTTTATATTATTTGTAACCTTAAAAATATTTATTTACAACAAACATACAAAAGTATATGCTCTGGAGGCCTCAAAAGCTTCAAACATTACTATTATCATCTCCATTTTCAAATGCAGATGGGCTTATGCTGCGAGGGAAAGCTTTGCTCACATTAAAATCTTATGCTTCAACTAGCTATGGTAGAAATCGTTCCCAGTTAGATGTCCCATGCACAACAGCCTACATTATACAATGGCAAAAATAATAGTCTACTTTTTAACGTGTTCACAACATACACAATTTGCTGCTCTTTCTAGAATTTTCTGCATAATAGCATACTTTGCCAATAGTGTGCAGAAGCTCATCATTATCTTTTCTAAATTTCCTTTTTTCTTAAATGCTCTAACTACATCCAGAAAAAGTAAAACAGCCCACAGTAATACATTTACTAACAGATTGACGTACTTGTTGACAGATTGACATACATTAATAGAGCTCCTTCCTGATAAAAATACTAATGACTGATCCCCAATGACTTCTTTGTCATTGTGTGAATAAGTACATAGTTTTTCTTATTCAGACATACAGACAGCTGCAGGTCACACTCTCACAGGAATTTCCTCTTTCTTCTTCTCCTTCTGGACAGCCAGAAGTTGTGCAAACTCCTTCCAAATATGCTGATGGTCTCATGCAGTGGGGAATAGGAATTCATGGCATAAATATTTAATGAGCATGAACATGTAAAGAACCAGTATCTTACGAAAAGGTAGCTACAAAGAGAAATTCACCCTTGGGAAGAAAGTTGCCTCTCTGCCAAACAGTTTTGCAGTACTGCAATGGCAAATGCCCTAAGTTATTTTGGTGAGTTCAGGACTGGGGAAGCCCCACTGCGCAAAGCACTGAAACACTTTAAACACTATGGTTTGAAAAGTACCTGGAAGATGTACTTCTCACAAGCATATAGTTCTCCATGTATACAAAATTGTTCTCAGACCCAAAGAAACTTAAAATATTTCCTTCTTCACTATCACATGCCTATACTTCCTTCTTGATTATAACACGCCTTAGCAGCCTCTGGTTCCCTGTAACTGTTCAGCACTTCTGTCCAAGCAAACAGCAATAACCTAGAATGATGAAGACAATCTGCTGACAAAGGTAACTTGCTCTGTTATTCTATCCTTACGAGTCTGTACAATACTAAATCTTGGCTATTCTCCTGTGGTAGAACAGTTGCAAGTGCTAGCATTTAAATTCACATCAGGTGTATGAAACTTTTGAACCTTTCTTGCAGAAGTGTCTCTTTAAGTACCTGGGCTCTCCTCTTTCAATTTCCTTTCACTTATCACAGTTCAGAGTTATTTTGAAACTCTTCTTGCTGGTATTTAATTTTTCATCTTATTTTCAAGATTTCAGTTTGACTATCTTTCTCCTTAATTATGAAATCGCCTGCAACTTTATAAACTAGTTTCAGCACATCCAGTTTCCTTTTGCACATTTATTTCCTCTTCTCAATTCTGCAGAGGGTAACTTAAAAACCTGCTGTTCTTTTCTTTAAAGATTCTCTTCTACAATGACAGTTCTCGCATTTTCTATCACCATAACTGTTCTTGTGCCTTTTTCCAGTCCTCTCAAGATCACAAGCTAAATGTTCTCCTTTCTTTCCCAATGTGCCTTACCAAAAGTCAGCTTCTAACATTTTGAATCACAGCTAATCTCTTACTCAGTATGCTGGACATCTCTCTTACTCCTTTGTAAACATTTCCTCACTTGTACCTGAAAAGAGTTAGCAAGAGTTGACTACTTTTTCACAACAGTTTTTTTACACACAGTTGACTACTTTTTCACAAGCCATTAATGGTTCAAGCTGCTATTGAATGTAGCCTGCAATTGCTCTGATAGCTAAAACTAGCCGAACTGTAAGATATTTTGTAGCATAACATTTGCAGGCATTTAACCTGTTTACATTTCTTATAACTTCCAATACTAGCTGAATTCTCAAACTCCTTGCTTCCAAATCCTTCCTAAATCTAGCCCCATATTACTTGCTAGTATTGCATAAACACCCTATTGTTCTTTTCCCACCTAGTTCCTGCTGTCATTTCAGCTAGTTCATTTGTACAAAAACAGTAGAATTAAATTGATTAAGATTTCCTACTATTCTTCCTTTCAGTTCTCTTGTTGGAAATGCCCCACTTACTTAGAAACTGGAAAAAAAAAACCATTCTGAGGTATTGAAACATAAACCTTCTACAGAAGAATAAAAAAGAAAGAAAAAGAAGGAAAAAAAGGATAAAAACTCCTCTTATTAGTGAAATAAAACAAAAGAGGATTTTAAAAAATTCTCTTAATACTCTTCACACTAAGTTCACTGTAGGCTCTCAGCACATTGCAGACTCCCAAAACTAAAAAAAAAAAAAAAAAAAAATTTAGATGTGACTCTGCAGGTAAGTATTTTTGGTTATTAGTTCTCCAAAGTACAGAAATATATACATCACTTCAGTGAAGGCATTAGTTGCAGTGCCAAAACTATGTAACTGAAGCCTCATATATGCTTAAGAGTTTTGCTAAAAGAGCCCTTACTATCATTAAATAAGAAGTGTAAATGAAGGTGTACAAATGTTAGAAGGTACTCCCCTTAGTTGGTAGAGCATTAACCAATGAACTCAGAAGCTCATAGGCTTTGTGTAAAAAAACTTTAACAAACTTTTACTATAGCAATCACATCTTAATAGCTCTGAAAACATGTTTTGTGCATATGTACTAAGAGCATACAGCTGTTTAATGAGGGTTTCAAAGCTGTGGAAATACCCTTGTAAAAGAGAAGAAATGGAAATCCCCCCACATCCCATTATTACTTCAAAAATGTATTTATATAAAATTAATATCAGAGTCATGGATGAAGTTGAATGTTTAGGAATATGTAAAAATCTTCCTGCATTCCTGATATTTTGTGGAGATCTGCAAGGGCCTGTGTTGTTCTGAAAATCTCCTGCTCATAACTATTCTTTCCCAGTAAAAACCTCATCTCTGTTAGATATTGGTCCCTTCTTTATTTTTTTTGGAATCACTCTTGTATTTCCCAAGACTAGACTAGAACAGAAAGAAAACGAAAAGGAATGTACATGGGCAAACTAACATCCGCTTCACCCAAATGCTGCAGACAGCAGAGCAAGACGCATGGAGGTGAGGTTCTTTTCTCTGGCTTGTTCCACTGGTTATGAATGTTCTCATCTTTTTTTCTTTAGACCTCACCTGTGCTGGAGCAAGTTGCTTTTAGACATCCCTTCTCATAATAGAAATATTGTAGTTTAGAGCTACATTACAGCTCAAAGCTTACACTCAGAGAGAAAACAGAGAAAGAAGAGAAGCAAAGAAGAGTGATGCACAAGTGAGAAGCAAGCGGGAATCTCTGTCCTTCCCCCACGCAGCGGGCCCTGGAAGGAAGGCTGCTGTTCCCAGGAAGGTGTCTTGCGGGTGGGGAGCAATTGTGGAAGCTGCAGCCAATTTCAAAGCTGTAAAGGAAAGAGATGCTTGGGCAGACAGCCTGGAGTCACTTGCATATAAGCTATTACCACAGCCAGCAAAATTAAGAGTTTCAAGAGATGAAAAGAAAGATGTGTGACTTTCCACAAGCTGTCTCTTTATCTGCAAATGCAGCAGCAGGCTTGGGGTTTGCATCCTAAACTGAGGCAAGCAGAAAAATGGTCTTTCAACCTCAGCTCTTACTCTGTTCTCCAGCTTGCCTTCTTCAGCAGGTAGCCTGGAAGACACATTGTAGCTGAAGTACTGCAACTAAGTTAGGGTATCTCTGGAAATACTGGGGCAGGGTTGGGAATTTGTCATGTAATTTGCAATGGAATATTGCAGCAAATATTCACAGGGGATTGAAATAAACAAACATAATTAATTTGACACCTTCCCAGAATGTTAAACAAATTAATTTACCAGAAACAGTTTTTTAAGCAGAAGAGTGATTTTTAAGTGACTATTGTAGTACAAATGCATTTATAATAATTATCTGAAATTCTAATCTGCTCTTCAAATCAGTACGGGGCAAAATGCTATGTCAATGAAGAGCCTACTCAACATCCCATTATAATGTCGTATATTTCTAACACATTCCTAGTGTTGCTCAGAAACTATTTTCATTGTAATAAATAATTGGTCATTAATTCAGAGCAATTAACGCCTTTAAGAAATGTTAATATTTTCATGTACTGCTTGCATCTTCTGCTAGAAGACTCACAGTGTCCTAGGCCTGTTTCATAAGCTCTGTTTGGACTTTCTGTGAGCAGTCACCAGCCAAAATTTAATTATCCCATTACTTTTAGTATTTTACAAATATGTTGCAGTTTTTCTTTAAAATATACTGTTTTGATGAACCATCTTGTGGATAAATTCACCCAAAGACAGTGAAGTAAAATAAGCGGTTTCAATGTATGGTAAGCAATTAAAAAAAAAAATTAATTTTAGACCAATTATTTTTAAACATTCTCACAGATTTAAAGTACATTGAATTTATCAACTCGTGCTTTCTTCAGTTCACCTATGACACTAAATCCAAAAAATAGTCATGTTGGATTTCTTGCTGAGTGTGCTTATTTTAGGGTAGTTGCTGTGATCCAAAATTAGTACTTTATTTAGCATCAGCACTTTCTTGAAAACAAATACAAAGTTGATGGTTATTTTTAAGAATTTGCTGCATCACGCATTTAGAAAATACAAATAATGCCAGCAAACATGAAGGAGATGTACCTTATAGAGTGTCACAGGAAACAGAAATCTGACAGAACAAGGAGATCTTCCTATCACTAATAACTAGAAATTGGACCTGCTATTGTTTACTTAAAATATAGGGAAAAGTCTGCTTCCTGTGACTATACATGTATTTTGTTCCATATACAACATGACCCTTGACTTATAATAGACATTAGAGAACTTCTTGGCTTTCATTCAGTTTAGCCATTATAGACTAAAACTGCCGAAGGTTCAGCCAACATCCACACTACTTTAAAAGGATTTGACACATCATCAGGAAAAAGAAAATGTGAGTTTCCTTGAATTCTAAGGGGAAAGCTCTTGAATGGCAAAAAAAGAAAAGAACAGAAGCATTGTTAGGTCAGACAGTACTCTGTGGACAGTCCTCCTCCTTGTTGCTGAGGCAGCACGAAGCAAAACTCACAGCTATACAAGTACTGTATCAGCACTACCGTATTTCTTAGGGCTTTTGAAGGCTGAAACCTGCCATCAGTTCTCAGAAATCCAGAGCCAAATGGCAAACTGCACAGTATGGTCCCCATAAAGGAAAAAAACCGGTGTATGATTCCCGTAAGGTTAAAAAGAAATAAAAAAATAAGCACTGGTGTTTAATAAAGCAGCAGTAAGTCATGGTTAATTAAGGACAAGGCTCATGATCTGCCATGTCTTAATGTACATTGGAGGAATGCTACTACTTACTGGATGGTGCTCATTTTTCTGGGTAATCTATGGCAGCTGCGCATTCAATGCAAATGGGGCAGATTAGCAAGTAGGTGGTGTTTCTAAAAGGTGTTAACGGGAACTAGAGTTTTTCACATGTTGTTGATAGAAGGAAAAGATTTTGTGATTTGTTATAATTTATTCTGAATTTTCTTCCTAAATCCCTCCAGTTAGCCATTTTGGTTGTGGAGGGCTTTTATGCTTTCCACCTCTTGGAAAGCATAATTTTTCCCATTTAAACTTGAAGTATGTCCTCCTAGCATACTGATACTAAACACAGGAGGTAAAAAGGACTCCTGAATCATCAAATACACAATAAAGCAGGAGCTGACAAACTGAGTGTATCTTGAAATGGGACAAAGATCTCAAAAATAATTGCTGTGAAATTCATTTCACTTTTTTCTTATTTTTAAATAAAGTGCCATGTTACAAGTAATTGATTTTTTGCTCTTTGCTAGCCCAAGGAAAATTTGTTTTGCTACTCCAGTGTATGGTGGTTCTAATAGTCTGATTCTTCAAATTTCCAGTCCCAATTCTTCAAATTGCCAATTAATATGGGCCTGCTTCTCTGCAGACTTTCTACAAAACTTTTGACCTTCTTCCATTATGCCTTCTGTCTACAGATTCCCTCTCTTCTAGCCTCTCTTGAAGCATCTTTGATAAATTTCCAAGTTCCTTGCCAGTATTTCATCTTGGATATGTCCATTATCTCATTTTCACTACCAAGAAGGTGTCTTGTTCTCCCGTTCCTTCCAACCCCATTTTCTCAACTTCATTCCACTCATTGTCTCTACTTCTTTTCCAGCTCCTAGTCCCTTAACACTGTCCTTGTAGGATTGCAGTTCTATGAATTTGCCTCACTGACCTTCTTCATATGCAATTTTGCAATTGTGTAATCATTAAGATTCTGTAATTATATCACACTTTTCATTTCATCTTGCTAGCCCTTTTTTGCAGGTTCCCCAGAAGTTCCTCAAGCGCCTCCCTACCAGCCACTAACCTTGAAGCTTTTCTAGCATTTCCAGGTTAGTTACGTGCCCATCCATAACCCTTACTGTCACATTAATGACATACTGAACCCTGAAGGAATAGTATGGTATTCCATGGTTACCTTCTGCCATGATAAAATACTATAAAATCAGACATTTATTGCATCTGTTTTGTGACATATGCATGTTTCTGTAACTTGCCAGTTTATATAGCAACAACACCTTACCTCTAAACAAACAACTGTTGCACTCTTCTAAACAAAGGACTCTTCCTTTAGCAAAACACCTTGGTTCAAACATAGCATGCTGCAACACAGGCCCCTTCCTTGCATGAGCAAAGTATACTAATGAAAAAGCCTAGAGGCTGGCTTCACTACAGACACCAAGCTGTTTGGCTGCCTGGATTTTATTTACTTTCAAATGCTGAGACTTTCTTTAAACTCATTATTAAGTAAGACTTCCCCAGACTTCCAAAGCTTAGGGATATTTTTGTTTATTTGCGTTGCGTTTGAATAACTGTGACATTCTTCTAAGGAATTCTTAAGCTTGAATTGCCTACTTGTACTCTTAAATACTAGTTATAGGTGAGGTAAAGGCTTTGAATGGCCTTATAATTTTAATAAAAACTATATCAATATATTCTTGTCTGACTTTCATTTCTGATAAAAATAAAAATGGATTAATTACATATATTAGTTAACTAAAAACTAGTATAACTGAGTAAAAAAAAAATTTGTTCTAAAAATGGAGATTAGGAAAACTGACATATGAAAGTTGAAATGTATGTATATAAAGATAACTTAATGAGTGTCTTACAATAACTACCCCAGGTATTTGCTTGTACAAAATTTATACTTTGGCAGCTCAGGTCCCCTTATCTCCATCCTTAAAAAATCAGCAAAGAAAATTTTCATGAGTGGATCAGGGTGGAATTTTTTCCCCTCCAGCTTCCTGGACCCAATAAGATGAATGTATTGGTTTTCTTTAACTGCACAGATGTGGTGCATTGCTTATCTACTTCCATACATATTATCATATTTGAGCAGAAGTATCTGAGTGTATGTTTAAAAAACACAAATATGTTTAAGTTATGTTGAGGCAATGATGCACAACCTATTTCTTACAGTTTTATCTGTGCAGGCAATCTTAAAGCCATTTTACATCTGTAATCTCTTTCATGTCTATATGCTTAAGTTTAAGCCTGTTAGTGTTAAAAAAACAAAAGCTAAATAATTGTATCAGTGGAAAGCCTGTTCTCTCTGTAATTCCACTTCAGGAATTCTGACCCTGGTTTTGCTGCTATCTATTAAATTCTAGAGGCTTTTTAGACCAGATGACTTGCACAGCTTCATCTTGTTCACCACCAGCACATGATCTCTTTGGACCATAGTGCCATCTAGCTTCTCTTTTCCTGACCTCAATAATTCTGTGTGTTGAACACAATTGTGTGATGTAGCAAACAGAGGCCCAGGGAGCGATTGTTAATATAATTGTCAAGCTAGTCTTGACTATTTATCTAAACATACAGAAATTACTCACCGAGCCTCTCAATAAACCCCTCTTCGATCATCCATTCAAAAATGGGAGACAAAAGTATGTATTTTCCTTTGGAATAGATCTTATTGCTTCCCTCCAAAATGGAAAATCAAGACCCATACTGATGCTGTAGGCAAGCTACCTGTACCTTTGCAAAAGCTCTGGCACCATACCAATACTAATACACACTTCACAGGACATCAAGGGCAACACGGCTAAATCCTCTCACATTGCTGAAGGCATTTGTCTCTTAAAGAAAAATCCCTGCTCCCAAAGGAGCGATATTTGAAAAGATTTGGAAGATTCCCTGAGGTGCCAAGAAAGGAAAAAAGCTAGAGAAAGATACTTTTCATTCACATGACAGGGGGTGGGGGGTGTCTCTTCCTTTAGTAACAAAGGCTTTTTTATGAGAAGAGCAGAGCAGACATGAAATGGTCCACCATAACTCCTTGTAACAGGCTGTGTGAAATGGGAACCCTTTTTGGGTAATGGATTTCCTTGTATACAGCTGGAATCTGAGACCCACTCAAAGATGCCTGGGTTTCATTTGCTTTTGCAATATATGCAGGACTTACTTATATGCAAGCATACAACCAATCCAGTCCCCTTAAAAAAGGTATAACCTTATAACAAAGGCTGCAGTAGAAGAGCAGACAAAGTCTCTTCCACATCTGGGTCTGGCTCACGTCCTTGGCAGCTTCTGGTGAGCCAGGACTATACAAGATCCAATTTAGTTTTCATAATCTTTCTTTCTGATTCGCTGATATGCTCTTTACTGCTTGGAGGGATGTTTCCTGCTGTGTCTCATAAGCATGGTTCGCTTCCATCAACTGGCATCATTACATGAACTTCTCGCTGCTAATGCCCCATAGTAAAACAGACGATTCTTCAAACTCACTTCAGACGCAATGGCAAGATAAAGATTTTCCATGAAATTCAAATAATCAACTAAACTCCATAAATTATTAGGGTATAATGAGGCCTTAATCCCTAAATAATTAACAAACTAATTGAGATTCCACTGCCCTTATTCCTTTTCACATAACCACTTTAAGTCTGTGAAGATACGAGGATAAATGTGCTA
This sequence comes from Mycteria americana, assembly GCF_035582795.1. Taxonomy (NCBI): domain Eukaryota; kingdom Metazoa; phylum Chordata; class Aves; order Ciconiiformes; family Ciconiidae; genus Mycteria; species Mycteria americana. The sequence continues at coordinate 48,411,330 of NC_134371.1, read as the reverse complement.
CTGAGTACTGGCCATTGTAAAAGAGTATGCTGCAGGCTAGCAACCTTCTTGTTCCTAAAGAGCATACAGACACAGCTATCCTCACTGTTGACAGCATCCACTAGCATCAGACACCCTTGCTTAACATCTACAGACAACCTTGTGATCACTGAATGTTTTAACGGACATTCTTGGCAATAGTTTGTTCACAGACTATCTGAATAGAAGTATTTACATAATAAGTACCTATGCCACCCTAAGCTGGCACATAAACAGCTTTGTACACTCATGCTTGAAACCAAATATTGATGTCAAAATTATTACTAAAAATATATTACAACAACTCACCAACTTTGTTCTCAAAATCAGTTGATAAAAAGCAGTATTTCAATATAGTACTGTGTAAGCGATGCGAACAGGAAACAAAACAACACTGCCGTATTTCTACAGATATCCCATTTAAAGATAAAATCTTATATGTGACATTCTATCCTGATTATGGTGATCATAATTATTTTCAAATTACAGATAAGATTAACATATAATCAGCTGTTTTATTCATTAGGTTAACGTAATATTTATAGTGTTAGATGTTACTAAATGAGATAATTTTTACAAGACCCTTAGTTTTACATGTAGTGGGTTTTTATTTTGAACTGTTTGCTCCGCGAGTACATTCACACAGATTCCTCAATATGGTTTCCCTAGAACCTTTTTACATTTGGGAAGAGAATTGTTTTATACATTTGTATACTTATGAGACAATATTTTTTTCTTTAGCATTAAATGAACAATTGTCTCCCAAATCTAAAAGAAAATAGACGAATGATAGTAGTAAAATCTGAAGAAGGTACCAGATAATGACTTAAAATTTGTTCTCAGAGTTCTGCCCTTACATTCTACAGAAATCAGATTGCTCTCTGAAAGCATGTATTTCATTCTCTGGGAAGTCACCCTCTACCTGCCACCCACAATCTGCAGTCTCGTAAACATGCATCTCCCAGGACTCCTGGCTCTGGTTCCCAGATCAGCTTCTGGGCATTACAGGTCACCAGCCTCTGCCACGAGAGAGACCTTGGGAGGTACAGCCAGAACGCCTGGGGCACTATGCGTTGTACCACAAAAGGGTATGGGCTTACCCACCACACCGATACATGCTGCCAAACAAGCTTCCACATGAGTTCTTTGATCTCTGAGTAATAACTGCATTTTTTTATATGCTTAAATTCCCAAACTCAGCTGAAGGGTTGTTCAGCAAGGGATAAGAAGTTCTGACAAGTTTTGTTTATCTCAAATGAAGTAAAACCGTAGTTCAAAAGGCTACATATTTTTTAATTATATACACAGATATGTACATATAAGTATATAATTTTCCTTGAATGTTAATAAAAGGCTATATGTATTTTAATATATACACATATATATGTACATATAAGTATATACTTTTCCTTGAATGTTAATAACTCAGAAACAAAATATTTTTCCCCTAAAAAATCTCAAAATATATTCGTGTTTGGGCTGAGACCAAGCATGGGACACTACCATCTCAAAGATACATTTTTTAGCATAGTATGACTACATTGCAGAAGGGACTATAATTATAATCTTGACATTACCATAACGACCGTGGTTGCTATCAGGTGACAGGTATAATATAGATAATCAGTAGACAGTACAATAGCAATATTTAATGATGCATGAGATAGAAGAAAATTAATTCATGCCTTTAATTCAGCTCAGAGCCATCTTTTCTTATATTTGTGTGTGACTTTCCTAATCCTGTTAGCACATACATAACAGTTACAATAAACAGCAGAGCCAAGCAAGATATCTAGTGCAGAATCCAGAGAGCTTACATTTACTCATCATATACAATGAATAATTCTTGTGTTCCTATTTATCTCTCTTTTTTTTAACATGACAGATAGTTCTACTGTCTCGTTTTAATACCATACAAAAAAAGCTGATAGCACAGAGTGCTATGAAAAGTGCCTTTGCCTTGAAATCAGACAGAAGCAGTAGTGAGGCTGTTCTTTTGTTTTCCCATGTTGCAGTGTACCAACTCTCTCATTTAATCAGCCTGAGAGAAATAATGCCACAAATTAAAAAAAAACTAATCTTAAGTAAAGGAAGATGCTCTATTGAATGAAAGAGGGACAATTATGCTCACTGGAGGAGCTAACATGGCTGCACATTTCAAATCCTGCAAGATTTTACCACTACCTTTATAGAAAAGGATTAATTGAAAGAGAAATTTTTATGGAAAAGGACACTCCTGCAATGAAGCTATTCCAATATGTGTGGACAGCAACAGATGAAATGCAACAGAAGACAAAGGAGTAATACTCAAACGTAGATATGAAGAAGTACTACTCATATATCTTCACAATATTTCTGGTTATTACCTCTGCTCAAACCTTGCTGCTCCTGTCTCCACAGCTACAACACTGCTACAGCCATTTCACTGAGCCTTAGATGAAAGATGAGAAGTTTATAAAGAATCACAGAAACAGTGTTTTATGAAATGACATCAAAGTCAGTGTCAGAGGCTCTAGGGTGAGAAAAAAGTGGCTATCCCAGCACTGCGGTACACTGAGGCAAGGCAGAAAAAGAGGGCAGAAGAAAAACAGGACGTTTCACTGTGACACTTCAGTGGAGCAAACATGAAGCAAAGTTCGTGTAACACTTTGCAAAACTCTGGCTCTTGTTCGATTCATCAGCTTTGTCTCTCAAGCTCTCTCTTTCCTAGTTTTCTTCTGTGGCTAATGCTCACTTCGCTGCTTTCAGACTGACATTGCACCTCCATCACATCTTCAGCTTCAGAACAGATCAGGATGGATGCAGCTCTTGCCTGAAGCATATCTGCATTTTTAATTCTGCCCTGAGACTGTCACAGGACAGGGGAAGACTCCAGACAGCCTGAAGACAGCTATTAAGAAATTTCCATCTGAGAAGGCAGATTCATGAAGCTATGAATAAAATAACAAGATATCAATGATATCTCTTCCTGCTGTTTGTCCTGCCAGGAGAAACTTCCACTTTCCTCACTCAGCTGCTCTATGAGCTCTCAGGAAGAGAGGGAACAGAAAGGCCAAGTCCTGCTGCAGTAATCAAAACTTAGCCTTACTGAGAAGCCCAAGTTGCACAGCTATTTTCACAAATATTAACACTTCTCTAATGGCAAGATCACAGGCAAACACCACAAATGTGTCCATTCAGAAAACAGCAAATGTGACAACCACCTACGGTATGGTTCTATGACAGCATTTTTCACCAGCAGCTGTTTCACTTTGTAGGGCTGCTCCTGAACATAAGGCATCTTTGGTCTTAAGCGAAGCTTTTCAATAATAGCAGCTCCATCTTTGTTCCTTGTACCTTGGTCCTTGAACCACAGGAGCTGGTTCTGTCCAGTGAGAATGAGACTTATTCTTTCTTCCTCTGTGTTTCTTTAATAATTAATACTAAATAAGGGTTTTATCTGCTGTCACTTCTAAAGCAACAGGAAAACTTTTGAAGCAGAGGATGATCTTACAGAAGTACAGGAAAAAAGGCATTTAAAGAATGCTGAAAAATTTTGGCAGAGGCACATTTTTGTTACTCATTATTTCAACCCATTGTCCCACAAAGGCATAGTTCAGCATGGTGAAGCCTACGGTGCTACACAGCTCCCTTGTTTGGCTTGAGCTCCCCCTCCAACAGGCAGTTTGCTTTCCTTCCAAACAACTCTCAAAAGCTTGGCTCTATACTTATGATAAACGTGGTGTGGGGTTGCAGGTTAGATATCCTATAGTTTGCCCTAAACCCCAAACAGTTAACCTTCCTGGAGTGGTTATTATGTTTCTTCAGAAATCCAAAGCTTCAGGCCAGAAAGCAGCCACAAGAGCTTTTTCTTCAGGATTATTTTGTTTCCAGTTCTTTAATTTCATGAATACCTGCCTGGACTAGGTGTAGGGCAAAGACTGCACAGGAAGGCTTGCCATATTGAACTCATTGACAATAAACAAACAAGGTGGCCCATACTCCTAAAGCAGAGCTATTTTCCTTTAATGTCATGTTTTCCAAGCCAGAAGAGAGCATTAGATCACCTTGTATGGTAACAGATTGGTTTGAATATTTGCATAAGGGTATGTGTTCTGTAATGAGGTCACTTTTGATAACTTAATCATAATGAGCTCAGCAGCTACAAAGTTTTTTTCTCCAGCCTTCAAACTATTTGCGAGTTTTTTCTATATTACCCCTTTTTTTTACATAGCCTTAATCAAATGCAAGTATCTGTAAATATAGACACAGCATTTGTCCACTACTCTACACAGGAAGAAACCCACCTTCAAAACCTACTCAATCTTCCGTATAAATTTAAGTATGTGGGATTTGTCCCTCAGTTCTTTAGTCTTAGTTTACATTTGTCTCCCAAAACTTACAGTGCTCAAGGAGTCATGCCCTAATAAGCAGGATCAAGTACTTTTCCTTTACTGAAGGATATTACAGAAAATACTGAAGAATGGGAAAAAGAAAGAAAGAAAGTAGACTATTACCCTGGTAAAATGATGACAGTGCATGGGAAGGATTGACATAAAAGAGCAAAAAAAGATAGCTTTCTTAGAAGTTAAACAGTCACGAGAAAAGCTATTTTCGCTGCCATTTGGGAAAGGGACTTCTGATTTAAAGAATACTGCAATAATCTAGTTATGTGATTTAAGATGAAATAGAAAGCTAAAGTATATGTTGTCACTTTTTTCTTTAATGAAATGCTACACTTAAACGTCTTCATTTGAAAATAATCTGTATGTGGGTTTTTTTAAAAATAGCATCAATTTGGTAGTTAGAAAAAAAAGATTCACAGCGTGCTTATGGCTGACAGAATCTGGAGGTTAGCTAAAATGTTATTCCTGCTTGTAAGTCCAGTAATGCTGTTGAATGCAGTCTCCATAAGAAGACTGATGCAGTTCATACCTTTAGCCTTTTTTGATTCCAGAGGTTAAAGAAAATTTGCTGTTGTATGGAATGCTTTGTTAAAAGAAGAAATTGAGAATACAATTACAGGGTTTCATTTATTAGGAAAAGCATAGAATTCTGTTTCCTCACATATATAAAGAATCAAATAATTTGAGATGGTTTATTTCATCATAATTCCAGGCCTCTTTTGGCTTTCGGACTTTTATGTGTTGTTTCTCAGGATCACACTGTTAGTGCCCCTGTCCTCCTATCTTTATCTCCTCTTGTCATATTTTCCCAGCTTCAGTTTGCTGCCTGTACTTTTTTACACACCTTTGTTTAGGACAATGATTGTCCAGTTTTGGTGGAGGCCCGTATTATTGTAGCTACTTGATTCCACAAAGCCACTCAATGGCTTTTTACAACTATCTTAAATTAAGGGTAACTTCAGAAGATTTAATCCAAACTATAACTTCATGAACACCCTCTGCAAGCAATTTTCACAAATAACCATATTTCTGCCCTAGGGTGTTATTCCGAGGCATCACAATTTTACCTTCAAAAAGCAGGTCCCACAGGTATTTCTGCATGGGCAAACCACAAACTGAGTGGCAGATTTACTTAGGCCGTAATACACCAAATGGCTGTTTTCAAGCCACATCAGTACAACTGGCCACAATTCATCCAGCCTATTATCAAATCCTAGCTGCTCTTGCTTCCAGAAGCCCTGAGAAAACAGCAAAGGAATAGGCAGCTATTGCACATGAACAATGCGGCTGATCTGCACTACTGTATAATAAATCCAATGCTTTAATGAGATCATACCCCACATCTAATATATGTGAAGCCAGCTGACCAGCCATTCCAGGAAGGGCAGCTTTAGGCCGTGCTCAGACAACTTGCTTGGCACAACACCAGAGCAAAGGAGAACCTCGCTTGAATTGTTGACAGGATTTCCCACCATCTTAATTCACACCTCTTGAAAGATTGTTTGGTTGAGACATTTTAAAGGACAATTGGCAACATATCCCTTGCATCTGTAAATTAGTTGTTTGAGCATGACAGAAATTCATATTGAAGAAAAGTCATTAAACTAGCAGTGAACACATTTGAATCAGCTGTAAAAGTAAAGCATAGATGCCAAAAATTGAGAGTCAGATCAATTTTCTCAACCAAGAAGCAGTATCACAGAGCCGGGAGAAGTTGAGCTAAGCTGAACTTCCATTGCAATTTACCATGGATTATTTACAATGTGGAAATACAAAGAATATGGCTGTAGAACAAGGCATACAGGACTTTTCTGAGCAGTAATTTCTCAGAGAAACTGATCTTAAGTTGAGACAATTACTCTTTCTTATTTACTTTAAATTAAAATTCTTTTCTGCGTAATGCTATTTAGGTCACCTGAGTATATTAAAACAGTCAAAGTTTTACAGTCAGATGTAATTACATCAAACTTTCCAAGGGATTTCCAGCTGTTCTCTGGAATTAATGCATAGCATAAGGATAGCTGACTGGAGTTTTATACATGATAGCATTTTTTATATATGTTTGCATTTAAAATGTAGTCTATATAAAATACAGGCATTTCAGATTTAACTTGCATGCTATTTTACAAGGGAAAAAGCCCAGAAGTTCCAGTTATCTGATGTTTGGGCATTGAATTCTAAAACAGGTTATTGCTTTAATTCCAGACTAACATGTTCCATAGCCAAAACCAGGGACGGACGTTGTCCAATTTTTTATTTTAAAGCTTGTTCTTTTGCTTATGGGCCCAGTACTGAGCTTTACCAAGTGTCTTCAGTTCCTTTAGCCATGGTATGAAGTGGCGATGTGCATCCTTTTGTGGGTTCCAGCCTAAGGATTACTTTATAACAGCGTCTTACCCCTGGGTGGCCCTTGGTTTAGCTTTATTTTGGCAGTGATCCAGAATATTTTCCAGAATTGGTATAGGTGTGGTTGAAACAGTTTTCCTTCTCCATTTGCTGCACAAAGCTAGCAAAAGCACAGTCACTGTGATTAGGATGAGAGATTACAATAAGGATATAGTGGCTCCTCCACTCTCCAAGATACATGCACAGTGTTGATAAAAATAAAACTTGCATATCTTTTATGTTCATGTTTCCTTGCTAGCCCTCCCCATCTTTCTGATGCTGTCCCTCAGTGGCACACTGTCTCTCACAGTGTCTCCAAGATGGAGGAAGAAGCTCTCTGTAAGCCTCAGACTCTAGGAAACTTCTCTTACTTTTCCACAGGTCCTTGTAAGTGGCTAAAGCTGTTTTCAAGATGCTGATATATTTTCAGGATGTCAAGATAATTTTTTTTTAATTTTTCTTTTGAGGCCTTGGTTCCTTGTCTTTGTCAAATCCTGGCCTCAAGAAGAATCTTTTCTGTGATGATGAAGAATTTTTTTATTTAGAAAAATAATATATTGGTATGGGGATTTTAGATACATCATTGTATCATAGATGCCTAACAGGTCTTAGACTTGGAAAAAAATTAAATTCTTCCCTTCCTCTTAAAGCAATTTCTGTTGAAACTCAAACTCCATCAGGTAAGGCAAGCAAAGCGTGGAGCATTCTAAAATATGGCCATAGGGCCTTTTGTGTTATACCCATTGTGCTTGTCTTTTCCTTGTTATTGTCCCATCATTCAAATATCCTCATGATTAATACGAGCTGCCAAGCTCGTATTAATACCTGTCACCCAATGCACCAAAGTCTTGTCATGAAGAACTTTCCTATGTTCCCATGTGTCCATTCTTCTTCTCAAGATATCACAATTTAGGTGATACTCCTCTGTTTCAACGAGCAATGCCCATGGATTCAGAAAAAACTAGCTTCTTCCAGCCTTTGGTGCCAAAAGGCAAACAGAACGCTAAGTATCATCACCACGAGAACAACAGCAACGAAAAGAGGAGGGAGGTGGTTAAGCAACAGAGAAGGAAACACAAGGATTTTAGGTCCATTGCTGGGACGAATGAGGCTGCAGCACTCACCACGGCAGTTTGTTTCCCTCGCCACCCTCAGTGCGAGGAGCTGTCGGCTTTCCAAATGCCACACAGAATCTGTCATTTTATATTTAGCAGAGGCTGTGAAATTGCACTTCAGCAATAACGTATTTAATAGAAACACAATAAACTGGTAGCTGAACAGGTGATAAGGTTAGATGGACAACACTGGTCTCCATATTGCATGTATTTTATCAAGCACATTACTATAGGCAGAGGCCTTTGTCAAAACAGGCCTTATATAAAGAGCTTTCAAAACGAAATACCCAAACCAGATCACCACAAAGGTGTATCTGTTTTTCTTTCTAACAGTTTGCACTGATAGCATCATCCGGAAGTTTGCCAGGGGAAAACTGAAGGAAGGTCCTGCATGGAGCACAGAGATGAGCTAACCTGGGGGAAAGGAACAGGTCCTGGTGGATTTGTGTGTGTGTGTGTGTGTGTATTTGTGTGTGTGTGTAATGAGACACCTGCCAGTTCTTCACAAGCAAACCTTGCGTTCAGGGAGCTCACTTCAAAGAATTACTTCAAATGCTGAAAGAATTACACAGATTTTATAAAAACAAACTTGCAGTAAGTCTCAAAAAGAGCTGTCTAGGTGCCTGTCTCATATTGGAATCTTTAAAGCATAACAACAGTTACGTACGTTGCCATATTTAGCAGTTACCCCAGATTTCTAAATCCACCGCTTTTGGCTGGAGTCCTGGCCGGCACCCGGGGGCGGGCAGCTGCCGTGAGCGGGAGCGGAGCTGAGGGGGCGACGAGGGCCACGCTGCAGGCGGGCGGGCAAGAGACCCCCACCCCAGAGCCGTCCCGGTGCCCCGGAAAAGCGGCTGCCTGTCAGTGCGGTGAGAGCGTGAGCGGCAGAGAGGTGCGTGGGGTCTGAAAGGAGCAACAGCCGAACGTATAAAGATCGGACCGCTACCGGGCAGGGGCCCGGGGTGGCAGCAGCGAGAGGACCGGGCCTCGCGAGGGGGCGCGGCGGGCGGGCGACTCGGCTCCCCGACGTGAGGTGACCGCCGGCCGGAAGGGCGGGGAGCGGCCTGAGGGGACGCGGCTGTCCCCGCCCGGCGCGGGACGGGCCCGCGGGCGCCGCCAGGCGGCGGGGCGGGGGCCCGCGGGCTGCCCGGGGGCCCTCGCCCTCTGCCGCGCTCAGCCGCGGCCCCTCAGCGCGGCGCGGCGGCGGCGCTGACGCTGCCCGCCGTCCCCCGGCGCCGCGGCAGCTGCGGGCAGGGCGGTGCGGCGGCGGGGCCGGCGGCGGCGGCGGCGGGGCGCGGGGCGGCGGCGGGGCCCTCGCCGCGGGGCAGGACGGAGCGGGCCGCCCGGCGGAACTCCTCGCTGCGCCACGTGTAGAGCAGGGGGTTGAGGGCCGAGAGGGAGCAGAGCAGCAGCCAGCTGGCGGCCTGCAGCGCCGGCGGCGCCGGCCGCAGGAAGAAGCCCAGGAGGCTCACCCACACCAGGGGCTGGGTGCCCAGGAGGAAGACGCAGCAGAGCAGCAGGACGGAGACACTGCTGAGGCGGCGCTGGGCGCGGCGGGGCGGCGGCGGGGCGGCGGGGAAGGGCAGCTGGTGGAGGAGGTGGAAGTTGAGGACGCTGACCCGCTTGGCGCTGCCCCGCACCCGCCGCACGATGCCGAGGTAGCAGTGGAGCAGCAGCGCGGTCTGGCCCAGCACGGCCAGGGCGAGGAGCAGAGCGGTGTAGCGAGATCTACCGTCCGTCTGCCGCGAGGGCGGCTGCTGGGCAGAGCCCGGGGTCCAGAGCCCGGGCAGCAGTGGGACCAGGAGCAGGGCGAGGGCCCAGGAGATCCCGATCATGCAGCCCGTGTGCCTCCGCTGGTAGAGGGCCTGGTACACGCTGGGCAGCTTGGTGATGAGCACGTACCTGTTGAAGGCCACCAGCAGGTGAGAGGCCAGGGAGACGGTGAGGCCGAGGCCGAGGAGCCCGCCTCGGAGCAGCCGGTACTCCGCCGAGCGAAGGGAGGAGGAGTTGGGAGGCAGCAGCCCCAGCACAGCCTCCTGGGGCATCCACAGGGCACACACGCTTAGGTCCGCTGCACAGCCGTTCACAATGAAGGCATTACTGGTTGTCTGCAGCTTCTTGAAGGAGAAGACTAAATAGATGACCATTACATTGGATAAAGTCCCTGAGATAGCTAAGACTGCATAGAGCAGTGACAGGAAGATGCGGGTACTGGAGGAGTCCTCCCAGAGCAGCAGCAGGGGCGAGCTAGCACTCCAGGAAGAAGCGTTGGGCATCTCGCTGAATGCAGCTCAGTTTTGACTTCTCTCTGTAAATCCCATCCTTGTCTGGGTCAGAAGATCCTGCTGCAGGAGTCCCCCACCAAGCACAAGGGAGGATGTGCAGCCGAGGGACTCTAAGGCAGGTTTCAGTCATACAAGCTGCAAGGTCCAGAAAACGCAGTTCGCAGTAACGATCCAAAGAACAGCAGTGTCCAAGGCAGGCAGGTAGCAAGCGATCCCACAGAGTGTAGCTAGCAAAGGTGGGTCCATAGGGAGCAGATAGCCGTTAGCAGACCAGAGCGTGACGGAGGATTCTGTAGCTGTGAAAATGCCAAAAGCAGCAGCACATTGCAATCAGCAGCAGAAACGGCAGCAACTGATACAAAGCTTTGCAGTTTCTCCTGTGCCACAGTACGTACACTGTATATTATTCCAGGAAGATTCAGCCCTTCCACTCTTCATGAATTATTCAGCAGATTTTCAACTTGTTAAATCAAGAAGAAAAAAAAAAAACCAAACCCTATCATGCTCCAGAAATACTGCAACTACAGTCTGACTCTTTTCTCTTTGCCTTACCAGTTTCCTGGTTCTAACCCATTTACACAACTTTCATTTGCAGCAAGCTTTCAAACCAGTATCAGTCACTTCTGTCTGAAATACAATCCATTTTACTGTAGAAACTCCTCTGCTAGATACTCACTTAAACTGATATTTTCTGGTCTTATTTTTGTTAAGAGAAAGCGCACTATGCTTCTGCAAGCTTAAAGTTAATTTTAGAACTGGTCAATAACAACAATATACTTTCCAAATTAAATATTTCAGACATGATAGATACATGGATCCTTGGTAAGACAGTACCTCTTATTTGAGGAAGCTGGTCCTCAATCTACATATTCTACATTTCTTCATAGAACTCAGCCTATCTCAGCCCACAGGAAATCCTGCATCACCAACCTGCCAGAGGTGAATGCTGGTGTCAGTAAGTACACTCATATAACAGAATCAGCGTAGCGTTTGAAACGATCTCGCACCAAAATTAATTCAGAGCACAAGTTCCCACAGAGGTGAATGACAGGTTCTTAGGCGGACTAAAAGCTGGTAGGGCTTAACAGTCCCTTCCCGAATGGAGAAGAGTTAGTAGTAGGATTCTCCCAGGAACTCTACAGTGCTTTACTTAAACAGGGACAAAATGCTAACTGTCCTTACCCTAGACAAGATTTAATAAGAAGCTGGGTAAAAGAACTTACATTTCCTCTCAAAAGCTTTCCAGAAAAGGAATGCTGATTAATTTCGTAGTTAGTTTAGGAGGAAAGCTGCTTTTATGGGTGGGTTATATGTGGGCTACATAAGTAAGCAATCTCAGCTCATAAGGTATGACCTGTATATTGACCAAAGATATCTTTATAAGGTGTTTTTAGATATTGTTAAACTCACGATTCTAACAAATTACAATAACAAAATAATATATTAGGATGTAATAGTTACAATATGAATTCTTTAAGATAATGAAGTTAATTTGTGTGGGTCAATGGATTATTTTGTTGCAACATAGCACATTTTTATTTGACAGAAGGGCTCATGTTTGCAATTGATAGGACTATTGATCTAAATGTGGATTTGTTACAAACATGAATATCTATGTTCTTTTTTAATTAATTAGATTGCTCATGTGCTTAAGGTTAAAGACATAACCTGAGTGATTTACTTGATCAGGCCCTTAATTACCATATTTTTTGCCTGCTGCACTTTACAGTGTAGATCTAATCAAGTGTCAAACCTTTTGAGGCCTTTCATTGTTTAGCTGTCAGTAGAGAACAGTTATTATAGAAACTAAAATCCTCCTCTTTCTGCAGTACTGTAATTGAAAAATATTCTCTAAATCTGTAACAAGAAATATCTCCCTAACCAAAAAGCTTCATAAAGCATAAAGAGATGATTAACAGTTTCATAAGGCATTAGCCACAGAATCATAGGCCCAGTAGAGACCCCTAGATTTATTTAATCCATCCTTACATGTTTATCAAACCTCCTTTTAAAGATCTCATGTGCTACAGCTTGTTCTCCCAGAACAAGGAGATATATTTCTATATGAACCAACAGAAACGGTAAAGTTCAAGGATAAGTGAACAGAGGATATGAAACAAGTTTCAGGGTATTTCTTAAAAGCTAAAAGGTTCTAAACACCTTTCACTGTCCCCAAATTTGTTGTTGTTGTTAAGAAGACGATTGTTACAGAATGTACTGACTATATTGATCATTCATTTTTAAGAACAAAAAATATATTGTACATTAGCTGGCATTTATTGTATTTCATATAATAAATCAATAGAAGTCTAGAAGAAGGCTAAGGGACAGGTTGATGCCTATGTACCAGAAACTTCTTAATTGGCTGTTCTTCCTATATATTTACTCTACACATCCAAATCAACATCTACTAGTTGTCTGAATGTAGTGGCAGAAGCCTTTTATTGTGTTTTTAGATTAGACTGACACTAGAATTTGGGCAACTTCTAAAGCACCCACTCTATTCCTCCTCGCTTTGCGATTCCTTTAGAGTGGCTGTGTAACACTTACACACTGTCCACATCATCTATTGCAGTACAGACTTATCTGACAGGAATATTAAGCACCATGGATAAATAATCATGCAACACAACAAATTTGCTGAAAATCAGCAGCAGAGTTAAACGATGTTAGAACCGTTTGAGACTAGTTTTTAATTGAAGGAAGGATAAAAAGCTAAATGAAAGCATGATCTTTTAGGTTCTTAGGGACAAAGACCCTGCTGTTCATGACACTAAGAAACCTGTTGCACAGGAAAAAAAGACAAGGTGTATCACACCTTTAACAAGGGTCCTTGTCCAGGATAAAAAAAGTTTCTTCAATTCAGACACAGCTTCTAAATTATGGTATTTTGAAATATAACCTTTACATCATGATATCAACACGTTGATTAAATACTTGATGTTATACAAGGCAAATACAAGAAGGTTAGCTAGAGAGATCAGTTATCAAAGATACTTGTCATACTAATGTCTTTTTGCAACGTCATCTTACTTATAAATACATTACATGCTTTAGAAGAAAGAAGGTGATTTTGAAGAGCTACTCTTCAATTAGAGATCTAATCATATTAGTTTACATCAAAAGATCTAAGTAAGAAAAGCTAAGAAACAAGGAAGCTGGCTGATATAGGCATTTTATTATCAATTAGCCGTACATGTACATATATCTACATTTCAAAATTAAGCAATATTTTATTATGGAAAACTATTTATAACAAAGTACATGACAAAATTCTTTATAAGAGGTAGAATTACCTTACCATTAATCTACAATTCATATACAGTATATTGTATATATATGCACACACATATGCTACTTCATGTGTGTATATGTTACATATACACAGTTGTGAAAAAAGTACAGTATTGCATGTAAATTTTATTCAGTGATTTACATAGCTGCTCTCAGTATTGTTTATTAACACTTTCAGGACAACTTTCCATAGCAATTTGTGATCTGATCTTTTTAAAAAATAACGTGGCACTTTATCTTAACTTCAGTTGTAAAGCAAATGCAGGGCATTCACAGGTCTTCAGGAACAAATATTGACAATTCAACCACATTTTATTTTCAGGTTTCTGTAGATATCGGGAAAAACTCATAGGTAACAAATCTGTTTTGTTTTTGTCTTCTAAATTAGTGGCAAATCAAGTCCTCACAGCTGCTTACTTTTTTTTGCTTACTGTGCACTTGTGGAGTTCTGAAAATTTTACACATGATCTCCAGTACTTCACTGTAATACCTCTTCATTCTAAGTCTCATTCCTAATCACACCTGATTAAACTATACGTTAAAGAGCATCTTTACTACTGACAAAAACATTCTGTGATACAGGAGGTTACATTAGCTGTATGTTTAACAATAGTTTTCAAATTAAAAAGTTTATGAAGTGTCCAATTGATAAGTGAACATTTAATATACTTCCAACATTTACTTTAGTATGCTTTGCTAATGAAACTCTACATACTGCCAAATGTGGGTTAAAAACATGTAAGTATGTAGCACTGCCAAATTCATTGTACATACACATTCTTACCAACTTAAGTTTGGTCTGCCTTCATTTTTGCAGTATATATTGCATAGCAAAATTTAACATTCTACATTGAAAAGAAAAAAGTTAAAACACATTCCTTTAAGATAAATTGAAAGAAAGCGTTAATTGTACAATTGAATCATCATATAAATTACTTCCTCTTTGCAATGGAAGATATAAGTTCCATTACATCTCAACAAATATTTTCCCTTTATTTTTCTTTCATAGTATTTCCTTATGAAACATTAGCAGCTGAAAGTGGAAAGCAGACTGTGTATCAAGTGCTTTCAGTTGATAGTGTGATAACTAGTCTCTCACTAGCTAGACTTCCATTAAGTTACCAGAAGACCAATTAGTGAAAAAGTAATTACATTAGGCTTTTAGCAATAATTATGGACCCATAAAACAAGAAAAACATCTTGTTCATAAAAAATTTTTCATCTTTGATGAACACATAAAAATTCTTTAAAATACACATTTTTGTAGCAAAGAAGTGAACACTAAATTAAAATATATTCTAATTTTTACATAATTTATATATATTGCTTACCAAAATATTCTCTTAATACATATTTTAACACTGTGCACAAGTTAATAAATGTCTTAATGAAACTCATTAGAAATATATTCAAGCTGTCTCAACATTAAAAATTTAAATCTGTATATAACATAGGGTAAAATAATTTCCATAAATTCAACGTCAGTGCATCTGCAGTAGTCTTACAAGAAATTTCTGCCTGTTAAGAAGTCTCTTCTTGGTGTTAAGGTTTTAATATGTCTTGTATTGAAGATTCCTCTGAGTGAGCAGCTTCCTTCCTTAAGTTCTTCTCCTTCATGAAGGACTTCAATTTTAAGAGCTCAACGGGTTTCACCAAAGCGGCAAGGCTCTAGTACTGAACATACTCAGGCTGAAGGGACTGTGCAGAGAGGAAAAACTGATTAAAACTCACTGGAGAGGTTATACTTACATATAATATGCATTTTGCACTTAAAGATGAGTAGAGGAAGGACAGGAAGAAGAAAAATAAACAGAGAGTTGGAGGGGGATCTGAATTCTGCATAGGTAAAGATGAATAAAATAGAAGAAACTCAAAAACTGGATACAGTAAAGTCCATCAACTTTCCTGTATCTACACTTACTTTTCCAAACCAAATTCTAGGGATTCTTGAAGGAAGTGTTACAAGTCCTTTAAAACACCACCTTAAAACAATACCTTAAAAATGTGTTGGAAGAACATACAATTGCAGTTACTATAATTTAATTGTTTCCATTTATCCTGAATGAGAATCAAAGTGCTACTGTAAAAAATACAGCATACTTTAGATGTTGATTCAGGTAATGACATAGGAAACATATACGGTGTAGCTAATTATTGAGAAAAAAGCTACAGCAGTACAATTATGCACATGAATAAATTTATGTATGATTACTAAAACTGGATGAAAATGAAGCACTGCAAATGGTTCATCTGGATTAGCAAGCAGCCAGTATAATTAAGAGGAAAGCATAACCTGGTCTAGCCTATTTGTTTACATTTCTGGTTCCATTGAAGTCTAAGGGTTTATTACAAAGTAATTAATCAGTTTAGACAGCATCCAAACATTTTATTACCTCCTATACAGATGTGTTCAGCAAGTCATTCTGAGGAATAAAAAGTCTTATCTGAGAGTGCTCTTCACTATACTAGTATGGTTATAAACAAATAGCAAATAAAAAAACAACCTATATTTTAAAACTGCATCAATTCATCAGAATTAGAGAGAACTACTGGAGAACAATGTGAATCCCAAGAAAGCTCAGAACTTTGGAATCTTCTCTTCCATTTTCCCACTGTTCCTAACTAGTCACTGGAGAAATTCTCTAAGGCATCCATAGTGAAACCTATTAGTAGAAGTGCATAATAGATATAAATCTTTAGAACTCTAGCTAATACCACAAAACCACTTTTTTCCTATATCTTAAGTCTCAGTGTATATTTCCAAAGTAGTATTTTAAATGCATTTTCACATCTTGAAGATCTGAGACCATCTGGATATTCTTTCCTAGGTTGAAAAAGAAGTGCTGTCAGCATATAAAGATTTGAAAACCACTGACTAAAAAGGGTCTATTTTTAGCACTGAATGGATTCAACATGAAGGGTATCAGTTAATAGAAAATACTTTACCGTAAAACTAAACAGATGTAACAAGTATTTTCTACAGAATCACCATGGAATACACAATCATAGAAGCTTATTTTTCCCCACTCCATTCTCTAATAATCATTCTAGATTATTGGCTTTGGTGAGAGCATTTGTCAAGCTATTTATTGCATGTGTAAGAGTGAGGCAGAAGGAATAGCCCTTCATTAATGAGCACTTGAAACTTCTGCTGTCTTAATGATCCTCAAAGCTTTCTCTTTTCAGAATTATATTTTAACAATCAGAAAGATGGTTATGCTTAACTAGAGCAGTATTTGAAATGGATCCTTCAAAACTGAATTCCAAGTAAAATTGATTAACAAACAAAAAAATGCATGAAATTTAATTATATATTCTCATATGTTGTACAGTAATAGATTACTTTAAGCTTGGACAGATGAAAGATGACCAGAAAGCACTGTACGCTTTCGGCGATCTTGGGAACGGCTAGCATTAGTTGACAAAGAACTATGAATAGCAGCCCTTTACTTAGCAGACAGTAGTAACCAAGAATTCTACATCATAATTTAAATAAATAAAGAAGCAAACCATAAATTAGAGATTCTGAAGTTTACACTAAAATTCTTAAAACTGCTAGTAATCCAAGTTACAAAAATACAGAAAAAAATTAATGGCAACATATAAAAAAGAACAAGTATCCACGCAGCACAGATTGCTTGGAAACAAGATAGCATGTTTTGTTAATTTTCATTACAGATGGGTAGGCAGGGTTTATTTTATTTATTTTCAAATTGAGAAATATGTTTTTCAGTGTGTTCCCACCCTCACCATAGCTCTACTTCACATAGCAATGATTTCTTCCTAATGTTTCAAAGCCTTTTCTGAATACAAGGAAGAATTAAACCTACGCAGCATTTTTTCCAGATTAAGATTAATTGACGTGACTTCCCATGAAGTTCCTATTACTAAAAACATGGCAATAGCCATAACAACCGAGCTGTTGTAAAGTATACAGACTAATTTTTGAGTTTGAAAAATTAAATTATAGCTGGGGACGGTTGTTTTTTGTTTGTTTATGGTTTTTGTTTTTCTTTAATTTTTATTATTATTTTTTATTTTTTGTTAAGTAATTTCTGCTCTTAAATCTCTTCACATTGTCCAAAGAGATTGACTGTAATATTTCAAAGCCTGTAATTGTGATTCCCCCCCCCCCCCTTTTTTTTTAATCTTTTGAGGAGTTTTCTATTTTAAAATTTACATTCCTACCTCCTATTTGCAGTGACTCAAAGTATGGCCTGTGATTCTGAAAGCTTTATTAAAAACAAAAAGCTCCAATCCACCTTTACAAGTAATACGCTGGTGTTTAACAAAATCTTATTTAAGATAGAGGTAAAAATAGAAGGAAAAAACCAAAGAAAATTGACTGCTGAATTGCAATGATAAGAGTATAAAATCAGTTAATTGAGTAGAATTCTCAGTGTGTACTCCTACAGTGGTCCCATGCAGTGTCAAGCTTGGCATTTTATACCCAAGTATCAGACATTTAAACAAAGAACTAAGAATTAGATAGCTTCACTACAGTTAATGATATCTAATGAAGTTCATGCTGAAGCAACTGCTTAGATCACTATCATTTTTCTTCTTCAATAGGAGGCAGAGAAAGCCTCGGGGAAGAGAAAATAAGCCACAGATCCATCTAGGCACTAGAACCGTATTCGCATGCATTCAACTTCAGGACCAAGTCAGCTGTGAGTTAACTTTTAAGAGGGAACAACCCTATAGCATTTAGGGCTATCTTTTAGGACTTGAACATGCACTTTTTCCAGATAATTGCAGAAAGTAGTTTAAGTTTTTTGAATTGTGCATCAACTCTCCCAAAACTTTGTTGCAACAGAAGTATTGCAGCAGTCAAGAATTACTGTGAATACACAAGATCCACTAAAATAAATCAGGATATATTATAGAAAATGCATATGCCCTTGAAATGATCCTTTGAGTCTGCTAAATTTACAGATCAATAAGATCCACTAGTGTTTCTCTCTTTTTGCAAAGGCTGTCCTATATTCATTAATGGTAAGTTCTTATTAAGAAAAACTATTCTACAAGTATAAAGATCATGTATGTGAATTTTAAAATACTGCTACGCTTCTCAATTTTTTTAAATTTTTCCATCTTGCCAGTTTCCATGACAGCTATAGAAGCAAAAGGTGACTCATCTTAAGACTACCCAGTTACGTACTCTTCAATAAAAATACATTTTAAAGAGTGATATTTGGATTTATAACTATTATAAGAACAAAGTAAAAATCTTATTGTGGTACCTTAAATGTGATGATACTCTATAAGAATATTTCTGCAAATTATAACTGCAAGAAATTCTGTTTAATCAAAACATCCAATATGTAAAATTTGCAAATAAAATATTTATTCTATTTGGCTAGAATGGCAAGTTGTCTATTCTATGAAAATCAAGCTTTTCTTCTAGTTCATCAGCATACAACAGCGTAAACATGATTAAAAAGAAGCTTACACTGGGAAGCATGAAGGACAAAAACCATTAGGGAAAAATATATGGCTGACAACAATAGGAAGTCATAGTCATGGTTATTTTTTGTTACTATTTGTATACTATTGTGGAACAATAGTATTAATAAATGGGTTTTTTAAATGTTTCATTACGAAACAAACAAAAAATTATTGAATAACTTTCTCTTCCATACTGGGAAAAAAAAATTATGTACTTGCATTGCATAAAAATGAAGTTCCCAATTTCCTCACTAATGAGGTTAAAGAACATTAATTAGAACTGAAAATTTACTGTCCTAACCATCTTAAAATGCTCCTGCACCACTCATGTTGATAGTTAACAAACTTAGGAAGAGAAATGAGAGTGATAAGGTGATTTTCTAAAATAGTGTATAAAATTACAGATGGTTAGCTTGGTATCTAACTCAGGTAAGTTGAGATTCTGCTAATAAAAAGAAGAGGAATACAATTAATATCATTCAAGAGTTCTTTGATGAGATAAGTTAAATGAATAAACATAACCACTACTATATGTAGTAGACTTCTGTCAGGTAGCTTATCTGGTGTGCTCCAATTAGAAAAAAGTGCAATATAATACAAACACTTATTGCAACAAGACTAAGATTTGGTTGACAAGACTTCCAAGTAATTTCAGCATCTAAAGCAGTGAAGTGGAAATCATTAAACAGAATTCTGCCAAAACTGGTATTAAGGGTTGATGCTACTCCATATTTTGCTCATGAGCTTAAGACCACTCATGAATATCACCAAAAGCAAAATAGCTGGATGTCAGTGGTGGACGTGGTAAGACAAAACAATCTTCCTTGGTTAGTTAATTGGTCCCCTTAAGAAGATGGGAGGAAAAAAAAAAAAAAAGATGTTTTTACAGAGCCAAATACAGAGTTCCACATAAAAAAATCAGGGAATGCAGGACATTGGACTAAAATACAAGTCAGTATCTTGGTAAGCAAGAACTTTTTTTTTTCTCCCCAGGAACTCCCAATGCATTACAGTTAAAGAAGCTAACACAAGCTATGGATTTATAGGCAGGACAGCACCAAGCAGCAGCTTTCTGAACCTGAAAGGTGAATGTTAGTGTTGCATCTACTTCTTGAAAAAAGGATTTTCAAAAAATGTAAAGGATCTGAACACTTTCCAAAAGGATCTTTGAGCCAACTTAGCTTATCAAAAGACAATCAAGTTGAGATGACTAGCATGAAATATCTTCATGACAAGAAAATAAGGTAATAAAGGATTATAACAGTGACATAATAAAGAGATACAGCAAGTCTCAGATTAAAAGTGAAATGGTTTTAAGCATGACTGTATTCAACCATTGGGACCAATTATCAAGAAAAATTATATTGTCTTCAAAATAAACCACCATCAAGATGAATCTGTGTTAGCCAGTAAGTCAGAGGCTCACTATCAGACAGAAGGCATTCCGAGATTAAATGATCAAATAATCTACTCCTGTCTTAAACACTGTGACATCACAGTAACTGCACTCGACTCAGTCCGTTGTGCATAAAATGGGTAACAATTTAGTGCACTCCACTCTGATTGTGATAGATGCACAGGGCCATATGGTGTATTTAGAAGCACATGCAACATTCAGGACATGTTTGAAAAACATCTTCCAAGCAGGAAAGCAGTTTAACCATTATTATATTGAAAGAAGATTAGGTTACAGGTAAGTCAGAAACCTGTATTTTGCTACATAGACTTTGCATGGCATGATTCTTCCTAAGACATGCTGCTTCTCACATCACAATACATAAAATCCTTTTTCTCTCACCTCACTCTTTCAGAGAAGACTGGATATAGCATCTCATTTAAAGATCTTGCTATATTTGACTGTATAACCTCTACTCCTAATCAGCAAATGATATAAAGCCAAGAACTGTTCAAAGGTAACACCCTTATATCCTTCCATGCATTACTAAGTCATTAAGATAAGTAGGAAGAAGATTAAAAATGTTCTTAAAACAGGAGAAACATGCATTCTAGAAAGCTACTTTTTCTGCAAAAATGTTTCCCATTCAACCTAAAACTTTATACTATGCCTAACGTATTTCATTTAAATCACTGTTTTAAGTCACTTAATAGTTTTATTGCAAGGAACAATTCACTTCCGTCTTTACCAAGATGCACATAGCTATAGTCCCTCTCCGATGTCAAGATGGCTGTTCACCTGTTCATGAATTGCTCCGTTCCTTAAATTAAACAGTAATCGACATTCTTTGCTTTTCTCCCTTTTCCTAAGTATTTTAGTCACCCTTATCTAAGAAGGAAATGTGTGCTACAATACTAGAAGAGACAGTTACATTGTAAACCCAGTCCCTCTCCCCACATATATTTGGGGAATTTTTGTGTCAATTCCATTATGTTGAACCTTGACAGTTTATGAGATTAAATAGAAACATAGTGCTAACCTAGAATTCTGTAAATATTTAGACATAAATAAGAGACAGTGTCCACCATTACTTAATTTCTTAGCCTATGCTTATGGAACAAGCCCACTAACTTTGTTTTCATTTTTAAAAAATTATGTGTGGCATAAAGGTATGGCAACCACCTTTCCAAAGGAGATGACAGTTCTTAGTTTTTAAGATGATGTATTTTCATTCAACCTGTTAAGCCATTTGGGGAAATGTCCTGATTGTTTCTGCAATGGTTTATATTATCATTTGGTACTCTTGTAACTTTTGGTTTACTGTGAACAATGTCAGCTTATTTTCATGGCTGAGTCACATTACAGTTATAAGGCGTTTCTTCCCCTTAGGGCTCTGCATGTAGGTTTACATATTTATGCATAATATGCAGCTGTAACTAGAATATGGAAAAAACTCTAAGAATTGCTGCTGGCAGCATATCCTTTACAGAAGGTACAATAGAAAAGAATGGGAATGGGTTGACCTTCCAAAGAATTATTGTTCAAATACATTAAATATGAGACAATACTGAAGGTGAGAAATTTAAAAAAAATCGGACACTTTACCACTTAGTTATTCAGATTAGTGATTGCTCTCTACCATTGTTGGTGTATTGACTTTGGTTCCAGTATACTCAGCTGAAGCCTCTGTCAGTCCTCCCGAGGACTGAACTTCTGTAAGCATGTTGGATAAAAGACTGGGAACACCTAAAAAGGCTGACTTTCCAGAACCATCAGAATTCATGAACAAATGAAAAGACTCATGGACGTGTCTCAAATCAAACATCCTCAGCTTGCTATACAGCTTTTAACCTCTCTCCTCATCTTTATGCCTGGAGGAATTAAACAAAATTAGTTACTTAAACTAAATCAGTTCTCTTGTTCTAGAACTGGTTTAATGATAAGAAAACTGGGATGGTTTCTATATCCAACTTGAGAAAAATCTCCATTATATATAGTTTACCTCAATCCCATGTAGCAGGTAAAAACACCACCACATTAGAGAGGTAAAACAACTTCAAAAAACTGAAAGGATGTGGCAATATTCAAGAAGTCCCTTGCAAATAAGTTACTGCTGATGTTTAAAGTAAAATTTAAACTCAGTGCAGAACACTCAATGATCCTAAGATCATGGAATATTAACATTTATTTCCAGATAAGTTGTAGTGGATAAGAAGCTAAATGTACTTTCAAACAAGGAGTCTCAAAGCATCAAGTATTTTAAAGAGCTGCTTTAGGTCAAGCACATCCTAGTACAGTAACTCTACTCCTTTTCCAGTGGAAGTATCAATTGACTTTATGAGAATACAGAATCAAGTTCCCTCGATTACTTCATTTTCAATGTACTTTTTATACTAGTTAGGTTTCAGTCATACATGCAATTTAATACTACAATGGAACAATGAGAATTTATTTCCTACTGTCATCTATCCTCAGAAAGTGCAATTCATACTCCCAAGCTATAAACATATGGCTTCTGAACTGTAAGTGCTGCCACATACTAGTTGTTAATGAGAGGGTAGATCCTCCACTTCTTCAGGAAAAAAGAGAACACAACCCATGAATGATCTTTTTGGCTGACATCCTAGTTACATGCAATGTGTGTATTAGCTATTTTAAAGACAGGGGATGCACCACACTCAAAAACAGTAGCAGGTGTAACACTAAAACTTCCTTTATACTGAAATGATTTATCAGTGGTAAGGAAACAGAAAAGAAAGGTGTAATATTCTAAAGTTAATTTTATACTAGGGTAATTTTCTTTCCAGCAGCTAAAAAATAAAAATCTGAAGTGTCAGTACTACTAAACAGAGGCTGACAAGTTCAATTAATTGTAGCCAATACATTATATTAAAAACACTGCACTACTACTGATTTCATAACTGAAATTTCTCTAGTCTCTCTTCTTTGCATTTTGTATAGAATCACTTTCAAGTTGCATTAATGTATCTGTGTATCCCCTTTACACAGACTCTTTCACACAGAAAAAGGGCACAAAATAAGCCCCACGCAGCAAAGTTGTTGAGGAATTAAAGCTAAAATGGTAAGACCATCAGAAATATCTTGCTCTAAAATGCTTTTCACATTTGGTGTTAGAAAAGAACTAGGTTTCAAGTCAAGTGGACTTATCTTTCAAATGAGCCTTATCTTTAAGAATGTTGTACCTTCCATTTAGTATGATACATACAAAGGCCTCTTCAAATCTGTTACTCCATGAAGATTAAGATACATAATAAACTTATAAAGTATGTTATGGATAATTTGAAATAAAAAAAATCTAAAGAGTAAGAAGGTCCATAAAAAAAGATAACAGAAAAGGTGTTAGTTTAAGTTCAGGAGTGATTTATTTTCATGAACTCTCCATGATCTAGATGCTTGAAAGAGATGGAAAAAAAGCTTAAAAAGGTAACAGACAAAGGTGTCGTTCAGAAACATTAAAGGAAGTCAGAGAATTATGCTGGGTTAAGATTTTTTGGTGACAGCTTTGCTCACAGAAGCAAGGAAGATAAGAATCGGTCAGATGCCTCAAAGTGCTGTTGTGACTACGAACTTACAGGAATTGATTGACTCTGGTATCGTGCTGGAGGAGTTGTAAGGCCCATAAAGGAAGGTTGATGTGAGCTCATCTGTCACGGTGCTGTGAAAACTGGTTTGGCTGCTCAGGTTGTTGCCACTACTGCTGTTTCTGTTGTATAAGTTGTTGTTCAGTTCATGGTTATTTCTGTGAGGCAGCTGCAAGCTGCCATTCAAGTGGCTGGAGATTTGGCTTACAGAAAAACCTGTCCTAGAGGACGATGATGTCATTTTGCTCTCATCATCATCTGAAGCAGCATACAGGTTCCCTAGAGAACTGGCTAGTCTGGAGTTTATGGAAATGCTGAATGGAAAACACATGCAGGGGGGGGAAAAAAAAAAAAATACACACAAGGTATGTACAGATATATACAAAAAAATAACAGACAATTCAGAACACATTAGGTGAATAACACAGACCATTCTGAAATAATTTGTGTTTGCACACAGGTTCATCTTCTAGCTCTCAAATAATGAAAACCAGAATTCTTTGTCAGGAGTTCCCAAACTTTGTTTATTCAAGCACTACCACGGCCAGCTTTCACCTCTGTCAAACCATATGCACATGCAGGAGATTGTGTTAAAAGGTTTAGGCAGTGGCTGATCTACATTGAAGTACTTTGTGTACATGTAACAGCTTAAGAACTCCTCTTCTGTCTCTTGAAATCTGTAATGTGATACAAGTCTTCAAGTAACCAAGAAGTAATATGATAGAATTTGAGAATAAAAATAGGGTGTCCTGAAATATCTATAAGTTAGTTATTTTCTTCAAGTAAATATTTCTGCCCAGAAGTTATTAAAAAGATAATTTTTAAATTATCAACATTCTAATTTTCATTTAACATCCATAATTACTTAGTACAATATTAATAATGGAATTAAATAGCAATAAATCAAGGGTTCATAAAAATTATATTAATTACCACTCAGTATTCTTCTGAGATTAATAGTATATAGACTTGTGGGAATATTTGCAAAACTTCTATAAACTCAGATGAGTAAAAAAAAAAAAAAAAACCAAACAAAAAACACCAAAAACCCACCAAACAACAACCACCTGAGGAACGTAATACTGTTTCTGACTTGATATAATCCCACCAAAACTCTCATACCAGTAGTATAGGTTTTGGGGTTTGTTTGTTTTTTAAATCTGCAGGCAACTAAAGTTTGGCTAATGGAACAGCTAATCACTTTGTAAGTAAATTTAAGCCTTCTGACACCCAAGAACAGCAAGTGCTTCATAGACTGCATATGTGCTGAAAACCATTGTAGTATACAGTAAGTATTTGTACCAAAATGAGAAGAAGAAAAAACCTTTTAAGGTTAGAGCCTGAGGATGTGGGAATCCTGCTTATTCTTTCTGCAGATGGTGAATTAACTGCCATCACTTTGGAGGCCTTCAGAGGAGACATGGATCCTTCTGTGCTACCGGAATTATTCAGTCTAAAAGGAGTGCAGAGTTTTAGTGAGAAGCAAGATTTTTGTAATTGAAATATACATCTCAGAAACACATACAGTCTTTCAATACATAGACTGGTATTTTAAAAAGTAGGAATTCTCAAGTCTGAGTATTGAGAACTCAACAGCAAAAACTCAACAGTTTGCCCGTTTTCAAATATCTTTTTAAAAAAAACA
The DNA here is from genome assembly GCF_035582795.1 of Mycteria americana. NCBI lineage: Eukaryota > Metazoa > Chordata > Aves > Ciconiiformes > Ciconiidae > Mycteria > Mycteria americana. The sequence continues at coordinate 48,385,757 of NC_134371.1, read as the reverse complement.
TTTCAAATATCCCACTCCCAGGTTTTTCCCCTGCTGTACCACATTATACAGTTATAGGCTACTTTTCACCTTGATAATTTGTGAAGGCTAAGTGTCCATTTTGTATCAAACTTTTTGTAAATTTGATTATAAATTTTAAATATGGTAAATTTGAGAAAGAATATTTTTTGTGCTTATGAGGCAAGTACAAGTAGAAAAAAACAACACTGTAGCTTTCATGAGAACATCATGAATAAACATTTGGAAAACCAGAAGAAACTATTGGCTTTATTGGCTCCATAGAAAGTTCTGAACAAAGCATGCAGTAAAGTGGACAGTGAGGACCCTGTATTAAAATATGAAAAGGTACTAAAACTCAGTATTTATCTGGGACATCTAAAAAAAAAAGTACTGATTGTATCCACTAAACAATACCTCTAGTTCATCTACTAAAACACACAGGACAAAAATTGTGATATGCTGGCAATATGTAGCCAATTTACGTTTTTGAGACAAGTATTTAATTTTACAGGGATAAAGTGGTTATGAGTTAACTAGTCATCCTTCATTGCGTAACAGCATAGATATTAGAAAATGTGACTGAGGAAATTACTTGTATGTGCTAATTATTTATTAGAAGAATTCAAGGTGTCCCTGAAGTAGAACTGTACCCCTCTGCTATTAGATTTTTTTTTGACCCCCTATTTGAAGGTGTTTAGAAAAATTTGTTACCTGCCACTTCTCAGAAGTCTGAAATTGCTAATCAATTGATGTGGTAAGTATAATTCAAAACACTGAAAATTTAAGACCTGAGTGGTATACGTTTAGAACTATAATTTTAAAGTTAATACCTGAAAGGTTGTGATATTGACCTAGTGTGCAGTTTCATGTCTTGCAGCCTAAAGAAACCAAAGCAGCAATGTTTATCAAAGGATAAAAAGCCTTTCCCCTTCCCCAAAGCATACTTGCATGTCTCATACTGGCTTTAAAGCACAAGACTAACAAGAGTTAAGAATTATTGACAATCATTATTTTAATTTACAGTTAAACAACAGAGAGGTACTTCAGGTTTATTTTCAAACTTCACATTTTTACTGGTTTGAAAAATTCAAAATTTATATAAGGAGTAAAGAAAAGTAATTATAGAAAGATAACTAAGTTAATTGAAGAATATTTTGTTTGAGATGTAAGTTTTAAAATGCTAGATATAAATTTGAAGGTTTTAAATTATTTTTTTACTTTGTCTTTTACTGCTACATAATAAGTAGGTATCCTGAACAGGGAGACAGAGAAAAAAAAAAGAAAAAAAAATTAATAAACCAAATCTGCAACTAAAAGATATATACCTAGAGAAATTTCCACCACAGAAGGTGGTACAACTAGTACCACTGCCTTAAACAAGGCCATGTACTTGCCATAAAGATCTGATAGCACAGACTGAATTTAAAACTGCAAATAACCTCAGAATTAATTAATTACCTCAGAGCTCCAGTTGTAGAACATTGCCGTCTCCGACTTTTTAAGGCATTAAGCTTATCTCCCTGCGTCATGCCATTCCGAGTTTCCACACCTGCTTTGTCTTCAAAATCATTCTGGGAAACACAAAGTATGCAAGCAAAGAAATATATCAAATCCTTAGAAGTAGTGTAGTTTCAAAGTATTGAACATCTCCTTCACAAAGATTATAACTTAAAAGGCTAATCGACAGTCTTCTGCATACATGGGGCACTACTCTGCATAGTTCCAGTAAATTAAATGTGTCATTGTACAAACGCACATTCACAGAGGCTTTTTGCAGAATCTGACCTCAAAGTCAGTTCTAATGCCAGTATTTATTTACTTCAAAGAAGTCTGTTTTTATAGAACTTAAACTCCAACTTCTTCCTCCATAACTATTTTTGAAGTTATCATCAATGTGGAAGGGAAGCAGTAACACACAATTTTGTGATATGCACAAGATGAGGAAGAAATTTAGATAAAGTTTTGTGTCCTGCAGGAGGAGCTAAAAATCAACTGTCCTAAATTACTAAATTAAAAAAAAAAGTTCTCATGACGTCTAGAAAAATCCAGTTTTGAAAAAAATTTCCCTATGAGAACTTAACAAGGAATATAGGATGAAGAGATTTCAGAGTTTTATCCTGCTACTTCTAGCTTTAGAAAATATTATAAACTTTAAGAAATATTAGAAGTGTATGCCAACACTTTTTAAATGCCTATTTATAATTTCTGACTGATCTCAAAATAGACTTTTCTAAGACCCAAGTATTAAGTAGAGGCAGTATCTTAAGCAGCAGAGAAACATGAAAGTTACATGAAGCAAGAAGAGAACTGCCTTTTTTTTATATTGCCAAATGAAAAAAACCAAAACCAATTATACTTCATTTGACCTCAGATCAAGTATTTGTTTGTATTACTGCAGTTCCTATTGTGCCTAAGTGACCTCACTGCTCTGCATCAAACAGAACAATAGTTTCTGCCATTAACCAAGATAAAAGATTGACAGAAGTAGTAATACAATAGAAGTTAATCAAATGATGTTCAAGTGTTGAATTATAGGAAAACAAATATTTTAGCTAGATTTCATTGAAGATTACATGCTAGGCTATTGTTACCTATCATTCAGCCTCAATGCTGATAAATTTTGTTTCTCTGTCTTTACCTGCCCAACAGTTACTGCATGTAGCTGTTCTGTCCTCTGATTCTTAGACTTTATGCATTTTTGGGACTGGGAACATTACTTTGTTTTGAGCTTCTAGAGAGCCTAGTATAAAGAGGTCTTGAAATATAACCAAATATCCAAAGAGATAGAGAGATAAGTTAAATGTTTTAAAAACTGAATGTTAAACAGCTTTAATATGACATCTGTAAAAAGCTGAAATATACATTTTACAGAGAGGGTTACAGTAGAAAAGAGCAGCACTGTCAATTTATATTGTGAATCTGTACATAACCTGCTACACAGTATACAGGTAGTTGAGTTACCTGCAAGTAAGTTGCCTTGAATACTGGAATCAGTAAAGTTGTAGTAGTAGCTCAGATTCAAAACCATTACTTTTACCCATATGGCTATGTGCCAGATGTTTTCATTAGGCATACAAGATCATTTCTACACAGTGTTATATTCTCCAGTTAGTAATCTAGATATTTAACTTTACATATTTGAAGCCACAAACTGAACTTCCAAAAGGGAAATAGTACCTTTACAGAAATGCATTCAAGGTGCTCTTCCAGATTATGATAGTTATTAGTATAAATTAAAATAATCATCTATCATGTGATCTATCTGAAGAAGGTGCCCACTACATCCCTGGTCTTTTACATCAAGTAAAGGATCCCACTAGCAACATAAAAGCTCTTTAGTTATACAGAGCTAAAACAGGATTAATCAAATGCATAGTTCCCTCTAAACTGCTTCTCACAGATACTGTAGGAAACTACAGTTTAAGATTTTTACTAGCCCAGAAGCAGAAGTATGTTCACTTTAGTTCACACTCCATGCCTATGCTTCCAATAAATAGCTGTAAGGTTATTTATTACAGTGTAATAAATTTATCACAGTGTAATATTACCTGTAAGGTTATTTGTTACACTTACCCTAAATATGCACATCACAGCAGTAATCCATAACACTGTGATAAAGGGATGGACACCTATACACTCGTGCATTATTAGCTATAAACTTGGAATAAATAGATTTCCAGGAGGAAAACTGATTATTTTTTTCCTCCGTTCTCCAATAAACAAATGAAAACCCTGAAAGAATTACTTGAAATAATGCAAACCTTTTGAAGTTTGCAAAAAGACCTATAACAGTTTTAAATACAACCTAAGCTTTTTTCTCTCTTTTTTTTTAAAAAGTGGAGATTTGTTCTAATTATGACCTATAAAAAAAGTTTAGCTGTGAAAAAGCAATATAGTACTAATACAAGCCTAAAAAAAAAATCTAAAAATTATCTATAGCTAGTTATTAGAAGATCAGCTCCATCTCTGCTTGTTTGAAATTTTTCCTATGAACTCTTACCTCCCTGTATTGATCCAAGTCTCGTACTTTATTCAAGCTGTCACTGATTGAAATGTCATTCAAGCCACAAAGAACTCTGTTAATGTTTCCATCAACCCCTCGTTGTTTCTGCTTTGATCGGATGAGATCTCCCTCCAACCATAACATTGCTTGCTTCCTTTAGGATAGGATACAAAACCAAATCAATTCATATCAACAAATTTGCATACACATAAAAAACAATATGAAAACATGCTACTCTTACAGATTTGAATCTTCTGAACATCTTCATCTGGAAAAAAAAATTCGTATGTCTATCACAAAAAAAAAAAAAAAAGGAAATCATAATTTTCAATGGTTAAAAACAACCCCCCCCAAGCCCCCCCCCCAAATCACCAAACAAGTCTGTAGCCATCACAGAAATATTACAGGTACTAAAACTTCATTTTACAAAATCCTACTGGGAAAAGAGATTAACTTAAACAGGTATTTGCAATGGTATTCTAAAGGCCTTTAAAACACAACTTAAAAATTCATATAAAGTAATGCTTTTATATACGTAATGTGTAGAATAAATGATGACACAGCACTTTCCAACTTCTTATTAGCTTACGTTTTGTGTATACAGATATTGTCCAGTAAAACTACAGCTGACCTCCACAGCGGAAGTGGTCATAGTCATGTAAAGTTGAATCACTTTTCAGAAAATGAAAGATTATATCCTTCAGACAGGTGGTAAAAAAAAAATAATAATTTAATTGCTATAATGTGCATGGGCTAAGCAGGCTTTTGTTGATGAGATTGCATCATTCCTCAATAAGGAAGTTTGCTGGGTAGGTACCTGTCATGCTAGATCCGTCCAAGAACTGAGACCCTTTTACATATTATTGTAACAAATTTAAATTCCTATACTGAACAGAGAAAAAAAGAATGAGGAATTAAATCAGAATATACTTTCACTAGAAGCTTTTCTTTGTTTGAAAACAAAATATTACAGCAAAGCTTAAGAGCCAAGCCTAAACTTGCTCAATAATAAATGGGAAAGGTAAGCACTTCCAGAAAAATTTCACAACATCCCAAGAAAACATCAAGAGAAGGGAGAAAGAGGGAGTGGGAGGAGAGGAAGCACCACTTATTCCACCTAACAGAAGTAGCCTAGAAAACATGCTTGAATTTAAATACCTTTGAAATCTTTCAAGATTAATTGCATTCACAGTAACAAACTGGTTTGATACATACTTGGGTGGGAGGGTGTCTACAAAAAAACCTACTCAAACCTCCCTTAATAAACCTTCAAGAACGTAAGAGATGAAGCTTTGAACTCCCACCCTTCATAGATGTCAAAGTTGCAAGATTTTACCTTTTTGTCAGATACAACTTTGCAGCCCTGAGGGCAAGATATTTTATATTAGAATGATGCAACTGATGTTAGCTCCTTCTTTCTCAATCCCATTTTGACACTACTGGTGACATTGCTTGAATTTTGTCTGATTGTCAAAACAGGTATCTATTGCTATTAGGACAACAGAAAATTCTTACTGAACAATACTATACCTCTTAGCTGTGAATAATGTACGCATGAATGAAAAAAATCTGAAGGATCTTTACCTATCTATAAAATCAAACCAAGTATTTATACACCACTGCAGGAAAGACATGGGCTCTGATTTTCCTATCTTTCAAGTAAACAGCACTTACTAATCACACTACCTACTACCTTTCTCTCTTAATTTTGCTCTATTGTGGAAGTTATTTTTAAGAGTGCATCATCCAAGCATCAGCATGGTGTGGAGAATTTTAATCTGCCTTCACTGAGCACTTGTGGTTTGTGAAAGTTTGTGATTCACAGTATTTTGAATAGTGGTGGGCCACCTCTCAAATAAAGGAGCGCCCATTCAGTTGCACTGGAAAATAAATAGGAATCCTCATTCATGCTCAATTCTCTTATGAATTACAGTAATACTCCTTCTTTCTCTCTGATATCCTATGGATTTTAAGATGCAAGGTCAGTGCATGTTTTCCTGTATTTACACAGTATCTAGCAGAGCTGTTGCATTCTTTTTTCCAAAAAGAGACAAATTTGTGGTGGATTTTCTCAAAATGTTTTTTCTCGTAACAGTGAAAATGCCTCCAACTAAATATCATTGTGGTATCAACTCAAAAATATCAGCATAACCACTATAATAGTAAATGCACAATGTAGAAACCACTATGAAATTAAACTTAATGTTTACATCACTGAAGCCAGTGCAATTTTGTCATTCATTTCAAGTCAGGATGAAACCTTGAATCACCCATTCAAAATTATCTGTACATGAAATGTCCACAACCCAAAGTACACAGTCAATTTTGAGGAGGAGCTGCATTAAAACCATACATTTGTTTTGCTAACGACTCCAAATTATTAGCTCCAATAATTAGCTCCAAATCAGAAACGCTTCATACATTATGCTAGGAAACTGACAGAGATCATAAGTTGTCCACCACGTACTTATTTAATCTTTAGTTACAAGAAAGGAAAAAATGTATTACACTGTTGTAAGATTCATTTTAAGTGTCATCATAGGCTATATATAAAGTTTATCCTTTCTATGTTAATATTTTAATAAATCCTTATTGTTGATTTAATCTTTTGTCCACATCTGGACTTTACACTTCCAACACATTTGTCTTTAACTCCTAAATCCCCCAGAACACAAACATGCAGAGTCTTGAGACCCTCTACCCCTTAAGGTGACAAAATGCATAGCACTCCAGAGCAGCCGATTGCTACTGAGTAAGTTTGATTTCAATCCCAAAATAACTAACCTTAAATATATTGTAACAGGCAGTAATATATGACATCAGTAGGCAGAAAGTAGATCCTATACATAGTGCAAGATGGATAAGGATGTAGAGAAGCAGTTGATTCTTAGCAGCAAAGAAGGTATACATACTCTTCCAAGAAGTGTTGCTGGGGTCCTATAATAGAGCCTGGTCGACATATTCTTATCCAAGCAATCGCTTCAGCATGTGTGAACTTGTAGTGCTTCATTATGTAACAGGCAATCAGTGTTCCTGTTCTCCCCAGACCAGCTACAGAAACACAAATATCAACATTCACATACGAAGTCATGAGCATTTCATAATTATCAAATTAAAGTATAGGATATGAGAAGACTTCTTTGCAATGTTATTCACCACCTTAATATCTGAAGAAAGAATTTCTGATTCAGTATCCCATTTATCACATAACTGGATTTCAATGCTGTAGATGTAAGAACAAATATATCATACTTACAAAAAGTTAACAGTGTTTAAGAAAGCGTGCAACAGTGATCACTCTTGGCACTTGTACAATTCTACTTCAAATTTTCCTTTTTTAAAAGAAGTCTGATATTTTAAAAAAAGCCATGACCAAGCTGGATACAGCTTCATATTTATAAAACCAGTAAAAAACAAAATCAAAGTACCTTTGAGAGGCCAACACATACTTGACAAATCAAGGTTCAAATACATGCAAATACAACACAACAGATAGCAAGTGTCTTCTCAGCCAGTGGCTTTTTCTTTTTGAATCAGTTTTGTTGTGAAACCAATCTATAAAACTATTCACTATCTGTATAAACAGCAATGAATGTTGACCAGCATATACTTTTATATATCAATAGCTTAAAAATAATTTAACCCATTGCCCCCCAAATCACAAACTAATCCTGGTTTTAAAGGGGAGAATAGAGAGACAGAAAAATTAGCGCTTACTATCAGACAAATCTCTAACTATAGAGTAAGAATTAATCTCTTTCTAGCCCTGTGTCTTATCTACTAGTAAAGTGGCTCCCCATTTACACCTTATTTTCCTGCAAATACAGTATTTGCAATTTACAGTCTCATGGTGGCCAGCTATTGTTTATGCACCAACAACTACCTGAATGGAAACTCTCTAAGCAGCCAGACATCCTTGCTGACAATTCTATACACAACTACAAGCTCTTTACATTTAACCAATAACTAAATCTTGCTGTGACTTTTTGGAAAGTTAAGATGATTCAGGTAAAAGTTCACACATAGTGAGATTCCATAACTGTATACTGGAAGACTAGCTCTGAAGAGTCATTTAAAGAGGGGAAGTATTGTTAGAGACAGAGTTTTGGGCTTGGGTTTTTGTGTTTGGTTTTTTTAAAATGCAAAAGGAATGCAACATGCAAATAGATAACCGAGAGCTGTACTATACTAAACATTCATCTGAATAAGAAAATGGTCTCTGAAAATTGCAGGTAACATCTACCAGCTGCATATATCACTAAGACTTCAGTTCTCTTCTCGAAGTTCCTGCTAATGTACAAACTTCCCAGAGCAACCCTTTGCATTAAACCATTCTGTAACTTCTGGCACAAGCAATTTCTAGTGTGGAAGCTGTGCTTGGAATATTTCTGCAATAAGGGTACAAAAAAACTCCAGACAATACATTAACTCTGAGTTAATTGTTGATTTAACCTTGTACAGGCTTCTTTAGAAGGGTGTAAAAAACCTAAAAAGAATGAGATTGTTGGTTTGCTTATTAAATGGTCAGGCAAAAGACCAAAAATACTTATGTTTAGCAAGTGCATATCTAAGTCACTAGAAAAGTATATTGTATTCCTCTAGCAACTAAGCCTGGAGAACAACAATCTACTCCTGCTAATCAATAATTTATACTCTCATTTAGTCAATTAGCAGATGTCCAGCTTACTAATGCCAGAATTTCTGGGTTCTAGCCACAGTAACAACTTGTTAGCAAATAAACTTATTTATCTTTGATATGCATGTTTATTGTTCATGGAAAAATTATGAATGAATAGCACTATTCTTGTTTCAGATCAGCAAGACATTTGTCTCCACAATGTCCTTACACAACTCTCAACATAAATCAAGCCGAACCCTTCAAAGCCTTTGTTAATCGTTCTTGACTAAGCATGTTTTGTGTATTTTCTGGCTGATTTGCTGAAATAGGCTGGTTTGAAATGCTGGCACCACAATAACTCACATTAACTTGAAATGTGGAAGTCATGCTCCACACAAAAATGTAGAACAGTCCAAAAGCACAAAGAAAACCTTTCAGTCTTTTGCATTTCCTAGCCAATTATCATAATGCTGTGAAAGCATAATGTAAAAGAGAAATCTCCATCAACTAAAACTCACGCCTTCAAGTGATATTAAGAAAAAACAGAACAATGAACAACAGATTGTCAGTTACTGTAAGTACTAGTGTAGGATGAAAGAACTTAATATGCACATGAAAATAGCAAATATTTGTCATATATTTAGTCAAGTATCATAAAGCAATATTATTTTCACAACCAGAAAGTGTTATTTTTAAAATGCTTTATTTCTGGAATAAACTCTATGGATTTATACTTATTTGGAACTTCAGTCCGAGAAATAAATAAGTGCACATACCTTTACAATGTACAGCAATAGCACCGTCAGCATTTTCACAGATGTTCAGGAACCTCTGAACTATACTGTCGCTTGGTGTGCTTCCATCTATGAAGAACAGGTCATAATGCTCAAAACCAGCATCAGTAAAGCGTTTTGCCTCATAAATTTTTTTGTTCAGTCTTATGATTGATGTGACATTATGTTTCTTGAAATAGGGAAAATAGGCTTCAGGTGCATGAAGAGGATAACCTATAAAAAATAAAGTGACAATCATTTAATGTCACAGATGAGGTTCAAAGTCCTACTAATCAAAATTGCCCCCAAAGCCTTTTTTGAATGATAAACATGCTAATATTGAAAATGCTTTAATATTTTATTCAGCATAAACATGTTAAGTGATATAAAAAATTGTCCACAAAATGCTCATGAAGAACACTATAATTAAAAAAAGGATCTGAAAAAAAAAAAAAATTAAAGCACGGCACATGTGAAACACTGTACTGTCTCCTGTTTAGCTCATTCCTCTCTACAAGTAGAGTTTTATATATAAAGCTAGGCACATATATGAATTCAGCATTTCAGAACAGTTGTTTATCTACAGTCAAGCTGCAGGATCACAGAATAAGAACATGCTTTAAGAGGAAACACTGTGTTTATGAGGAAAATAGATTGGTGATCTACACTATGGACAAGAGGAACAGTAAAAGGATAAACTGTAGTACCAGAAATATTCTTGCTCCACTGTGAAGAAAAAAAACCTTTAGTGCCTTGATTCAGTTCAGAGACAAAAGGATCCTCTAGATGAAGACGGGAGGGTGGGGAGGGAGATCAAAGATGAACCACACCACAACTGTTTAGGACACTTTCACCAAATGTTCTCTGTCACCGAGGGTGTGAGGGAGTGTGTGCACATGCACACATGTCTATAGGATGTATGTATTTAAAATGTAGTTTATTCTTTTCCATTAACAATTAAGTCTTATAAACAAAACACAGGAACAACATAGCTACCACAAAAATTAGAAGGTATGTCATTGACCAAATTCACTGGTTTATCTCCAGAATTTTTATTCCTGTTCAAATAAAGTCCAAAAGCTTCCTCACAAAACATGGGTCATTTCCACAAGTCATATATGCATTAGTAGATGCAATTAGAGTCACAACATAATGAGAAAAATGTAGCTTTGTACTGTGTACTCACACTCACCTGGGTGAGACTTATTTGTAATGTCATAACTGGATTTTAAGCATTAGTGTTAATTTAGTAATTTTCAGTTATATACGTGTTAAAAGTAAGAACACAGGTTTTCCAAATTCCATGGAACAATTTAAGTAATTTTTGAAAAAATTCTGCAAGAAGGGACTGTAACAATGATTGGGGAAGAAACCCAAACCAACCTAAGTATTTTCTCCCTGGATTTTGTTTAACCTTTAGGAAACATGCTCACATAAACAAAGCGACATGGCACAAAGAATAAGGTGAAATTCAGCAAAAATCTGATTGTAGTTTTTAAATGACCGATTTTCCTTTTAGATGGACCTAATCTCTACTTTCCCTCTGTCGGTCAAGTTTCTCTTTTTTTATTCCATTGGAATCACATAGGTTCTTCCCATTATCCCAAGAATATTCAGTAGTAAAGGCAAACTTCTTTTTAAAGTCTTTCCTGGCCTTTGCTACAAAAGTCTTAATACAGTCTCCTTTGCTTTATGCAACTCACCTTTAATTCTGCATACTTACCGTATCAGGTGTCAGGTTCCAGGAGGAAAAGTAAGGGACCTGAATTTCTCAGGCACTTTGTCCCTGAATGAAAGTCACTGACTGTAGAAGAATTGGAATTCTTCTGACAAACAAGAATTCCAAAACCTTTAGAATTATGTTCTATGATCGTATATAAGATGTTCACTGTATGATTATTTCTGAAGATGAAAATTAATCTATAAACCTCTATTATCTTCTGCTTATTTGCTGTGACTGTTTAACATGTTGGAAAAAATAAGATCATAGAATAGCATTAAAATATACACCATACCATTTTCAAGTCTGCTTTTTGGGTGTGGTCCACTAAATGCTAAAAATTTTCCTGGAACAATCCAATTGAAGTCACCATTTTCCACTCGCTATAAAAATTTCAGAAGAGAAAGAGAAAAGCATTTTAGTATCTGTACATATAAGGTTAAAAAAATTACTCAATATTTTATTTTACTTTTTACTATGTTCTTGTTTTGTTATGTAAAACAAAACACTTCAACTGGAATTAGCTAGCTTACCTACATGGGACAAACTAACTAACCATAAGCTGCTTCTCAGAAATCTCTTAATAAAATGAAATGCAAAAAATTTTGCTGAAGTTTTCCAATAAAAGCAGAGAGATCCTATAGCTAAGATATTTCTCCCTTAGAGAGTTCAGTGTTTTAAGACACCTACTTATAACAACACTGACAAACACCAATATTCTTGTATGTTTTAATCAAAGAATACGGAAAAATGCTTCCCTGTAAGGCACTGGCTAAAAAACCCAATTCACAGAAAAGAAATTAAAAACCAATTAGCCTTCAAAAACAATTATCCTTTCCCTGTAAAAACTGAAATTTACATATTAGCATAAGCTCTGATGAGCCAGTAATCATAGAAGCAAAGTATAAATCAAATAAAAAGACTAAAATAAAAGAAACTTTCAAACTGTGAAGTTTTGCATTTCTTGCTCACTCTTAAATGAAAACTTCAAAAGGCTCTGCAAATTCTGTCAGTGCCAAAACTGGAAGCTTCTTTAGAAATACATAACTAAAGTTCAAAACTGCCTTCTTTTTTGTTTTTTAATTGAAGAGTGCTCATTCATAATTTGGCAATGCAGTTATTCTCACCATGACTTTTAAGGACACTGCACTCAGTTCAACTGCATTATTAAGCTTGTGTTTTTAGCTCTCAGCTCATCAAAACATCCTAATGAGTGAAAGGTTCTGATAATGGATGTTGCTGTAGTCAATTCACCAAGTGTTTGCTTAGCTAAGCCCATTAGGCTTGCTCCAAATGTCTTCACACAGTGAAAACTCCTGTAAGTTAACAAGGTTGCCTAAGGACTAGTGAACCAATCTTACTGCCAAGTCAGGACCCCTCGCCCCCCAAATTTGTATCACAGACTGCAATCACAACATTGTAGCACCTCTACCCCCTTTAAGGAAGAAGTCCTGTTCAATAAGTTAAAAGTATTTTTATATTTGTGTTACCAGTTTTATTTGTGAATTAAGTAGTTCTTTATAGTTACATGGGTTACTGTGAATAATTTAAATTTTAACCAATCTGAACTACAGATGTATATGTATATGTATATGTGTATATATATATACACTGAACACTACGTGCAAACATCGTTATTATTAAAAAAAGAGAACTTGAGTATTTTACATCTAGTCCAACAAAAGGGGAATTAACTGCCTTGATAATGTAGTAAGAGGAAAGAACTATAAACATGAAATAGAATTTCCTTTAACCTGCTCCCTTTAAGTCTTATGCAACTTTTCTCCACATAACTACACATTTGAAGACCTAACATAGCAAAAAACTGGAACATTTAAAGTTTTAGAAAAATAGCATGGGACATACCTAAACATACAAAGCTGACCACGATGCGTAAAATAATGGAAGACATACCAAAAAAAGGACAAAAAACTTAAAGATGGTTCCAAGTTCTTGCTTCTTAAAATCAGACAGTGGGCAGCATACTTTAAACATCATTCATACATACATACTTTTCACAAACTAAATTAATGTTAAGCGTTAAACAAGATAATGGGATAGCTTTAGTCAATTATTTTAATACTTTTTTCAGGCAGATTAATACCTACTATATATACAGATTCCTAAGAATTCCCAATCATCGTTCTGTACTCTACGTACACAATCATCATCTTCCTTTTGTACACAGAGTAAGCAAAAAAGCAGCTATTTCATACTGTATATTTTAGTTACTGTTCATTTAATTTCAGTAATTCAGCAAAGGCTATACCAATTTCTCAATCTAATCATTATGCAACATTACTGTACACAGAAATCCTTCTACAAATGCTTTTAAGTTTTGTGAATAGCTGTATATTATAGTGTGCCTATTGCGGTCAACATCTACTGTACAGATTTGTGTTGTAAATTAAGTTTTTCCACTGTTTATTCCTTTCCTGACTTTATGCTCTTTCTTGAACATTTATGAAGCATTTCCTATAGCTGTATGTATTTCAGATATGTACTGAGTCACACATATCTTCTTGCTTGTAAAACAAAATAGTTATGTATCAAACGTTAGAGACTTAAGAAAAGCAATTATCCCTAAAACTTGTTTGATATTAGAAATATTCAACTTAAGATAATAAATTTTAAAATAGACATTTTCAGACTAAGCAAATTTATTCTCATTATTTCCAAGTTTCCTGAAAATCGCAATAGAGGGGCTGGTGGGAAGAATGCTGGCTACAATAAGGTAACACAACTCTAAAAAGAGAATTTAATATATATTCAAATGTTTACTACACCTCTAGTTTATATATCTTTCTCCTTAACCAATGCAATTGCAGGAACTTCAGGGAGTTCCAAAGACAAGGTCCAATACAACTACATGGTTGTCACTGACCAGTAAAAACCCTTTCCCTTCCTTTGAGTGTGGGAAATGGTAGACAAAGATCATGCAGCTATTCTGGACCAGATGTACATACACCTGTGCCTGCGATTTCCTCTGTACACAGCCCAGTTCACAGGTGCAGCATGGGCATACTTTAAAGGTTCTCTGCAGCAATATAGCTTGAGATAACTGTCTACTACTAGCAGATAAAGGTGTGTATGTTACAGAACAAAGTCCTAGAACCATCTGGAGTCATCCAGAGTATCTATTCATAAGCTGTAAGAATGCTGGCAAAACAACCAGTGACATCGGTTAGCTTTCTGGGACTCCATTGGGGAAATATTTTGGATGTATTTTCATTACTGGAATCCCCATATATTGCATCCTTACTAAAAAAAGCTCAAAAAGTGCTTAATCTATGTAGCTATAAAAAATTTATTATATATCATATATTTATCATATATCATTTTCTGGATGAAGGGATCGAGCGCACCCTCAGTAAGTTTGCAGATGACACCAAGTTGTGCGGGAGTGTTGATCTGCTTGAGGGGAGGAAGGCTCTGCAGAGGGACCTGGACAGGCTGGATCGATGGGCCAAGGCCAATTGTAGGAGGTTTAACAAGGCCAAGTGCAAGGTCCTGCACTTGGGCCACAGCAACCCCATGCAACGCTACAGGCTTGGGGAAGAGTGGCTGGAAAGCTGCCTGGCAGAAAAGGACCTGGGGGTGTTGGTTGACAGCCGCCTGAATATGAGCCAGCAGTGTGCCCAGGTGGCCAAGAAAGCCAATGGCATCCTGGCTTGTATCAAAAATAGCGTGGCCAGCAGGACTAGGGCAGTGATCGTGCCCCTGTACTCGGCACTGGTGAGGCCACACCTCGAATACTGTGTTCAGTTTTGGGCCCCTCACTACAAGAGAGACATTGAGGTGCTCGAGCATGTCCAGAGAAGGGCAACGAAGCTGGTGAAGGGTCTGGAGCACAAGTCTGATGAGGAGCGGCTCAGGGAGCTGGGGTTGTTCAGCCTGGAGAAAAGGAGGCTGAGGGGAGACCTTATTGCTCTCTACAACTACCTGAAAGGAGGTTGTATAGAGGTGGGGGTCGGTCTCTTCTCCCAAGTAACAAGTGATAGGACAAGAGGAAATGGCCTCAAGTTGCGCCAGGGGAGGTTTAGACTGGATATTAGGAAATTTTACTTCACTGAAAGGGTTATCAAGCATTGGAACAGGCTGCCCAGGGAAGTGGTGGAGTCGCCATCCCTGGAGGTATTTAAAGGACGTTTGGATGAGGTGCTTAGGGACATGGTGTAGTGGTGGTCTTGGTAGTGTTAGGTTTACAGTTGGACTCGATGATCTTAAAGGTCTTTTCCAACCTATACGATTCTGTGATATTTGGGACTAATAGCATCTCAAGAAGCAGCTTGACAAGTCTTGAAAGAAAACATAAATTCTGTGCGTCAGCTGAGAGACCTTGCATCATATCCTAGGGGAAGGTTGGGAAAGCATGAAAGAGGTCCCAGAAGCCAGAAAGGCTATGAGAAAACAGTAGACTTATGTGATGCACTGAAATTGTAAGGATATTCATCCTGCATGTTTTTCACACAGAGCATACAGGTTTGGATGTACACACCTTACATATGAACACTGGGTTTTACTTGAACTAAAATGTGTTTCCAGTAAATTTTAGGTTGTGGGATACTGTTTATTCTAACTTATTTTAGGTAAACCAAACACATTGAACTCATTATTAAATGTACAAACCTCATAGTGTTCATATTCATCCACATCAAATGTCTTAAAGTCAAAAAATCCATGCTGCAAGGCCTAAAAGGCAACAAGGTGTCAGTTTATTCTGAAATATTATATATAGTCTCATTTTATAATACTGTTTTTGAGAATCAAAACTAAAACACTAGATGTTTGTGCTTTTGGCTTATTGAAGCCTCTATGCTAAGACAACATTACATTTTGCACAGATTCACAACACAGACAACAAAAACTCCAACATCACTAAAGCATGTCAGGCTCATTATTTCCCCTTCAAAGACATTACGATGGGACATAAGGTTGTTGCATATTACTTAAATCATAAAATTGATTCTCTCCACCCCACTATGTATGTTTTTTCTGTAAGGCAGATGACAAATTAAAAAGCAATTCCCTTTTTGTCATACACTCATTTAGTGATTTCTATGCTGAATACATTTTCACGCAGTTTGACATAACAAAAAAATAGAACATTAAGAGTTTATTGATTTTCTATACTTAATATGATACTCTGATTTTATCACCATAATACTCAGGCAAAATGGCATATACAGAATACAGTACTGTGTATAACCTGTATTTTATTATTTATTTTTAATACACATTTCACTGAGAATGAAGTTCACTTCTATCAGACAGTACGTTAGACTACGTTAGGCAGTATTTATTACAGGATTGAAAGAAGTCAAGTTTTGTATTTGATTACTGTACTATTATTAAATATGTCAATTTTGCACCAAAGATTTGTGTATAATACCACATTAAAAACAATTCTGTGAATAAGGAATTCATAGCCCAAATTTCTTCCAAGGAATAGGTGGAAGACAGTTCTGCAGCATATATTTATACTGAATCTACTACATTCTGAGAAGTACAGATATTACACAACATTCTGGGATTAAGGTGTGATTAAAAAAAAAACCACACCACAGATCTACGATTTAACAAACAATAATAATCAGTCTGCCATTATTTGCTACATATAGAGCACCTTTTTTAAGGCAAAACAAAAATACTTTTATTATAGACAACATAGGCTCAATGATCGGACCTGTCATGAAACCTAAGATACCGAGAGGTTTGTCTGAACAGCTGATTTTGAAAAATGTATTTCATTTAAGCATGGCTGTCTGGCTGTGCTCCAGAATTTCTAGCCCTCCCGAATTACATGTGTATGGTTTATGTGCATGCAAACACAAAATTTACCCAGGTAGACTAACATTTTATTTTAGATTAAGGCATACGGTTTCTGCTCAAAGCATTTTTACCTCTGTAGGTGAACTGGATGAAAATTCAGTGATAAATTTTATGGGAACAAGAGAGGAAAAACTGATTCTCAAAGTCCTTTTGATGTGTTTGTTGCAGATAAATTACAGTGACTGCACTGACTGCTTCACAGAGCTTCAGGATCTGTAGAATGCCACACAAATGAGAGTCTTGCTGTTAACTGACAGCTCCTTTCCCACCCCCACAGAACTAAAAATATTAAGCTTCATCTCTTTTTTCAATTTTTAAGAAACATTTGTTTTGCCATACTTTTAAGAATTACAAATAGTCTATAAGTGTACAGAACTGTTCATATAGCCTGCTCCCTTCATCAAGATCACTGGGAAACGATGAACAAAATTTAATCTTTGCTTATAGTATGAAATATATACTATAACACAAGGTTGCCAATTGGAGCTTAACATTCCCCAGGATGAGGACTGTTGAAAGTGACACATCAAAACACCAGTAAGATACATTAGTTTTCATTCTTTTTAAACAATTCTGAAAAGATTAGTGTCAAACACTGAACCAAGTGTTTTGGAGGAAAGTCGGGGCCAAGTATATGCAAAAACTGCTCAGATTAAATCACAGTATACCTAGTGTCTGTCTCACTTGACTTTATCAACCTATGTTATTCCCTATAACCAATGGTTATAAGTGATCTATTAGCAGATCTAGTGCGCTGCCTTGCACTGTTAAGAACTGCCCCCAGCCAGGCCTGGTGCATTTGCACATTGCAATTCATAAGGTGAAGTTCAGAAAGCTGTGAAAGGCCAGGCCAGCCAGGTAAAAGTGTAACCTTCTTCCATTGTCACTAGTCAAACACAGTCCTCAGTACCTTAGGCTTCATGACAGCACACTACTCATTCACACACATTTTGCTTTGAAAACAGATTTTCTAATGTATTTTAACAGTATTTTCCTTCACATTTTAAAAGTCAATTTAAATCTGTTTTGCTAAGAAAAAGTGTTATTACCTTATTTATTCCCTGTAAACAGTCCAAGATCGTAAGATTGTACGTGCAGTTCCCAAATGAAGCATCCCTATAGATTGAATACAAATGAATTTAAGATACACAGAATTATTTTAAGAACTCAGGGAAAGGTAGCACACAACGGAGTATATTCAAGTTATTCAATCCCCTCTGAGAAATCTGAATTAAAGTTTGAAGAAGACATCTTTTTAGAAGCTTGTTCATGCTAAAGCACTCCCCTAACAAAGATGTAGCTCAGTGTAATGCAGTTAGATACTGCAAAGTATTTTAAGTGCATGTTTTACACCATCTAACTACATGCCCTTTAGCAAATTATTTATGCTGTCCTGGAACAGGAAGCTTCGCATCCTCTCTCAATTGTGTAAGGAGTGGCAAATAAAGCAAAACTTGCTCTAACCATTATTCAAGTCTTAATTGAGTTATACTAACAAGGAAAGGCAAATAGACTACTAGTGTGGATTTCATTTACAGGATCTCATTTTGATGCCTGATTATAGATGTGATTAAAAATTATCCAGATATAATTCAGTTTAAAATTACTTGACCTCAGTTCTGCCATTATGAAAATAACAATTTCTCTTTAAAAGATGACAGGATACCCCAAAGCAAAACATATTCAAGCAGTAACAGACACCAACATAAAAATAAATAACACCACCAAAAAATAACAGCAACAAATGTATTGTGCAAAAAAGAAAATGTACTTTTCAAAGTCTGCTTCAGACCAGTTTGCATGTTAACAAAATTCTGCCTGGGCAGATTATTTCCTAATCACTCATTAAAGAAATCTTTTATAGTCTTGCTCTAAGCTATCTTATCCAGAATGCTAAGAACTGCAATTTATCAGATAGCAAAATTTTAGGTTTCAGCCAGATACATCTTTAATCTATAATTGATTCAAAATTTCAGTCTTTCATTGAAAACTTTCCTTTTTTGATAGTCTACCTGCTATAAATAGTATGAAATTTGTTATATTGATATGCTCCTTCAATCCCAAGTACTTTCAGAGTAGAATATTCTTACCCATTCTTTAAGAGCAGAATAGGTATAGCAGTTTTGAGCAAGCAGTGTTCATAGAAAATGTATTTAAGAAAATTAAAAGCTACAATTTTGGTAGTGTCATATTACAGGCAGGCTACTCTAGAAAAGCTTTCAAGTTATTAGATTATTAAAAAATACTTAGCCACAATGTTTTAGAATGGGAACTTTAAAGTGTGAATAAACCTTCAACATCCAAATCCAAAGTTTTTCAAAATGAAAAGCCATAAAGTACTTTCTTTACATTAGATAGGCAGAACACACCAAAGCTGTAAAATATAAACTTTACAGACAATACATTTTTGAGAGGGGGAAGTTGGATAACAGATCACGTTAGCACAAAAGCATTTTAGCAAACAAAAAGGTCTTCCGAGCAAAAATTCTTAAGGCCCCAATGGGAACACGTACATCACAGAAAATCTTTAAGAGCTGTAACAGTTTTCTGCAGGGGCTGACAGAAACAACAAAACCTAAAACAATGCAAACCACAAAATTAAGTATTTAGAGAAATATGAATTGAAGATATGATTGTAGCAGACATTCTATATTACATGTTATTTTGCTGTAACAAGAATAAAATTTTAATTTTATCTATATGTATATAACTACTTCTTCAACTGATAAGGCATCTGATACTGCAGTACATAAAAACAATACTGGGAAAAAAAGCTACATAATCTCTAATCCATTAAGAAGCAGCGCTATGAGAGTGAGAGAGAGAAGGGAGAGGGAGGGAGGACATTGAACTTCACCTCGATGTACAAGATAAGCCTGCCACATTTCCAGGTGTACAGTATTCTTAGCTACAGTTCCCACAGACAGCTATTACCAGTGGAGTGCACATGGATGCTAGCAGCTAACATCTATTGCCTACATCATCTGTGCCTCAAATGTCTCATTTCTGTTCCTGTGCACCTAACCATTAAAGTAGGTGTACTCTGACTGGAGAAAACAGCTCTGCTGACACTTGCCATCCACACACAGTGAAATAATAGAAAGACTGAAAGCCAGGAAAATTCAAATAGGCAAAGTTTTGGAATGAACAAATAAAAAGCTGTTTAAACCTAATCCCAAATTCTCAGAAATTCAAAGAATAGCAGTGTTCTGATTTTTTTTTTTTAAAGAAATGCAACACACTGAGTTAACATCTGAAAAACTCACACCCCCATCGACCTTTTGCGGCAGAATGTGATAATGTAAGGAAACCATAAACAAATGCTAGATATGAATGACAGTACAGCATGATAGTGACATAACACTTGGAAGCAGTGGCTTAATATTACCTAATGCTTCAAGGGAAAGCATGATGTTTGATGAACCATGGCAGATACTGAGCATATTATATCAGACCTTGCCATAATCTCTCTCTTTCTCTCCCTCTGCCTCTCAAGTATCTTCTGCTAAGAAAACACAAGCAAATCATAAAAATTCCTTCTATCATAATTTGGAAAACAAGAAAATGGAACAAAATCTATGCACTTGTTTTCCTCCTTAAAGCTGCAGTAATTTTTATTTTAGCACTCCCAATCCTTTTCAGGGTAAATGCAGGAATACATATCTTTTTTCTTTTCTAGTTTCCAAAAGTACAACTGCCTGATTAGAATCAATTCCAGATGCAAACCCCTTTCTGAAACATTGCTGTTTTATGCTCCAGAATTTTAAGCTAAGCTGTCTACAGGTATCAAATTTTAGGTGTAAGAAAAAAGAAATCCATCTGGCAGAAGTTTTATGTATAATCCATGAGGACTCTGCATGCTGGATCCATTGATACAGTAGAGAGATACATGAAGTACAGATAAGGCAAGTGCTTGTGGACTCAGTATTAGGGGATGAAACCCAAGTTACCAGTTTCTGAACACACAGCGAGTAACAAAATGCACTTTTCAGAGCTGTTTTAAATATTAAAACAATATAAAAAACTAGTTTATTTGTGAAGCAAAGTCGCAGTGTACTTCTGAAGTGGCATTTTTTATATTCAATCTTCCTATCAAATAGATGATTTCCTATTATTCCAGAGAAGTGTTAATATTCCTTTAGAGATTAGTCAAAGAGCATTTTGCAGAAGTATTAGAGAGGACAGATGCTTAATGCCAATCTTACTGCCAACTACATGTCTAGAAAGGCCTTGAAATACTCAAAAGGCTAAGATTAAGAGTTTATCGTGACCTGATTTCCTGAATGTTTTAAATAAATTGCTCGAGTAAAATATCTTTTTGTTTAGATGGAGTTGTCTAAGGTATTTTAAGTCACTAATTATTTTAATTCTTTCTTTGTTAAAAGCAAAAACAAAACAAGTCTCCCTCCCAGTCACCTAGAGGGCTTCCCCCGGTCTGAGGCTGAGTTATCAAGTTCTTTTTCTAGCCCAGAGAAATCAGTCAGAAGTTATGTCAAATCATTAAGAAGCTTTGTAAATATTTAAAAAACAAATTTGATCTTATTTTCTGAATCCTTCTGAATTAATGCATTTACTGGAGAAAACTAAATAATTAAAAACTAATGCAGAACAGCTAGTTCAATTTCACCATTCTTTGGGTCACCCATCTTCCTTCCTACTGATACATAAATTTCCAGACCATGGATAAAAATACTGGATACTGTCAGAACTAGTAATGACATTTACAGAAATCCTGTTAGAAATACAGCTATTGTCATACCACATGGACTTGAGAAGTCAACTATATAGCGCTAGATCCACCAGCACACATTTTCTTTCTACCAATGACAAATATATTTCAAAGTTTTAGAGCAATAATTAATAACAGTAATTTTAGCTTGCATAAAATACAATGGATTCTGAATGGACCACACTTTGTACCACAGTAAAACCAAATGCAAGCTCCAACAGTTATGTGGAAGAGGTCTGTAAAGAAAAAATACCTTTACTAACCTTGAAGAAACATGTAATTTTAGATGAAATTAAAATTAATTCCAGACATTCTTCCTATTTAAACTTATTCTTCTCTGTCTGCCATACACAGTCAGCATCCTATCCTACAGAAAACTAATGCATGTGCTTACATTTAAGACAATAGTAATTTTTAACTTACTGGGACTACTTATGTGTATACAAAACATTTAGGTGTTTTTACTGGTGCAAGCCAAGCTATTTGGATTTCAAATGTTATACCTTTTTGTTCAACTCAGAAGTCTGTGTTTAAAAAGCATAAAAGAGAAGGGAAGACCTCATTTCATATCAGAATAATAGAACAGAGCACATACAGACATCTCCTGCACAGTTTTACAGTGTGGGTGCTCAGATTTCTGTTGCTGATCCATGTTTCATTACAGTATTCTTCCAGTCTTTTATGGCCAAATGCATAACAACCTTGATTTTCAAACAGTGTTTTACCAACTATTACCTGATAGTACTCTATTTACTTTCAAAATGAGAAGAATGTGAATATTTCTGTGAGATACAGATGTAATATGAATCTGAGCCGGCATTACAGAGCTGCAAATCCCACATCCGATTTCACAGTTATTGTAGCTGACCTCAATACTGCATAACGCTTTCCCTTTCACCAAACCTCTAAACACTGTCAATAAGGAAATAAATAGTTTGTTTCCCCAGCACTTGCCAATAAAGAAACAAAACCTAAAAGCTACAAACTAAAAATCTAGCTTTGAAATTCATGTCATATCTAGAGACTGAACACAGTAATACTAAAATATATTTGTTTTTTCTCTTTAATATAAAGTCAATACAGAGTAGTTTGAGGTAAAAATCTAAAACTTAGTTTCACAATAGGAAACTGGTATTTATGATGATTTTAAATGGTGTTAACACTGTTTTCTTAAATGGAAGTGAGAAGATACAGTACAAGATCTTCGAGAGACTAGAGCGTCACCAAGTGACAGTGAATCAGCCAAGAATAAGATGAAAGTATCTCAAAGACAGTAGTGCCTTATCCTCCTGCTTTGTCTTTAGCTTTTCTATTATAAAAACAAAACCAAAAAATTTCCATGTATCTTGTAAGAGCGTTATTCTGATTTCCTTCCACCCCTGAACAATATTTGCTGAAGCTGTCTTTAAATGAAATACCAGCTGAAGATCTAAGCCGATTAAGGCTTTTTGAGGTCACTGAGCTGGATGAAAGTAGATCAGTTTCCCAGTGTAAACATACCTCATTCATGTAAACATATCTCAGTCCTCCATAAAGAATCTGACAATCCTGCAGCTTCTACCTATTGGAAGTTGTCTTTTTTTTTTTCCAAATAGAAGACACTTCAGATATCAAATTAACGAAGTTGTTAAATAGTCTAGCTGTAACATTAACTGGTCATTGCTCACTGATAAACTCTTGCACTTGAAACTATTCAAATGGAGATGACCTATACTACAGAAGTTAGATAATATCTAAGTTCCAGGCTCCAAGAATAAATTTAAGTCAATAAGTACTGAATACCAATGATTAATATCTCAAATTATTTCCTTCCTAAACCTTAGAATAGGAGGGAAGAGGTAAGACATTTGGGTTATGTTTTTCATTGTACATAAGAGTCATTTCAGTCCTTCTCAAGACATGAAAGGTGTGGAAGGAGTGCAAACTTTCTCATAGCACCAACTTGTTTCTTCACAGTATAGCTCAATGCCAAGTAGATATACTACCCAAGGCAGTGCTGCTGCTTCCAGCATAGGTCCATTTGCTAGAGCCTCTGTATCATGCTATATATTGCACCAGACATATCTCAAATGTCTTAGAACAGACAGGGGGAGAAAATAATCTCAAAGGCCTTGGAAAACCAGGGAAGGAGGAATAAATTATTTCTTCCCCATTCCCAACTAATCTAGATTGTCTCACTGCAGGCCCTCATCAGATCTACTTGCCCTCCTCTCAGCCCCAGTAATTCTTAAGCTTCTTATGTATCTATTCCAGCCTCTTCCTACAAATTCAACTCCTAAATATCCCCTCCCTAACTATCAGACTCCCCATTTCTTACCTAGCCTCCTATCTTGGCAGAATCCTTCAGTTTATTTCCTCACTCCTCTTCGTCTCACCTCCCGTACAGCTAGATTACACAGCCTTCTTTCCCAGCAGGACAAACTATACCGCAGGTAACAGAATCTGCTTAGGCTGTAATCCAGTGCCAAGACCTGACATAGTCCAAAGCAGCTCCAAAGGAAACTTAAGTGCTTTCCAGCTCCACACCATACAAAAAAGAACGCTCAAGAAATCAAGATGTTTAATTCTTCTAGCAAAAGCTCATAACACTGCATTCCTTCTAAAAACAGCAAGGCTCTGCTCAAGATGATTGCCTCCCTCCCATCCTCTAAAATAGCCAAAGCTTGGCGTTAAAAAAAAAACCAAACCAACAAACCCCAAAAAACCACCACAAAAACATACCAAAACCCAACCACACCACAGAAAACCCACCACAAAAAAAACCAACCTCCCAAAAAACCTTTCGTTTTAGCCAATTGTTTATCTCTCAGCAACCAAGGACTTGAAACACATGGACAAAGGCTGCAGAGGAGTTACATTTCAGAAGACTGCCTACTCTGTACATTTATTGCCCTCTTCTCCTGAAGCTGACAAAGGGACTGAAATGATTATACTTTTGTAATCACTTTGACAACCCAGACTGCAAAAACTGAGTAGTCCCTTTGCTGGACATTGCCTTCTTCAATGTTTTCAGTTAGTATTCTCCCCCCCCCAGGAAACATGAAATGCTCTTTGTATACAATATAAAGCTGTCTTCATTAAAATGTTGCTGTTTCTTCTATTTTTTGACCCCTCCTTTGCTGATCCCAGAGTAGCTAACTATTCTGTTTTGGAATAGAATTTTATTAATTCAAACACATGAGGATTTGCTTTGAATAATTATTTAACACTTAAAATGAAATTGTTTCATGTCATTAAATTTGTTACTGTGGTTCTTATCAGCTTCACAAGAGATCACAGAGCCAATTACTTTCACTACTCCCTACCAGTCAAGCAGAAATAGCATTTTTAATTATTATTACTACCATTATAATCATCATTATTATAAGGAATCGGTTGCAAGGCAAAAGTCTGTAGCCTTTGGTTTGAACAAATAGGGCCATATGAGACTGTTCTGCAACCACACTACTCCTCCCAAGTTTTCTGTCTTACAATTTTGGGATCTGACAACTAAGGCTCTTTGCTTTGTCAGAACCTCATTTCCGCACACTTAATCTTTACCTTGGAGGGGGAGAAAGGAACCTAAAGACTGCAATTTACTGTAATTCCAAACAGTAAATTTTTTTTAATTGGTGAACAAGATACACCTATTATCAGGTAACATACATCCTCCACTACTAAGAGAGTTTTGCTTTTTAAGCAAGTTATGAATAAACTAAGCTTAAGATTCTGAAAAATTTAAGTCACCTTAGTATTAAAAGCTCTTATATGAAAGAAATACTCCTGCCAAAGTTGAACTACTGAGAATTTGATATGAAAGGGAGAATCAGGTGGGTTTTTTGTGGGTTTTTTTTTTGTTGTTTTTTTTGTTTGTTTGTTTTTTTAGACTCCACTAAAATGCTACATAGTAACCCTCAGAAGGAAGGGAAATATTGCAGGAAATATTGTTGCTTCCCCAAACTGATAAGGAGACAGAAGAATGTATTAACACCGTTTCTGTGCTCAGAATAATAGAGTTTGCTTCAAAGAACTTCTTCTAGAAATTTTCCAATAGCTGCACCTTCTGTAAATGGAAAGGACCAATGTAATTATTTCAAACTGTGAGAAGATCAGGAACCAAAGAATCTAAAAGGTAGAGAAAACTATACATTATTCTTTGGACTATAGGATTCTATAGGACTTAGATCATCAGTCCTATATTTTCTATAGAATTTGGAGATGTTAAAAAACACTGACATGTTTAAATTAACTTATTTTTTTATGCATTGTACCAAGTATCTTTTATAATTAGCTGAAAAAAATATGATATCAACAGCTCAGTAAACTTTTTGGGCTTTGGAGAGCTATTGATGACCAGGTGAATGTATAAACTGTCTGCCAATAAAAGCTGTCACTGATTTGATACCTTTTTAAAAAAATGTGTTCGATGGTTTAAGATTTCAAAGTCAAACTGGTCTTCACATACAAATCTACCATCCCAATAGTTTATACTGTATCTGGCTCCTGTACAAGCTATGACAAGACAGATAATCTGATCTTCCTTTGCTGAGTGGCTGTAGAATCAGGTGAATTTGATATAGACAAGGTAGGGCTACATTTACAAATGCATTGGCTGACAGTGCACACTATTTGTAAAACACTGACTCCCCTAAAAAAAAAAAGAGGACATTGACCTTCTTGCAGTTGCCTTTTATTGCCAGTGTGAGGTATTTTTATTCATGAAGTACAAGGGCATTTCATGGTCCATACCATGAAAAAATCTGGTAGTCTCTTTATTAGGTAGGCGTGATAGCTAAAACTCCTCAGATTCAAGTCTCAATATGACCTTAGTACAGAGAATAAAGACAGATTGATAGAAATTATCTATGATTCATTGAAAACAGAAAGGCAAAGCAATTTAATAACTGGAACATCAGTACCTGTTCTGTAAAACAGAGAAAATATAACAGCATAAAACCCCCTTCATTCATGTAAGTCTAGCTGGTTAGGTACTAGGTAATTTAAAAGATTTTAATGACTTCCAAATAGTAAAACATGATATGTCATAAAGAGAAGTTTTAATTGCTAAATCACAAACATGCTAAGAACTATTTTCTAAACCTGACAGTTTGCAAGACTGGGAGTGTTACTTAGAACTTAAATCAATTGGAATGGCTTTATTATTCCAACACAGAGCAAGTAATTCCACCAGAAGTAAAAAATATTTTTTCTGGAGTTCAGTCATTTTGATACAATGTCTGTATCAGACATGAAAAACTTTTCTGGGAAGGCAATCTGAAAAATTTATATTTAGCAAATTCCAAAACATGAAAGTTAGGCCCATTTCTCATGTTCACATACCTAAATGGAAGATATGGTGGATTAGATCCAGACAAAAGTGTTCTGTAAGCTTCTTCTGGTGTTTTCTTCAAGTATATTACCTAAAGGGGGTGGGGGGGAGAGGAAAAAAAATAAGCCCTGAGCCTGAAAAGTCATTAACCACATGTACGCTTCCCCCAGCCCACTAAACTCTTAAGAATGTATACTATAATCCTTTATGACCAACTCCTATGACATTTATAGGTCAGAAAAGACATACCTACACAAAGTAAAAGATTCAGAAATCAACAGAAACTGGGATTTCTGTTTTGTGTCATTCCCCCCCCTTAAAAAAAAAAAAAAGAAAATCACATATTGCTGCAACTGAGAGACTTTACTCAACATCATACTAAGATGAAACACAGGCATCTATGCTAGGAGTTCTCTGTCCAGCTTCAGATGAGTCAAAATATTATCACAGCAGCTGACAAAGGAAACATTTCTCCACCACAGCTCAATGGAAGATTTTCCAACACAAACGTGTTTTGATTCCTAATTGTTAATATCAAACTACTAATTAACAAAAATATCCAATTCAACAAGTTGAACCTGTTAGTATGAGACCAACATACAGTTAATGTAACACCCTATGCGAAGGCTCATTCTGCTATTGCTGAACACTATCAGCTCAGCTTGCTTACTTACGTAAGAAATTAGAATACAACCACATCTTGTTGCATTTCAATTCCCATTTGTACAGTAAAACTGGTCCTAAAATAAATTTAACTTGGAATACATATTAAGCAAATGCATTATTTACAAAAAAATATTTCATCCAGTTTGGAGTGGCATATTTCACGTGCACAAACATGTTCTGTAAACAAAGCCACACGCTTTTCCTAGCCATTTCCCCCCAACTCACCTTACAACCAGCACCTACATGGCTACTTTTTAGCTCTACACACATTTAAGTGTTGAATGTAAAGTATTCTAATAATTATTTTCTTAACCAAGACATAGGCTAATTCCTGATCTAAAAGTTTTATTCAAATCTTGACCTTGAATACATTAGAATATAGCTAAGTGGTGGTCACTTTCAGAATATTTGCAATTTGTTTTGTGTCTAGAGTCATATCTCAAGTTAATGGGATTCTTAGTATTCTGTAAGTTGTCAACATGGTAGGTAGATTTTCTTGCATTTCTTCCTCAAGCATGGACAAGGCAGACAGAAAAGACAAGATAAGGATAAAACAACAACAAAAAAATTGACTCAAGTAAAACAGCCTGAAAAACTCTTTGCCATGATGCAATGAAAAGAGGGTCCAGAATCATCTCTGTTTTTCAACTACCACCTATTTCACTGCTTTGAACAACCGGTCTAATTTTGGACCAAAACCCTCTATACAAACTGATTTGCCTTCAAAAGACCAGTTCCCTGACATGGAGCTGTATTTCAGTCTATACTCCAATGTTGCTGCTCCACTCAGAGTCACACTGATAGCATGGATCAGTATAATCAGTACCCAAAATGAGGAACAAACGCCACTTATCTTCAAATGTTAAATCTCAATACTGTGGCAGTGTCAATATTGCTGTTTCATTTAGCAAGTGCCCAAATCACATGTTTCTCAAAATTAATGTCTCTGTATTTGCCCAAACTTCCATATTCCTCCCTCCTTAACCTCTGAAAGCAAAGGTTTCCTGAAACCTTCCACCATCAAAACAGACCACAATTTCTGTATGAAAACCAATTTATTCTGTGTTATCAGAACAATTGTTTCTAACTCAATTATTGGATTCTTTTTTGTTGGGGTCAAACCAGTAATTACTAATATTGAAACAGATTCAGAGATTTACTTAATGGATATATGTATTTATCTAATTCAAAAAGTGGAGGCGCCCATTTCTTTTTAAGCTGTAATGGTCCGTCTACAGCAGTGATTGCTAACTAATGGCACCAACTTCATGCTTTCAACCCCTGCAGCATAGCAATGCTATTCTGTTTTCATAGTATTTGTAAAAGATTCTTTTAGCCCGTGAAAGAAGTCTCCTTTGTATTACCTTTATAGTTCCCCTTACTACAAAGGTTTTGCATTTAAGAACAATGCATCCTGTACAATAGATTTTGGTGGGGGCTGTATTTCAGAGAAAAATACTGATTTTATTCATGTCAATTAGCTTACATTTAAAGCCTAAATTCCTGCTTATAGTCAAAAGATCCTTAGAAAGTAGTTCAGAGGACTTCAGGGAAAGAGGAGTTTCCATCTTACACAGTAGGGATTCAGAAATCTGAAGTAGGGGCAAATTTGTACTATATGAATGTTTTCCCAATGCTGGAGTTTTTATTTCACAGAAGTTATGGTACTTCAAAGCTGTCTCTGCTCAAAGACATATATACATGACATTTTGAACCAAACACTGCTAGTTGTCTGTCCACAAAGCTCATAATAAATACACCAGGATGCAACCAGGAAAAAGATATTAAGAACACAAAAGGAAGGAGGAGAGGGAAAGAAACACTGAACAGAGCTCCTGAAAAAAACAAAATTATCACAGATGTCAATAATAACACAGTAACTGAAGGAGGAAGGATAATGAAATGGAGAAGGAAACACTACAGTACATGTATTTAGTACTTAAAAAGTAGTGATATCCATTAAGAAAAACCCAGGAGACCGTTTTCTGACTCATCTTTATCAATGAAAACTCGGCAACTGAAACTTAGCTTCATTTTTTAATCTACTATGATGAATCTTCAGAGTGCTTTCATTCTGCAACACATACAAGTAAAAAAAGACCCAACACAAAGAGCCTGTAGTGAATATTTTGCATAAATTGAACCTGTATCTAAGAAATAATACAAGTAAAAGCCTTTAAAAAAAAAAAAAAATCACTTTCCAGATAGTAAGTATGCTCTTACAAAAGTTGTTTTACAAGGGACAAGGTTCTCCTCCGTTTCCCCACTGTCACTACTCAAACTCATATCATGTGGCACTACTACCTGTAAAATACAGGTTCAGCAAGTATTGAAAATTTTAAATTATTTTTTTTCTCTGACATTTCCACTCTTACATTCTCAACTTCCTGAATAATTATGTGGTTGAAAGATAAAGCTCTCCACAGTTGGGACACTATGCAGGCACATGATATGTAGTAATACTGGCCACATACACACTGCCAAGAAAAGTCATACCATGTGTCCTAAAAAGTTTACAGAACAAAAAGGGAATTATTATTTTGCAAGTCCACCTTAACACTCATCCACAATATTTCAAATACTATTTGGATTCATCTTGTTCCCACCCGCACCTGCCATTTTCAAATTAGAAATATATGGAACAGATCCACTCTAGAGCTGCTAAGTTATCACAAGAATTCTGTGAAGCCAATCTAAAGCAGTCTGAAGAAAGGTGTTACTTGAAACAGCAAAGAGGCTGTACACGCTGCAGTAACTGAAAAGCCTTTGTACTTGCTGACCCTCCAAGGGAGGGATTACAGATTTGAGCAGTAGCGTGATATGCTTAGATTACAAGAGAACAACCCCTTAAAGCTTCAGGTAGGGCTGAGAAGTCTAATTTATATTTTTAAATTAGGGAAAAACACTCCTGCAAGCAAGTGACTGAACATGCCATAGTAGTTTGCTAATACCCAGTTGTTTGCTGTAATAAAATGACAAACTTAAGAACTCAACGGCTCTTGCCCCTTTACAGAAGTCTAAAAAAAGGTATTACTATCAAAATACACGCTTAAAGTAATTGTGAGAAAGTATGACCAGTCCATCTGCTATCTACAAGGAAAAGGAAAGAGCTCACTGGATCTCTCTTCAGAGTTTGTTGCAGTATGAAAGCATTATGTTTCACCAGGACTGCTCAAAAGTCAGATTTTGGTCTGCTAATCAAGTTTTGATCTTTGAAGAATTGCAAGAGATATCTACTACTTGTATGCTACAAGGGTAGAATTAAAGTTCTAGATTTACCAGGAGGAACAAGTGTCATACATATATGTTCTCTCTTCCCCCTGCCCCATTTCTCTAGACGTACAAGAGTCACTGGTACAAACAGACTAGTATTTCTCCTGCTCTTCTCCCCCAGGGAATTCAAACCTTACTAGATAGCAAAGTACACAACCAGGTAGGGGTTCCTTGGCTTCCAACCAGAAAAGAAACATAATAAATACCTTAAGAATATGGAAAGAGGGACCCAGACCCCAATTCATCCATATGTTATCAGACAGGAGAAAATGCACTCTCCTTCATGATTTCTCGAAGAATGAATTCTTTGATGACAAGTGGGGAGCTCATGTAATCACTTCAGTATAATTCAGTTAAACCTACTCCCTCTCACCCCCCTCGCTCCCCCAGATAGAAACTACTAGCACAAATTGAGTCAAACCAGGCTACTTTAGTTTTGGTATGCATGAAAGTACTTGGTAATACTATTTTAAAACTATTTTTAAACACTTTTTATTTTTAAATTAACTATTGCCAAAGACTACATAAAAAACCCTAACAGCTAAAATAAAGTCTCCAAACAGATGAAGAGAAAAGCAAAGCAACACTAGCTTCAAAATATTCTCTGTGGCACCTGGTAAGACTTTGCAAAACCTAGTAGCACCCTGTTTCTGACATCACTGAACAGTCTATGTTGTAGTCTAGGCCATTTAGGAGGAACCTTGAACTTCTCTGTAAGATCAGAGAAGTCTGCATGTTCTTCTGTTCTTGTAGCACTTTAAGTATTTTTTTTCTTTTTAATCTGAATTTTATGACAGAAGTAATCTTTGCAGAATTCTTAAGAGCAAGGACAGTAATTTAGCAACTGGACATGATTAGCCCAAATATATTGAAAGTCCATGGTAAAAACTGAAGTTTAGAAACTGCATCTTCCTGAGATGCAATTTACAAACAGACAAGCTCTTGCCAACAGTTTTAAGACTTAACTTTCGCTTAAACTTATGACTCATTAAAATATGTTAATAGCTATAGCGTATTTCAGTTCAACATGTCTAAGAAGCTATTTAACGGAACAATCTAAGTTGCATAATCACCACTGGAAACTCATTCCTAGAACCTGATCCACTGTTTTCCACGTTTCATTTTACACTTAATTTTTTAATACCAGGACAAATAAAACAAGCCTTCTCAATTAACTTTCACACATTGCTAGAGTTCATAGCTATAAGGCTTTCTGGTCCCAAAAAGCTTGTATAATCGAAGAAAAGACATAAAGTCTAAAAGACCTTAAATCAAAGAGTACATATATTTCTGTCACAGTTTGGATATTCAGATTGTAATAGATCAAATTGCCAATTACACACAGTTCTTTTACTGAAGAATATGATAAGAATTCCTTCAGGTCAGGAACCACCCTATCACGTAACCTAAGAGGGTACAACTACTGCATCTGACTGAATATAGTATTTACAGGTAAAACACTCAAAAAATGCAAATACTATTTCTTGAGTGTGAAGTGAATATGCCTGGATTATAAAAGCTAAGCCTCTGCAATTAAAAAACAAAAATCAGATTAGGTAGATCATAAATAACTTTTTAGAATAAATAAATATTAATTTTATTAATTTATTGGTATTAGTATCAATCATTATAGAAGAAGGTGAATGAACTCTGGTAACTTGGAAGTTTAGGAATACACATCTATAGAAATAATTCTGGGATGACATACTTACATAACATATTGGATACCTTTGTGCAAACTGTTTTCCAACGTTATACTAAATGGAAATGAATTGGAAAGTGACTATAAGGTGTTTTCAACATGAGAACAAATACTTTTTTGTGCTGGTAACACTGTATTAGTAAAGAATTATTTTTGGTACATAATATCTTCAATAATCAGAAGGTACTTAAAACATTTACTAGTCTGACAGGAGAATAACAGTATCAAATGCAGATATGGATCACTTGCATATGCTAGCAATTAAGAGCTCTAAGCAGCTTAAAACAGGCTAGGGAACAGTTAAACATGCATGCAGTTGTGGCACACTAATTTACCTTATTGTACACGTAAGCTACCAACTCTTTATGTGATGTGCCACCTGATATCCATTATGGAGTACATACACAGTCACACCATGGTACACATACTATGTGCTCTCCCTCTTGACTTTCTTTAGAGGGATTTCTGCTGCCCTCACTCCCCAGTACGTGCCCTTAAACCCTAGCTTTAGCTGCTGAGCAGCTCCTTCAAATAAGGACTACCGAATATACCAGACTGTTCCCATGTTTAAGTCTTAAATACTGTAAATACGGCATAGTCTTACTTAGCTGATCAGTCCTCTGCTTGGAGTTCTGTCCCGCACCTTACATACCTTCTTACCTTTCTGTTCCTACAACCCGGCTTTGCAAGAAGTTCTCTTCATGGACAATACCGCTCTCTCCTTGGGTCTACCTAATCCTGATAAGGGCCTTTTAACCACATATCCACAGAGAACAGCTACTTAGTTGAGACAGTCATATAACAAGGACTGGACAAGGGGAATAAAAA
Organism: Mycteria americana; assembly: GCF_035582795.1. Lineage (NCBI taxonomy): Eukaryota > Metazoa > Chordata > Aves > Ciconiiformes > Ciconiidae > Mycteria > Mycteria americana. Next base: position 48,352,305 of record NC_134371.1, on the reverse strand, counting down.
GATAATGTCATCCCCTTCAAAATGCCAGTGTCCTACCCTTTCCAAGGCTTCTAAGATGTATCGGAAGGTGAAGGCAGGATCAGACAAGGGCAATCCAGTGAAGGCAATTAGATGCTGTAATCTACATATGTGCTAAATGAGTGTTCTCTAGCTATAGGCTTAATTAGACCAGCTTTAAAACATGAAGTGAATCTTTCTAAATACAGAACTGGAGATATAATGATGCAAACAGAAAACAAAAAGCAGTCTGAATGGAATGACTGAAGTTTCTTTACAAACTATAGTGTGGGAATCATTACTGAACATGCTACAATTTGGACCGATTTTGGATCTGAAGGGACAGTAAAGCTTATAAGGATATACTATCAAATTTGGAGGCTCCTTAAACAGAATATAAAACACAGAATTAGAAATTAATTCCAGCATTATTAAATATATAGCCTTGTACAGTCAAAAACATTAACAAACTTAGAACATTCTAACTCATTTGTTCTTACTATTCCTTTTGCAGAGTTGTTCCATCAGGTCTACTCCAAAGGGTTAAAAACCTAGCCCAAAGATTTTTAAAATTTGAACTTATCCCCAATTTTTTTTCCATCTTTAAATTTAAATAGATCTTCTTTCTCAAGAGCATTTACACACTATCCTCATACTTGTAGTAAAACATTTTGCTTAATTACAAGAATCTGCAACCTAAATTATTTTAATATTATAATCTGCATTTATTGAGCTTTGCTTTCAGCACGATCTCAGGCCTGAAAGAAATATACCAGCTTTCACACAGTATAAAGCCTGACTTAACAGAGACTTCCAGAACTCAGCTAACCATGTGGATGTCAACTCAGGACCAGCAGCTTGTTGGTTTCAATACTTTATCAGCGTAAAACATGCTATTGCAAAGACTCTTTGAGTTTTGTACAAGTGTGCTCCAATTCTGGACAGTAGAGCAGGAAGGTGAAATTGAAGTTTGAGATACACTGGTATGAAGACACCCAAGTGGCTGTGCATGTGTCAGCTTGGGACTATCAAAACTTATGGGATATCATAATAAATTAGGCTTGTGTAACTACGATGGCCCTGTATATTGCATATTATCTGTAATATTAGAAGGCTGAAATACCTCAATTTTTCCATTATTCTGGGTAGGCTATGAAAATTAACTGAGAAAAGAAATCCATCCCATAATCCCTATGCCTCTGGTCTAGTAACTTTAAAAAAGGCTGTGAGAAAAAGCTTTCTCCTCCCCAGTATGAATTGCACTACTGCCATGAGCAGCAATTGATCCTAAGACAGCCAAGTTTAGAGGCAAGTCTGTGGTTTGCATTTTCAACATTCAAGAAAATGGTATCCTATGGGAAACATGCACGATCCATCAAAGGCAATCCCTGTGTAGTAAAGTAAATGGAGTTAAGTACCAAAGACAGGGCTTCCCTGAAACTCATACAGCAGAATTTTCAAAGACAGCTTAGAGAAGAATCAAATGACAATCTCCATACCTCCCTAAAGGACCATCCCTTGAGATGCTATTTTACACATAGCAGATGTCTCTTAAGGAAGGTTAGAAGTATCCATGTGATAAATAATACTTACAGCATATGCACCTATTAAAAACGCCGCATTTGCTCGTTTCCGCTGGTCAAAACTGGTATAGTACACTATCTTCTTTCTTGATAGACTGAAATACTGTTAAAAAAAAAAAAAAAAAAACAGACAGCATATTTACTGAGAGAAGAATAGACTTTAAAAAGTCACTCTTCCAAAACTGAAAAATAAGTCAGAAAAAATTCTTACAGAGAGACTCTTAAAATTAAAGGAGAAAAAAATTACTGATACCATGGATAATCTTCTTACATTATAGATAAGAGTGCAGGGAAACAGCCACTGTATCAGGGCAGATCTCTTAGTTTGCTGTGCGAAAATATTCTATAAAATGCACTTGAACCAAAATGTTCAATATAAAATACTGGATTTTTTTCCCCCAAGTTTAAATATTTGAACAATAGCTTATGAACATTGATTAAAGACATTGAAATTTTCAGACTAAAACACCCTCCTATATGTTAAATCTCTTTAGCATGTAATTCTGTGGAGAAGACGAGAAAAACTGAAGCAATCAATCTTACAGGCATTTTATAAGTTAAACAACACTCTTCCATCTCTACTACCTAAAAACAGGATGACAGACATCTTTAGAAAGCTTCAATACCAAGAATTTATATTAAAAAAATAATTTTTTGCACAAGTGAAAAGCCTGAAAAAAAGGCTAGGCAGAGACAAAACTAGTAACACTTGCAATTCCTCTTTCTTTAGGAAGAAAAGAAGCCTCTGTCAGAATCCTGTGGACAAAACTCCCATTGAAAACAAGACCAACAAACACCAGAAAAGAACAATAATGACAAACTGCAGCAAAACTATTTAAAGGCAGAGAGAGATAAATTTGTCACTTAAAAATAGCCAGTTGAACAGTTTGTTGCATTATTTTTTTAGCTTGATGAATTGCTAACTTTCGCTATATTCTGCAACACTATCACTCATGTTTTTCCTGACAGATTTCTTCAGTACTACTACAGTTTTGATGAAGCCGTCAACAGACATATTGGATTCTGCTTCTAAATATTTGAAGCACATTTCTATTTTTAAAAGTTGCACATTTTATAAACTGCCTTTATACCAGTACTGCTGTTACCCAACTTCAGGTTTTTAACTCAAATTTGACAATTTTAATTTACTTTCTTTTCCTACTCTTAGCACTGATGACACCTGGGGTGGGAGATAAGGTAACTGCTGCAGAATTATGTTTTATTTATTTAAGTAGTGCCAACTGTATTTCACTTCCAGAAATCTGTAAACATCAACTCTCATCTTAAGTCTTGTTGCAAATTTTAGGACAGCTTTAACCACAGAATCAAATTTTGTAAAAATACAGATAGCTGATAAACTCAGATGAAAACCTATGTATGTATCACAGCCAGCTTCTTACTCCCAGCCCCCACAGAAATACCACCTTTAACAGCAGTTCTAACTGTACATTCCAGTCTGGTCTTATTACCCACAACTTCCATAGGTGGAAGGAGCGAGAGTTAATGCCAACTGAGTATATCTAAATAGGAATATAATTCCTGAGATAGCCGGTTTCTGTTGATTGGAAGAGGTAGTATCTTGAGACCAACAGCAACATCTCCCTCAGTGTATATGCAAACATACAAAGCACAAGTAGTTATTTAATTAGTGAAGCATTCAATTATTATTAAAACTTGACAAAATTAATCCCAGTATTTTAAGATCCCTCCTTTCTTCCCCCTCCTCAATTTTTTAATTTTAGTGTTCTCTAACTGCAATTCCACCCATGATGTGTAGGTGGGATAAGATTACAGTAGTTATGCAACAGTGACAGAACTTCAATTATAACTTGTTGACAACTGCTTATTTTAAAGCTAAGTTCTTTGCAACATTTTACAGTTCACCTGAAATACTATTTTAAACTGCAAAAAGCACATTCTGCTAGCTAGCCGGAAGTAAGTTCTATGTAGTAAGACCATATTTCTTGTTTTATTTTACAGAATGGATTTTTTTAATCGTATGGCTATGTCAAGTCATTCTAATTTTGACATGCCTTTGTAGGTCTTTTAAAAGTTTCCAGAGCATTTAAACGAAAGCAATATATCATTTTTGTTCCTTCATTTTCAAAATGTAAGGGTTTAATCCTTATAAGCCATATCACTGTCTGAAATATTTAAGTGTTTTTTGAATCCTGACTAAAGCTTTAACACAGAATTGAAAACCGACATTAATTAACGGCTTATAGCATAGCAACCAGAGGAAAACTGCATCAGGATTTTACTTTTCAGAAGCCTATAAGACAAACCACTGTTTTTATTTGCACACAATTTACAGAAAATCAAGTTTTACAGTGTTTGCTGAAGTGTTAATGCAATCCCTCTGTTAACATACAAATTCTCAACTCAGTACACTTTCAGTATCAATACTAAGCTACATGATCTACTTTAAAAAATATTGATTTTCTAACCATGTTTAATAAGCGAAGTCTATTCTTTTGGCTAGGTTCAATGACAAGTGTTAAAGACATTTCTTTAAGGTGACTGTTTTTACAGCTCCAGAGCTCACTGAATGGATTAGGGCTTTAGATAACTGCGCAACTGAGAGGAACCAAAAATGTTTCAACAAGGAATTTGTCAATACAGGTTGTCTACAGAATAGCTATCATTAGAGATAATATAGTAACATAGTTGCAAATAATTTTTCTAAAACAAAACTAATGCATGCACTATGAAGCACTAAAGATATTTTTCTTTACCAGTAAGAAAATATTAGCAGTTTCACTCATCATTAGAAGAAAAAAATGTAGCAATATAACAGAACAGTACCTGTCAAGATACATCGCAGAGGAATATACTCAAAGACGATCTTTTGAACTAAAAGCAGAGGTTACATGAAAAGTGTGGTAGGTTTTGTTTTAGGTGATAAAACTAATTGATTGGGTATACGAGAGAGTTCCAGAACACATTATTTTCTCTGTAAGATTATGTTTTGTTTGTTTGTTTTGGGGTTTTTTTTGTTGTTTTTTTTAAATAATAAATCAGTTCTTGTTTCTTGAAGACCTTAAGAGAGATTTACTTGCACAGAAACTGATGACAGGCTTAGAAGTTGCCATTGTGGACAATTACTAGATTGTTATCTGTTTATAAGTAGCCAGATTATTTGACAGTATTTTATTTAATGAATATGGTTTAACATACTTGCATTGTTCAAGCAAAAAATTACTGCAAGGTGTTTAATAAGCATAGATCAATGCAAATACTACTTTCTATATATACGCACATATGTATATGTATGTAATATGTACATATAAATAGCAGTGAATACAAGGCTGGCAAAGTGTTCACAGAAAATTATGTATCAAAACATGTACACGCAACCTGCCTCAGAATCTAAGCTGTCCTAAAGGAGATGCTTGCAATTACTATAGTTCCATGTGTATGCCCAGCAGTTTATTTGTATTAAAACAAAAACAAACCAAACCCCTCTGTGTTTCAGCAGCAATACAGTTAGCATAGAAGAAACATTAACCCTGTAGTTCATAAGCCTGCCAGAACGTTCCCTCTCCTGCCTTTGATCTTCCGTAGTTGTATCATTTATCTCAGCAACACTCCCTCTCTGATCACCTCTGCTTCTGAATTTATTGAGATTGTGTAAAGCTATACAGACTTAAAACACAGCAGGTTTTTAAAGCAGTTTTTATGAAATCAGACTTATTTAAACAGGAAAAAAAAATATTTCTTTCATAAATGAATCACAGTTGCTTAGTCAAGCATTTTTTCCCCAAACAGAATTCAAAGAACAAGTCGGAAGATAGCACAGCCAAGCATTTTTTTCTTGCTGTTGACTTGGCTAGTCAAGATCATCTCCATAGCAATCAGCAATCAAAACATTATGAACATAACAAGGTCAGAAAGGTTTTCCTGTAAAGCATAACCAGGACTTTTATGGATATCTGACTAAATTCTTCAGCACTTCAGACCAGAACTATTTACTGTTTTTAAAAATCAGTCAGCATAAAGTTACAAGTTTACTTTAAAATGTTGGTCTGCCATTAGCACATTTCAAACTGGTATCCTTCTCCTTCCCCACCTGTCCCCCAAGAAAGGAGAGGGGAAAGCAGAAAACTGCCTCCATGTCTGACTCCTCTCCTGAAATAGATACAGCTGAAAGACTTGGAGGGGAAGTTTGTGGGGTTTGTTTTAATGAGATCTTATACTCTCGTTTCTCCTGTTCCTATTAATCGAAGTTTTAAACTTAATAAAAGTCTAAGTCTTAAATTCCTTTTGAGACACCATATCCACATAAAAATTATCACATTTTGTGAATAATTTTTTTTGTGCCACTCTTTTAAAGACTCTTTTAGTAAGAAAAGTATATGAAGTGCATACCCAACCAGGTATATACCAAATCATGGCAGGAGTCATCTGGGCTTAAGCACTGTTGATTGCCTCAGGGTCCCAAAAGTGTTGCAGTATGGCAACAGCAACCATCCCGCAGCAGAGGCTGGATTTCCAGAGAATGATGATCTGCAGTGCCTTTTACTTCCTATGATCAGCCAACTCCTGCTGTTGGTCATGGGGCACAGTTACCCTTATGCAAGAGTCTGTAAGCAGAAGGTTGCCCAACAGGACTCCTTCTCCACGTTGTTAGTCCAATCAGCACTTCCCATCTCTGAAACACTGATCACAGGCTGCCCACGTGTCCCCCTGGTGCCACGTGAGAATTACCATACTTTTGCTGCTGCAGTAGCTCACTGCATCAACACCTTGCTGGCAGGTAAGTCACAGGTCATGAACTTCTGTCTTACATACACTAGCTCAGGCCTCAGGAATCCTCCTGGGGACACTTGTGAAGGACAGACATGAGAAGGTGAGGGGTAGAAGGGTAGAAACTGTGAATCCATAATTCACAACTAGTGAAGCTGAACCTACAGTACACATTAGATGCATGCTTCAGCCCCGGGATTGGGTCTTACAAGCCTAGTTATCCACTGTAGATAGTACCTAAATTAGGACAGAGCCTGGCGTATATTTTAACTATTAGAAGAGCAAAGCTTACATCAGCAGGTACTGGCCTACCTCAGGGGTAGTGCCAATCAGCCAGACTGGAATCTATTCACGTGCAAGTTTCTATACCACGCTGGTGGCATTCCAAGCTTTAGCTGTTTGATTTCAGGTATTACTTTCAAGTGGTTGCACTATCAGGTCACCCTTCTCTATTATGCACCAGTAGTTTAAATTAACCTATTTGGAATTAGCCTCAGGTAAGGTAGCAGCAACAAACAGCCCCTCCTCACACCTGAGACAGCAGCTGATGTGCATGAGATTTCTCTGTCCTGTTCCTGACCATCTGTACTCTCCACCTAGCACTGCAAGTGTGTTTGATTTAGCAAACTGTGATGTCATTTTAGTGTAACTTTTATATTTTGGGGGGAAAAAAAATAATCCTGCAAATGTCAGAGTTACTAATTAGGTTTCAATTTGGCTCCCTTGTGTATTTTTTCCATTATAATATACAATCTTTATATCATCATGATTACAAGCCATTTATGATGAGCAGCTTGCCTCATTCAATACAGATGATGGTCTTCTAACAAGAATAAAGACTGTAGAGACATTCCTGTTTAATACAGAATAATTAAAAAAAAGAAAAAAACAACAAGTCCTGAGGTATTTATTAGTTGTGTTCTTATTTTCTGGGTGAAACTCTTGGTACCTAGGGTCCAGTTTGAAGGCGTTCTAGTTCGCCTATAAAAGTATGAAGGTACACTTCAACAGTGATACACGAGACTGTATTCGGGTCCTAAACTGATCACAGTCTCAATTTGAATCTGGAAAACACAGAACTAATCTCTCTAGTTCTCACAGGCACAGTGCAAATTAGAATAGTAGGTTTATTATTGGTTCTTCTCTGGAGTAACTGCTTCACAGAGCAAGCATTCTCCACAGTCTTTAATAACTCAAATATAAGGTCACAAACAGCAGAATTAAGGTAAAAAATACCCCACAGATTCCTAGTGAACGAGCATCATTGGTCATGTGTTTGAATGGGACAGTGGCACTGGAAAATAGGGTGATAAGATAATGTATTTATAAGCTCTATTTAGTATTAATGCAGAAATGGCAAATCCAATGTTTTCCCAATATGAACATGGGCATTCAAAATTAGAAATACTAGAGTTTAATTTTTTATTTACAATGAACTTTCTATATTAAGAAGCAATGTAAATTTTCACTAGAAGCACTTCTTTGCAAAAAGGTTATAGCAACTCTACAAACTCCTCAATTTGCAGAACCTCCTCTTAGGACTACCTGACCTTAAGTCAGCATGCCCCTGGAAGTAGCAGATAGCGTGAATCAACTTGCATAATGGTTTCATTTGTGCAGCAAACATTAGTCCCAAAAGGTGTCATTTTTGATACAGGAATCTTCTTAACAGTGGCCAATGTTACCACATCTGTCGTCCCATTTTCTCCTTCTAGCAGTAACAGGTCTAGTATTTTATATTATAAAGATTTTAAATGTCTAATATTTAGTGAAGGGTCTCCTTGCTATTTGCACACAAGTGATATTAATTAGTACCTTGGAATTAAACCATCTGTTTTATTTCTTTTTTTCTTTATATCTTTATATCTTCTTTATTTCTTTATCAACTGCAGTTGATAAATTTTCTATACATGCTGCAAATCACTTTCACAGGCATCTGGGGACCAGGTTAAATCTACAGCTATGTGCTCAGTGTATTGGGTCTGGCTAGGATGGAGTTCGGTTTTCTCCATAGCAGCCTGCATGATGCTGTAGCTATTGCCAAACAGCGCTTGCACAGCATCAAGGCCTTCTGTTTCTCAGTCTGCCCTCACAGCGCATAGGCTGGGGTGGGCAAGATGCTGGGAGGAGACATAGCCAGGACAGCTGACCCCAACTGACTAGAGGGATATTCCATACCATGTAACATCATGCTCAACAATAAAACTGAGGAGCAGTCTTTCTAAATTAGCAGCTGCTCAGGGACTGGCCAGGGATTGGTCTGCTGGTGGGAGGTGGTGAGTGACTGCCTTTGCACCACTTGGTTTGTTCCCCCCACTGTCTCTCCCCACTTAAACTCACCCACAAGTTATCTCAACCCACAAGTTTTTCTTGGTTTTGCTCTTCTGATTCTCTCCCCTGTCCCACACTGGGTTTGGGGTGGGAGTGAGTGAGCAGCTGCCAGGTGTTTAGTTTCCAGCCAGGGTCAACCCACATCAGTCTTGTGGTTTCATGACAGGACAGTGTTGTTAGAACAGAACTCAGTCATGGTGATCTTCAGAATTAACTGCTGCATTTACAGATTCTAGACAACTTCATAAAGAAAGGACCAACACTTTGCAGTCAAAAGAAAAAGCTACTGTGGTATCCAAAGAAGATACCAAAGTTTTCTATCTCTAGCGAAGAGCAACTGAAAATTGCCTTGAATCAACAATCATTATATGGAAGCAAGAAAATAAGAAAGCTTCTACAAATTAATTGATAGGGAGTGACACTTCTACAAGACAGACAGAAAAAGGAACCATTTTTATATGTGTAAAAACACATTTCCGTAACACTTATTAGAAACAACATTTTATTAAATTGAATGAGATTTAGAAGTTTTAACTTTTCCACTGAGTGAGATTTAGTTTAAATAGTGTGATTTTGGGGCCCATGTTTTGTTCTTGTTCATGGGTTTGGGGTTTTTTGTTTGGTTGGGTTTTTTTAATATCTGTTTTTTCAGTAATTCATACCAGCATACCCACTTCATTAGCTGCAAACCCATGAAATATCCAGAGTGTTTTTTGTTACTATTGTCTTGAAACTGTAAGGTTATGAAAAAAGGTGAACACATCCTTCAGTGCCTCACCTGCTAAGCAACAATGACAGCATATTCATTTTTTCCATTCTTCAGAGGGAAAAGAATTCAGAACAAAGAATAACCTTAAAGCTTAGTAGTAACCATCTACATAACGAGCACCTAACAACCACTTTCAAACTAGATAATACATTTTAGTTTAATTTCAAAACTCAAAAATATAGGAACATTGTTTTTAAACAAAGCTTACCTTTAATTTCTTATTTAGTTTACAGCAGTATCTGTATAACATCGCCAAATTTAAAGGTCCAAAATCTCCATAGAAACTGGGAGAAAAAGAACAAAAAAAGGTGTTATTTATACAAAAGAGCTAAGTAAATTTCAAAATGCATGTTGTTGATAGTTAAAGCTGCAAATCAGTAACTTTTGGGGGATACCAAGTAGCCAATATTTATGGTGCAACAGATAAGCTCTTTATTGATTCATTTAAAATGATAATAGTAACAATTAATTTGAAAGCATTTATAGCTTCAGTTTAAGATGCTCCAGTAACTACTGTTTCCATTATATACACACACTAACTACAGAATTTTTTCTTCATCCCATGATATCCAGTCTGGTTTTGGCCAAAACTACGGAGTGAAGAACTTCAAGACACGATCTACTCCCCTTTAAGCCATGCTGATATCATCCTAGATAAAAGATTCTACAACTGCTTAAGATGAAAATATATCATTAGATACTATGAAGAATAAGCCAAATAGAATTTCTTATGGGTAGTAAAATTTATTTAATAACATCCAGTCTTGATCTCTGTCTGAAATTTAAGCTTATTTCTTTTTATCCCATCCTCCACTGTTGCAGAAATTACATATTACATATATACTTTACATATAATTGTTTCCTTTCGTCCCCCCAATCTTCTTGTCTTTAGGCTGTTCTTCCAATTTATTATTTATTTCGTGTCTTCTGATTGTTCATGTTTCTCTCTTCTAGATTCTTCTTAAACATTCATATTACCATTGAAGCAGCAATCACTGTCCTTAGGATAAAAGCTAGCAGCAGTAGTCTGTACAGGAAAATTATTGCACAATAAAAGTAAATTCCTGGTAGGGATTCACAGTGCTCTTCCTAGCTAACCCGTCATATAAGCACCTTTACAAGTCATAGCAGCCTTTATGCAAGCAATGTATAATGACACCTTCTAGAGCTTTCTCCCTCCCTACCCATCGTGCAAAATTGCTCAAAATTTAAGTTGCAAGCTTTCTCCAATATTTTTCTTTTTCTGTGTAGGAGTCTTTATCTTGATGGTCTATGAAAATTTCTTGATGCACACATTATAAGTTACAGTGAAAATGGACTATAACTGTTTTAACCTGCTCTGCCTTAAGTCTTTTGATAAGAGAGAGAGGACACTTGCTTATTGACAAACTAAACAGGCCATCAGCATCTGAATGCGTGTTATTTGGGGAATGACAAAACAAAAAGGTAACTATGTTCTATGACTTCTGGGCTTTGAAGGAGCGAAAAAACTTACTGAAATCAGATGATAGAATAGGTGGTAGTACCTTTTCAAGCTTTCTTCCCCATGGAAGAGGGTTTATTTTTCAGGACAATTAATTACAGTCCAGTTAAAGATAAGAAGAAAACTTCTACTTTGAGGGCTGTCACACATTGGGAAGAGGTTGCTCAGAGAAGCTGTGGAGTCACAGCCCAATTGTACAAGGCTCTGAGCAACGTGCTCTTGTTGACCTTGCTTTGAGCCTGGGGGTTGGATTAAATGATCTCTGGAATTGCCTTCCAGCTTCAGCCATTCTGCTATTCCAAGTGGACACAACAATGAAGTAGGAGTGCCCTATCTTTTTGGTGCTTATAACTTCATTTATCCTCCTCCCCGCATTCCTTCAAACAAAAAAGCCAAGCCCAGTGCAAGAAGAGACAATTATATTAGTCTGATCACTATCTAAAATGCGTAGCCTGCCTGCCACACCAATGATATTAGTATAATCTACTTTAGAATATCAAATAACAACACAACTGTTTGTTAAGATTCAGTTCAACCCTTCAGGACAAAATATTTTGACATAATGTTTAATTACAGAAGTTCATTAGCTGGGTCAAAGACTAAGCTGTCCAACTCTTAGGACTTTATTTGTAGGTTGCACAGAAGTTAACTAACTCAGTGGTAGTAAAGCAGTGTGTAACTTTAGAATTCCTCACTTTTCTTAAATAAGTCTGCCAGATATGGTCAACGGTTACAGTTATTTTAAAAAAAAACACATCCATACAGTTTAATAGAGATGAAATTAAAAAAACAACTCTAAGAAGGACAAGTATGAGTTATGACATAAGTTAAAACAGGGGGTCTAACAACACTAGAGTGAATGTACCTCAGAAAAGCCATATAAAAGGCTTACTAAGATCTCTTCCCATTCTGCTGCACTAACACCTTCTCTAAATCAAAAAACCAACCCCATCTTGTTCCATTAACTTCAGAGTATTCTTTCACTTGTATATACAATGGAAGAGTAGAATTTAGGATTTTAAGATTATTTAGTGAAAAATACTTTTAAAAGCATTGTGAAAAAGTATGGAATATAATAGTTACTAGAATACAGAATACTTTTTTTTTAAACCAATGTGAGCAAAGTAGCTTTGATCAGCTCAAAGATATAACTGAATACACAGTTCATCTAAAGCACTGAAGAATTACAGCCATGCTTTAGGATAAGTTTTTATTACTATTTATGTGCTAGAAGTACATCAATATGAAGTCATATATCCACTTCTACTTTTCCACATGATTAAACTCAAGTGTAGGAAAAGCACATTAAAATGAATTTAAAAATCAATTTATCCACAACTAATTACTTACTATTTTGGTGGGGATAAGGATAAAACACACTTATTGAGTCCATCCATGAAGTAGTTATATTTCTACAAAATAAAGGTATTCAGATTCTCTCAGCTGCCAAGCTAAAGATGTCACAATCGTAGACTGACTATTTCTCCATCACTTAGTACCATTAAGTATGCTGTGCTTCTCTTAACACGGGGGGGGGAAAGTGTCAATGTTTAAGATTCTGGTACTACCACCATTTGTCTATGCTGCAGAAACAAGATATTTCTCAGAATCCAAACACAATCATAAAGGAAAGGCACTTTCAGTCACTGTTGCACCAGCATTATTACCCACACACCAAACACTGGCAATTCCCAAGTTATTTACATAACACCATGCAGGCAGTATAAACCACCCATTGGCTTTGTTGATAAAACATTGTGGCAGATATGTGAGGGAGAAAGGTTATTTGTTACATGTATAATATTAACTTTCTCCACTTAATACCTCTAAATTGGAATAAGCTTGAATGTCCTTTTTTTAATGGGGCTAAGTGAAACAAGTGCTTTACAAACCTTCAAATCAGAGAGTTCTCTGAAAGATAATACAAGGTGCTGTATTGAAGCCAATGAACTCTGATCTACAAAACCCTTCTTCAATTTATATCCTTAGAACTAAATACAGTTTCGACATGTCTAAACAGAAGGGTTTAATCTTATGCACTCTCATTACTTTTAGTATAACAGGCCATTTTTGTACTTGAATTAGCGACACTTGCTCCTGACTCACCCAGAGGATTTTATTCTTTAGAACAGAATTTTGACATAGAGTTAAATATAAGTGGAAGATGGGAAATGGGGGCTACGGGGAATGGGGAAGAAATGACACACAAAGTCATCATCTTAATAAAGAATTTTATCTGGCAAAAGTTGAAGATAAAAAACATAAAAGAAATCAAATCTTATTATATGATAGTCACTGATAACAATCTCCCCAATATTATTTTACTTCCATCTCTTTTACAGGTAATAGACTTTCTTTGTATCTAGATGTGTTAATAAGCATTTATACACAATAAGAAATCAGTATGCCTCTGAAGCTTAAGCCAGTTAAGAGAGACAGTCATTTACAATGGAGGTGGGAACGAGATATGAGGAACAGAAGGCAAGTATGGTATTAATCTACATTTAATTATATTTTGTTTTAATCAAGTACTTAGATGATAGCTTAAATTATTCTTCCCCCTCATCCCATGGAAACTTGCTATCCTTATGCTTCTCAAACTAAGAAGTAGCGAAACCCCAGAATATACTAAATGAATATTTAAATATTCTACTTCAAAAATACTATCATAATGCTACCTGGAAGCAGTAGCATAGGTTTCTTGTATCTGTATTCTCCTTAGAATAGACTCATAGAAACACTCCTTCCTATCAGTTCTTATAGCACAAGATCTGAGGTATTTGCCGTATTGTATCACAGGAATGGTCATCCACTTAGAAAGGCCAGCCCATAAAGAGCTCGTTGGTCTACTCTGTCATGCAAGCAGTTACTGTACGTTCTTCCAGGAAATTTAATGGTGAAAGAAATGTAGTCCATAACTCTTCAGGACAGCAACTCAAGTTGTTTCTGACTGCAGTTCCATTGGATGCTACGTGAAGGTGCCATGACTCAGCTCAAGCCTTGGACACCTCTTCTGAGAAGGTGTCCAAGTCACTTTTTACTGAGCATTTGAATACCACTGACCCTAGTACAGCAGAAGAATGATAAACAGCTTTCATATCTTGAACTACTGGATGGAGCCTGGTTATGGTTAATGAAGGAATACTATAGCCTGGCAGATTTTGAAATTAACTGATAACCTCCATATTAACATCACAGTCAATCTATTTATGGCCAAGGTATCAAGTTATCTTTCAAAGATAAATTGCACTACTTATACTTTACCCCAGAAGCCTGATACTTTTTCTCCACAGATGAATACACCAAAGCAGTAGTTTTACACCACCATTCACTTACGATTTTGTGATACAACAATGGAGATACAGATGAAAGGATAGAAGATCCTATCTGAAAAGCTATTTCAGGATTATTTTCTTGTTGACAGACCACTGTAATTTCAGTGTTATTGCTACACTGAACATGAGGGTACACATGCATTCTTACCAGGCTGTGGGCATTTCCGATAGTTTGAATATGGTCCAAAGCCTAATTACCATTAGGGGAGAGGGAGGGGGGAATAGGACAGAGCCACCAAGTCAGTTCTAACAATGCAATAATGCTCAGAGGTGATGACATTACTTGCATGGCAGCTTACTCAATTATTGGTTTACTAACTTGAAAACAGAGGCACAGTTTAACAATTGCAATAATTTTCTGGAGTATGTACATCAGAATTGGAGTACAACTACTCCTTTATGTAGGAAGCTTGCCTTCTTGAAGACTAGCAATCATATAAAGTAATTTTTCCTGCCAAAACAGGAGCACCCCAAGCTTGCAATTACTCAAACCAAAACATTTACAACCACAAGACCTTCAGGAACTAGCAGAAATACAGCTTCCTAACTGCAAAACTAAACTAATTTTTCAGCATTTTACAAAGATCCAGCTTGCTATTAAAATTAAGCAATGAGACTCAATTAGAATAAGAAATATTCTCCACCTGCTTTTCTCTCCCCCTTTTCTAGGCTGGATTACTGGAACATTCAGGCCACTGCACTGTAAGGCCCTTGGTGCATGTGCTCTGAATCTAGCCATTAAGCAGTACAAGAACCAGCTACCGCAGAAGTGGCCAACTGGCTACTACAGATAAATGCTTCAAATCATAAGCTGAGCACATCTTGCATGCAACAAAGTTTCTGGATGAAAGCCAAGACTATCAGTCCACACATTCATTACAACCTAACTGCTGGTCAGGAAATCTTACCTGTTCAGTCTTCTTTCTCCAACTCCTGTTTCGTAGAGTGTGTTCCTCCTTCCTGTTTCTCAAGCACACAAAGGTGGGATGCTTAACGGCACCGTCTCTCTGCTCTAGTCCCACCAGTTCCAGTAACATGTGAATTGCTAGGAGCTTTCTTATCTGGGCTGAGACACAATCCCTAACACTTAAAACTACTTAGGGATTGCACACTTCTGAATGGATGAAGGATGATACAGCAAATATAACCCTAGAAATTATATATCACCTCACTGGTTGCATCTGAAGGTAGGAATAATACAGAGGCTCTGGATTATGCAAAACACCAGGTACTCACTCCATTTCCCCTTGAATGTTCCAAATCCTCCTTAAGATCCTGATTCTTCAAAATCCAACAAGAACTCATAGATCCAAATTATAGATAAATAGCTATTCCAGATATATTCATTTTTGATACAATGCTCCTTAATGTCAAGAACAAAGTATCAGTGAAGAGGTTCTCCCATAAAAAGTTTCCCTATAGAGGAATCTTCAGGTCACATTAAAACTCTATTCTCTATGGGGGGGAAAAAAAAAAAAAATCATCTTAACAGAGGCCAAGTTTCTCATAAGGGGTTTCCTAAATCAAGCTACACTCTCATCCAATATAAAACTGGAGCCTAGAAGACAGATCCGTTTTATCCTGGTACCCATTTACTGCAAGCAAAAAAGAATTCCTCAATACTTTTGGCAATTGCTTTTATCCTTTCCATATGAAGAAGTGAAGACAGATATGGTAAAGCAATGTGGAGGTATAAAATTTATGAAACTGTTGGACTGGAGAGAACACAGCAGGTGTTAAGGGATAGCACTTTACAAGTTTCAAATATAAAGTTAGGTCAGTAGTTCATGTCTGAAGGAAAAATTGACACTCCCAGTTCTTAGATCTTCAGATTTTCTTGTTTGCAGTGAAATTAAAATCTCTCATTTTAAGACGGAGAATAAAATAAAGCTGGAGTACTATTCTTAATACTCATCTGCAAGCTGGTATTAGTATATGAAGTTTTTCTGCTCTGTATTTACATTCACATTGATAGAAGCTAGAAGTCAGGAAATGTCCTAATAATTTTTTTTTTGTGGACTTTTGCTTTCTAAGTTATATTGGTCATCTGATAGTCAAGTTCAAGTCTTCAAAAGCTACTGATATGAACAAGGAACTCCCAGTTCTCTGTGTGAAGAGACAGCTCTGTTTGTTTTTAACAAGGCTAAGTTTAAGTTTTCTTTTTCCTTTCAAGTGATATAAGCCACAGAATGGTGGAGAAGTTCAGGTTTCCTATGCAAGTACTGTTACCGGATAGCCACAGAAAAGAAGCATTTAGCCAAAGTAAAATTAAACAAGTTAACCCTTATTCTTCTCACAGGAAAGAGAAACTGCTTCTTTGCATACACACATGCAGTGAAGGAAACAAGTCCTACAAGTCAAAGTCCAAACAGTACTCATTTAATATTGTTGTAGCTAAGCATCTGAGAGTCTTATTCTACTGCTGCTTGAACTCAAAGAAGTAGCTAACATTAAGACTGCTGTGAAATGGGCAAGTAACAGACCATGGCTTTAAAGAAAGTTTTAGTGTAAAACATAGGATGTACAGAGAATATCATATTAATTACTTTTACAGCTGCTCACAAGATGTCAGAGACTAGATCTGCAAAAGCTGTTTATACAAGAGATCCTAAGTCAGAACAAATGACCAAATAAAACTATTACGATTTATGAAAGCTGCCATTATAATTTATCAGTAAGAGGTTCCTGTTTCTCATTATCTAAATTTTAATTTTGAGAAAACTACTCAACAATAAAAAGGACATAAAAAGTTGCTTTGATAAAAATATGTGAAAGCCAAGTTAACCAGTCAAGTGTAGTATTCTCAACCCAGATCTGTTTACTGAAAGGTGAGACATGAAAGACACTATTCTTAGAGAATAAAAAGCTTCTTACTAGCACCTAACGCATTAATTGAAGTCTTGTCAAGGCAAGGCTCATCTATTTGCCAAATGACAGTCTTCATCAAGCTGGATTATTTCTCATTAACTCCGTTTTCCTGAAATAACAGTTACCTGCACTATATTACCCTGAAAGATTGTATTTCCTTACAAGTAGTAGTGCAGACTTTCTCAGGAGGGACCTCAGAGTTTCAGAATGAGGCTGACAAAATCTTACAGAAACAGAACAATCAAAAAAGAGAATTCAGAATTGGATAAATTCATTCAAGTTTCTTGTTCCCTCAACTGAGGAATTTACATACCATTTCCCTAGCATAATAGGTTCAAGGTTAAATTGCAGCACATTTAACTAAAATAGTGACAGTTGTAGTAGCAAGTTCTAGTCAGCTACCATTTGAGATGTTCTTAAAAGCATTTAAGCTTATCTTTATTATTTTTTTAAAGTGTGAATGTTTAAATAAGTGAAGACAGTGTTATGAATTCATTAGAACAGTTGACAACTTCAAGTGAAAACTGAAGGCTAAAGTACTCACGATTACATAACCACACTTTGTGTACAATTTAGTGATAAATCACATGACAAACTGCAAGAGCAAGTCAGCATTTATCAGACCAAAGCTTCCAAGACCATTAGAACTACTGCTACAGCTGTTTTGCTTAATAAATGGGGTATACTATTAATGTACACTACTACTTCCTTATGTCTCTTCAAGAGTGGGGGAAAAAAGGGAAGCGAGGCAGTGAGATAAGTACTATGTGATCCAATAACATGCTCTCTGTAATCAGACACCTCTGAACCTACACATTCATGAGGTTTTCAGATGATATATTGCTTCAGTGAAAGCAAACTGACACCTCAGTAAAGTCAAGTAAATAAATTTCTGTAACACTTCATACTTAAGAGTTATCACTAAAGTTAACAGAATAACAGACCAAAGAAAAGCAGTTTACTTCCATGAAGTAAACTGCAGTAAACTGCACAATGAAGTATCTTTGTCTTGTCACTAGAATGCCACACCTAAACCAAATTAAGTCAATAAACAGTCATATTAACAAAGTTACTTACATACTTCACGGCTGCTGAGGATTTTGTGCTTGAGTAGACATCTCCTATCCTCCTCCTCCTAACAATCTGAACAACTCATTTGATTAGAAGGCAGAAGTGGCCATGAAATTCTGATCAGCAAGAACAGCACCAGCAGGCCATTTTGAATGAAGACTCTGGAAACCACTGTTCTGAGCTACTGCACTTCAAAACTCCCTTCCAAATGTTTATTTTGCTATCATGTAACAAATATTTCTAATCACTTTCTCAGAAAGAAGGCTGCATTTTTGAGGAAATTAGCAGAAGATCTTATCTGGTGTATTAAAGTTACACTCCACTACTGCTTACAGACTGCCCCTGATGTCAGGCCCCTCACTTTGCTGTGCAGCCTGTGAAACATAACAGATTGATGTCAAGCTCACTGATGAGAATAAGGAAAAGGGAAGCTATAGTAAAATCAGTATTTCCCCAAGAACCAAAAGACTTGCATTCTATTCCTCATTTTTCCTCTAGCTTTCCAATTTCAGAAAGATATTGAAAAAAATATAAAATGGTAACCCTACTGACCCCTACTTTTACTTCCCTGAGACGATATAAACTTCCTTGGAGATGAGAGGGAAAAGGGAGAGGAAAAAATAAAAACAAGATCAGGCTTGGTTTTACTACCAAATATTGCATGCACGGATAGTGATGGGTGCTGCAATACAAATATCAGGGGAAAGTTCATAGCATTGTTATGTAAAAGAGAGATTATTACACAAGATTCATTCATACCACCTGGTAACTGTCACTTAACTTCTACCTCATATTACATTTTAGTATTTTGAGAGCACAAAGGGGATACTATTACAGCATCAAATACAGGATGATACCTTTAAAAAAGGCCAAATAGATTAGGAACTATCAATTCAGAAAATACACCGTGAGTCACATGTCCAAAATCTTCTAGGGCACATCTAAAGATAAAGGAAACTTTGCTTCCTTCCATTATCTTGTAATTATATCTGGTATCAATTTACACCCTGGTACATGGTTAACAGGTAATTGGGTTAAGGAGTAGACTTACTGAATTTCCTTTATACATGTTAAAGAAAATTACTTTTTTGTACCCCTCAAATTTCTCAGTACTTTTTTTTTTTAAATATGATACTGTCCTCACACAAAATACCCCTGTTACAGTCCTTGGTTAGTACAATCATCTGTAACTAACAGACTACAGAACTGCTCCCCCTTCCCACCCCCAAGATCAAATCCCACATAAGATTCCTTCATCCTTCCTAGAAGCATATTAAGAATTAGAAACAAAATACCGCAGGTCAAGCATAACATAGAAGTCTTAGAAGAGATACAAGATCAAATTTTTCTTTCATTAAAGGAAGTGGAACATATTCATATAATACAAATTGCTCAGGACCTTCTCCAGTTGAATTCTGCTTTTAATATTAGGTCAACCTTGCCTTAGGGTACTGAGGTCCCTTCCAACCTAAATTAGTTAAAGATCATTACAGAACCTGCTTCCAACCCAAGCAGTTAATTACAGGAGTCAACTTTGGGAACTCCAGTAGAAGACACACAGCTTAAGATAATGAAGACTCAAAAACATGTGTAGAAAAGAAACCCTAAAACTGTAAGCTCTGCATAGAAAGAAAGCTAGAAACCAAGGAAGATTAGTTTACACCTTCACAGAAGCAGCACTGAAGTCACTGGAGAAGGGAAGGAAAAATGGTCTGTGCTCACAAGTTCTTCAACTCATGGAAATAAAGTCATATTTAAAATAAGACCACATTTTTTGTTTCACTTGTGCTGCAGCAAACCCCTTGTCAAGTGACTAGATATATTATTGCACGTGAAACAGTTGATCTGGGAACACAGTGTAGAGCAACTACTTTTTAACCACAGCATAGAGCAATTACTTTATTTGTTTAATGAATTTTATGTCCTTTAATAGTATTCACACTACAATAAATTTTACTGTTGACCTTCTATGTGCTGTCAGTGCCTTCCAAACACATGAAGCTTTTTACTTCACAGAAAATACTTTTTCTGCTGTTCCAAAGCTACAAAAGCCAACAGGAAGTGCTAATCTCAAAGCCTTCTGCAGATTTATAAAAAAAGTTGCAGATGTCCTTCAAAAGCACATTTAAGCTTTGCATTCTTATGATTCTGTATAAAAGGTGATCACTTCATACTCTATACAGGAAAATACATATAAACCAAACTATTGTTTCATCTATTCATACCAAACAAGTCTTCTATTTAAGACATTTAATAAGATGTAATTAGTCTTAAGAGATCTTCTTCTCCACCTTATAAACAAATCTTACAAAGCTCAGATATCCTTCCCCTAGCTCAACGACAATTTAAGCCATTTAACTAGTCTTGTAGCTGTTATTGTGTTTTTTTAAATAGCAGTCTTGTTAAACTAGTTTCAGCTAATGTATAAATACATTCAGGCTAACTTTATACTCATGCTTTGAGCAAGTAGCTAAATGGGGCAGAAATATTCTATATAGTATTGAAGTGTGTTGGGAAGAATCTCAGGTGATCACTCTGAATATGCAAAACACAACAGATCACAACACTTACTTTTCATACACCAGTTCCTCATCAGTGCAGAAGTAGTGGGTATTTACGGTACTTTTCGGTTTGTTTCGTAAAGTAGCGAAGTACAACCGATCTGAAAGACAAATTAGGGCAGCAGTGTAGGACGGACAAAGCAGACCGCCACTTCCCCACGGCACGCCTGTCACCCCGCCGGTGGGCGCCGCACCCTGCGGCCCCGTCCTGCCCCGCCGCGGCCCACGAGCGGAAGAGGCACCGCTGATCCTTTTTTTCCTGCGTGAGCGGTGGCGGGAGCGCGAGCACCCGCTCCGCCCGGGGGCCCTGCCCACGAGGACCCCCCCGCCCCGCTCTGACCGGCCGGACGCCCCTCGGGAGCGACTTCAGGA
Source organism: Mycteria americana (assembly GCF_035582795.1). Classification (NCBI taxonomy): domain Eukaryota; kingdom Metazoa; phylum Chordata; class Aves; order Ciconiiformes; family Ciconiidae; genus Mycteria; species Mycteria americana. Next base: position 48,331,189 of record NC_134371.1, on the reverse strand, counting down.
GAGCAGGGGAGATTTCTGACCCAGAACACAGCAACACATAGCAACAGGTGCCGGGCCCGCTTCTTACCGGAAAAGAGAGGAGGAAGGAACCGCTTAGGCGTGCCCCACAGCAGCCGAGGGGCAGGCAGCTCGCGAAAACCGCAAGGCAAAGGGGGCCGAAGCCGAGCCGGGCACGCAGCAAAGCCCACGGAGCCGGGGGAGGGAGGTGGGGAAGACGGGAAAGAAGCCAGCATGTTTCCTTTTTGAGGGAGGCTCCGGCGAACGGGACCCCCGCGGCCAGGGGACGGGGAGGGCTCCCCGGCCCGTTCTCACCTTTCACGAACTCCGAGGCTCCCCCCAGCACTTCGGAGGCGGCTGCCGCCGGCTCCATCTTAAACAGGGCGCGGAGCAGAGAGGCGCGGGACGGCTCCGAACTCATGGCGCTCCCGGACAGCCTCGGCGGGGCTGGAACGCGCTCGCTGGGAAGCGACCCGTTGCCCGGAGGGGCCGCCCGCCAGGGGCCACGCTGCTGGGAGCGCTGCTGCCGCAGCCCGCATAGGAACGGGAGCGGAGACGAGAACTAGCGCCGGGACACGGCGAGCCGTCGAGCAAGCAGGCGGGAGCCCGCAGGGACTTCGGCTCCACCCCGCCCCCGGATAGAGGCAGCGGGCGGTTACCAAGCGACCAGCGGCACTCTAGCAACCGCGTTACCGAGCCTTTGTTTCGTTCGGCCCGGAGCCGAGGCGTGCGAGTGACCGGCCCTCCCCCGCCACCCCCCCCGGTCCGGCAGCTCCGCCCTCCGCCTCACAGCGCCTAACCATCGGGCAGGCAGCCCGCCAGCGCCCCTGATCCGCCCGGCAGCGGTTTTGCACCCGGCACAGCTCCGCCCTCCGCCTTAGCCTTGCTCTCACGCCCACCTCCCGGTGGAGCACGGCCCTCTCCGGGCACCGGCAGCGCCTCTGCGCCCTGCGGCACTTTTTTCTCCTCTCCACCCGCCTGAGGGCGGCCCGGGGCAAAACGCCCCACGGAGACAGTGGGGTCTTCAGGTACAGCTCGCAGAGCCTGAGCGGCGAGCAGCAGACCTGAGCCGGAGCTAGTACCTCAGCAGTGCAGGTCCAGCTGAGGATGGAGGTGAGCGAGCCGCGCAGGCTGGGCAGGAGGCCGCTTCAGGGGAGAAGGGAGGCGCTGCACTGCGCCGGCAGAGTTCTTTCTCCCCGACGTGGGACACTTCCTCGTGCGGAGCCCGGCCTAGCTGGGTCCGCACCACCGTTTAGCCTGATAGACAATCCGACCCACCAATAAAAAGCTGCCTTCCTACGTCTCCAGCCAATGAACGAGCGGTGCCTGGTGAAGAGAGGGCTGCTGCCGGGCGCACCCCTCGAGCGGGGCTCCCCACAGCCGAGCCCCGGCTGCGGCGCCCCCCGTCTAACGGTCACACACAGGCGTCTCCTTTCCCGCCCGCCAGGGCTTCTGTCACCTGCTGGGCTCTCCTTCCCTCAGACAGGGAGTTGTATCTGCCGGGGAGCGTCGTCTGCTGGGGAGAACAGAGGGGGAGCAAGATCTCGGGGAAGCCGCTTGCGAACGGAAGGGGACGACACGCACCCCTATCGCATGAAGCTCTCTTAATGCACTGGTTCGAGCTATGGGCTCTCGAGCTATGACTTCCTGGGAAGTCATCCGGCGATGAAGAGTTGCACGTATGCTTCTAAGGTTGTCGTAAAACTACACAAAATTACTTGTAGCTTGATATTTTTAAAAAGCGAGAGATCGACTTTCTGGTGGTTCATTTGCAAAAGCTGAATTAGCTTGTAGTCTGCAATTAACTTACTGCCAAGGAAATAGAAGCATTAAAAGTGTTAGAAATGCCTTTCTTCTACCACCCTCCCCTTTAGAAAGAATTAGTAAGTGCCAAACAGAGCAGACAGTCTATCTAATTTTTACAACTACACAAGCAGAAGGATGCTATTCTTCTCCAAAACAAAAAAACCCACCCTTGAAACACCTTAAAAAGACATTACAATACAAAGCAATGTGCAGCCCCGAGGTCCATATTATTATCACCATGTTTTCCTAACACTATAAATAACCTACTGTAAGTACCAGTTCATATAATGCATTCTAGTGTGTCTGCAGATGAGGCTAAACACAAGCATGAAACACTTTTGACTCTTCAATTTTTAATCTAGTGTCATAAGCACTAGATAACCTTTAAAGCCTTACAAATAAGCTGAAGTACTACAGAAAACACTTCTCTCATGCAATTGTTTTGTAGTTGCTTATTTATTTTTGGTATTGGTTCTAATAATTTGTACCTGTGTTCTTACATTCCTCTTTTTTCCCTTTTTTCATAGCTCCAGAACTAATATTCCTAAATATGACTCTCTTTGGTCGTGGTCCTGTGAACTTAGGTAAGAAACCTCATTCTCAGTAGTAAGTACTATTCCATACAAGATGCTTGCAAGACTGAGACCGTAGTCTTCTGTAACAGCAAATTAAATAAAGGTTGTTGGAGGGTACTTGCTTTTCATGGAAATCAATGTGTTTATCTTTTCCTGTATTGTTCTATATGATGTTCACTTGTATTTAACCCTTAATTAAATCAAATTTCATTTTTTATTTACAAGCAATTCTCTAAGGGGTAATATACCCTGTGTAAGAAAAGAGGTATCGATATATTTTCTCCAGAACCATAGCTTTTTAACACCCTTTTTTACTCAAAGTTTCACTACAGTTCAATGTAACATACATTTCTAAGTCTGTGCTGCACTCTGCTTGAGGGGAGTTTGTATGAGCATACTCAAATTAGCTTTAACAACGGTATCTTGGGCAACAGAAGCAAAGGTGTAAGCTAGCACTGTAACAGGCTAACCATCCAGTATCTAGAATCCCTAGATGCATAGTTTGTGGTAAAGCCCATTATTTGTAAATCCATCTAGCGAGGCTGGTGAATCTAGGAAGCAAACATGACTAGAAACTGAAGCCCCACTGTCAAATGTTTGTACACCACTTATATACCTTTTGCAAAATTACAAATAGCGTTTTGGTTGCATGCAAGTCCTCCTTTGTGGCAATTAGCTAGAGCGTTTGTAAACGTAGAAAATACTTAAAATAATCTTTCTCTTCTTCCCTGTAAAAATATGTACAAAATAACCTCCATGTTTTTTCAGTTCCAGTATTGTGTCTAATAGCTTTTAGTATGATTATCTAATGAATTTCACCTTGTAAAATGCTAGCTTTAAGAATGTTTTCACCTCATACAATTTTGTTATTATAATAAATTCCAATTTTTAACATTTGACAATATCAAATATCAAGGCTACAGTGACATCTTGTGGCATATTTTTAACTGTAGGTAAAGAAGGAATTTTCTTGTAGTCCTGTTGCATCGTTTTAAGACTGTATCCTGATTTCTTCAACAAGGATTTTTTTAAATACATCTTTTAGATACCATTTTTAAAATCCTGTGTTGTATAAACACTGATTTCTACAGAACATTCAGAAGTGGCGATGAAGCCATTTAGACTCCAAAATATTTCCAAATGACATCTAGATAGTATCTTAGAAGAAATCATCACGTGCATATTATTTTGTTAAAAATATAAATTCTCAGTAATGTATTTTATTAAAGAACCTTAAGGCACTTTTATAACCATCAAGGGATTAAAAAGTTACCAGCCTTTAAAAAATAAACAAACAAAACCCTTTTGGTTCCTAAGCACAATGAATTATGGCTAGAGCTGAAGTCTTATCTTTGAATTTTCTTTGCTTTTTAAGCCTAACTGCTTAAGACTGTGCTTTTTGATGGCTTTTCTTCCTCATGAGTGGGCCTTACCTAAATTAAGTGAATGTATGTGCCAACCAGTACACATTTTTTAAAAAATGAAATCTTGGTACTGCTCATCTGTATGCAAACTGTGAGCTTACTTTAGACATCAAACACTGAAAAATTTGGTCAATAATCTGAAAATAAATATATCACAACTCTGTTTTATGTATTTTATTTGACAATGGTACAAATTAAATTTACCAGTATAATAAAAGCTTGTTCTATTAATTCTTTCACTGATACAGAACTAAAAAAAAAAAAAACAACCAAACCCAAAAAACCAAACACCAACCCAAAACTACTACTTCCCCCCAACAAAGAACCCAATACTAAGATTTGGCTGAGTTGACAGTTCATTTCACATTTTACAAGTAAGGTAAACAACATCTGTGAGTCCTCACAATTGTAGTTGATACTGCACAAAACAGAAATTACAGAAGACCAGTAAGTAAATGAAATGCAGTAAACTACCACTAAGAAAGTTGCGTTTCTGGAAGGATCATAGACCTGTTTGTACACTACTTACCAATACAGCACAATAATTAAAAGCTACTTTTCACTATTACAACAAAATTAAGCAGACTCTACATTGCCATTTTAAGATTTTGCCCTTTAAATCTTGCAAAAGTACTAGGAAGACTTCACTGAACAGAAACCAAAGCCTTTACCACTGACAGAACAAGGCAAAAGAATCCTCCGTTCCCCCAAAGAAACCCAGAGAGTCACACCCAGAATCAGCCCTGCTGTAAAGAACTTGTCACATTTTTCAACCACTTTTTGTTCAGCTAACTTATTACAAAAAATTATAAAATTATACACCATTTGTGCAGATGCTATTTGTTTACCAGGTATTAGCTGTTATTGATTGCCCATTGATACCTTTGAACTGATACTAAGAATCAATTAAAAGCTGATGCAGATGAAACTAAATCTACTTTAGATGCCAGATTTGATTCCTCTCTGTGATCCAGGAAAATCACTGTCTTGTTCTTTCCTCCGTACCACAAAAAAGTTCTGTAACTGCAATGGAAAAAGTTTGTCCTGTCTATGTTAGCACAATGTTTCCAGAACTACAGAGTCCCAATCTAACAAAAGCTGTTAATAATAGCTCTTGTTTCTTGCTATAGGTTAAGCCATGGATTTCAGAGACTGATAATAGTCCAGCCCTGTCAAGTATCATTGTAGCTTAAAATGTTTTTTTTCTTATAATGCTTTACCCATTCATTGCACATTTTAATTCCATTGTCATAGCCACCAAAAACAGAGATGAAAAGAACCAAAAAGTAAAGTAGATACTCATTTGAAAGAGTAGTTTAAAAAACAGTAGACCTGTAATATTACAAAATGTACACTGTGTAATAAATGTAGAGCAGCTTGCTCTTATTACGAATTGTAAATAAGACAATTTTTAAAAAGTGACGATTTTCTTGGGCACATTTTTGTAACAATGTACATGCAAAATATCAAAGTAAAACTAAGTACTATAGAGAGTATCAGTAATATCCCATCCATTTCTTCTGGCTGCTTATGCAAGTTTCATATTTCATGTATTCATGTTTCTTACATTTCCAACTGCTAGGTTTTACCTTTCAGCTGCTTGCAGCATTTCAGCAACTCTAGGCAAATTAAGAATAGGAAAAAAAGCCACATCAGAGATCATTTTTCACTATCTCAGCAGTAGTAGATATTGTAGGCAATGGTTTTAGGACTATCTGAGATTAAGGTGAGGTACTCTTTTCTGGCTTACTTTCATAGCAGCTTCAGGAACATCTCAGAATACAGAATAGCTTATATACAATCGTCAAAGGGGTTTTGTACAGGAGTCTAGAAGCCTGGCCCACAGTTTACTGTAGCCCTTCTATAGTTTCACTGGGAACTGGGTAGGAGGAGGTGAGGAGAGGAGGGGGAAGGCAAGGAAGCACCTCAACATATAACTATCAAAAATATGCCTAGACCTCATTTGACTAGATACATATATTAAAAAAAAAAATCAAAACATAAGCACTGAAGGGCACGGGTGCATTTTTGCCTGCATGTTTCTGAAGAACTGACCTAATTAATTGTAATAGCTTTTCAGGTTTTAAAGAAAAATGACGATTTTATCACAACTAAACATTAGTATATATTTTTTAAGTTTTCTCAAAACTTACCTTGGAGAATTAGTAAGAAAGGGAAAAAAAAAAATAAAAAGCCAAATGGAAAAAATTCAGAGGCTACAAAAAAGGATGGCCAAGATGCAGTAATTACACCTTCTTCTCTCCTTGAACTCAGTACAATTCACTGAGTATTGTTTAACATCTAACCCCTGAAATTCATTGGCTTACATTTTATTTTTGTGATTGGCATAATTAGGAAAACCAAACTGAGAAATCATGATATTAGAATATTTTAAAGGCATGCCATCATAAATATTAACCAGTTTATTTACACAGTAAGATCTCTGTAACAAATGCTCTGCTCGGTGCCACATTCCAGCATAGCCACTGTTAGTGTCTTTTTCTAAATTTCTTATATCAACAGGCTTCACAAACACTCCTGAAGGCTTTCCAGTATGCTTGGCTACCAGAAAATTCATGGCAATATCATCACAATTTTGAGTTTCATCTATTAAGGCATAAACAGCTTCTGGCTGTCTTTGAAAGTCTTCTAAATACCCACTATGAAAAAATGCTGCACCAATAAGAACCATAGAATACTGATCTCCGTTTCCAAATCCAGGGTTCTGCAATTCAAAGCTGCCATAACTGTATACACCTGAAGGAGTAGAAATGTGCTTTCTAGGAACAAATCCCACTATATGCTCTGGAAATTGCTGAAAGAAAAAAGAAATTTAAAAAATCAAAATTAAGCCCACACTGCAAAATGTGCGTTAAATATTTTCCTAAGAGAGATTTATGCTTTTCTTAAATGAGAGGAGCACAATATTATTGTCAGGAAAGAATCAAATTGTTGGTATATGGTCCTCTGATCTGCATAAATGTTGCAATTAAATACAGTTTTGCAAAACTGACACAATATGCCCCGTTCCACATCATGTAGTGCCAAGAAACATCTATCCACAATTTGCAGCTGTAGATTTGGCACTCAAAATAAGTTTACAGATGAGTTCTTTTACAGAGAAAAAACCCACACACTTTTGTTTTGCAGCCTACTATCAATTTAAATAAGTTCAGCATACAGCAACTTCAGTGTTCATGTACAAGAAGAGTTAAAAATTTGAAAGTTACAGATTACAGGTATAGCTACTATTGAATATTTTTGCGATTTCTACTACTCAATGCTTCAAGCCTTCTAAAATTTAACTTTATAGCTAGAAAATCAATGGTAAAACATTATGATATAGTAATACTCTAATTAAAACCATTAATCTCAATCGTAACTCACAAATACTGCCTGCCAAGGTGCAAAACATTACCTGCCAAACAGAAAAGGCAAAAGCAAGGTCATGAGCACTGACTAGTGTATCATCATCCATCATTAAAACAGCTGAAGGAAGGGAAAAAAAAAAAAAGAAAAACTTTTAACTTATTGAAAGAGTAAATACATGAGCACAGTATGCAGCACAGTATGCAACAAGTTAGCTGTGAAACTTCTATAACCATCAAGCTGAATTGCAGAAGTGAATTGTAACTCCTTGAAAGTAGATTGAGAAAACATATTAGATTTCAAAGCTAAAGCAAGGTTGCAGCTTTGTGGTAACTGGAAGCAAACCTAAGTTTTAGATTATTTGCCAGGCTGTAACAAAACTCAGCAACATTTGCTCATCTGTAGTACAGCTGGACGGATATGTGTTGGAAAACTTGGGAGTGTTTGGCAAACCAACTTAAAATTCTACTACTCTTGTGTAAAAATACAACTAAAATAAAGAGTTAGATACCATTCTTTAGTGTATGAGATTTATACAGGATTCTTAGTATAAAATTTTACCCATCTCCTCACTACTTGCAAGTTTTAAACAAGCAAGCTTAATAAATTGCACAGGCAACGTTCAATATGATTAACTACAGAATGGAGAATCTGTGCCCCAAATTTTAGGCAAATACTATCAGGAAGTGGAAAAGGAAAGATATTCTTAGATCAGAACTCCAGATGCATTAAAGCTTTTTAAGTTTATAGTCAGAATAAATCCTGTTACAGTAAATAAAACACTTGGGAAGTTGAAGTTTCTAGTGTCTTCCTAGAAGTCATGGGTTTTGAGTAGCAAGGCATGTTAGGAAGGGGGCAGTAAATAGAATTACCTTTACTAATCATGAGTAAGGTCAGGTCTGTAATGCAACATATGGGGTTTTTTCCACTTGAAACAAACAGGGCTTATTGTTGTGCTTCTTCTGGAAAGAGCTTAGGAAGAATATTAGATGAATAGCCAAAAGACTGGGGAAAATACCCTTAAAAAGGATGCATAATTTGAGACAGAGAGCCAGACTGCTAGGGAGGAAGCTTCTCTGAAGAGCAGAACATGCTTGAGAACTTAGTCTTAAAATAAATGGATTAAATCAAGTCTCTATCAGGTGACTTAAGTGCAAATTAATGCAGAGACTCAACAAATACATGCACTATGAATTCCAGTTTACACTATAAAGGGAAGAGAGGCTGATCCACCTATGTCTGCCTGACAAAGGAAATGGAGAACAGACATGGTTGCAAAAGCTCATGAAATGCATTTGACATCCCTCTGTTTTTCCGTACTCTTCATTGACAACCTCTAGCCTGCTGCTGCTGGGGGTGGTGTGCATCTGATATCGTAACATAAGTTTTTTCTATATGACCCACATTCTATTACATGGCCCAACAGATCCATGGATTTATTACATAGTATAACTCAAACCATCTCTCTTTTAGCATTCAGATTTTAAGTGTGAAAATAATATTAGTAGTAGCGATACGAACTGCTGATTACCTTTTGTTTCCAGCTCAGGGAAATTCTGGAGTCTGTTCCTCATGCGATTTATAGTTTGAACTTTAAAGACAACAGGGACAGGATGAGGCCCCAAGGAATTCCACATTTCCTCTGGTATCTTCTCACCAATGTTGTTCCACACAACAATTACTTTATGTAGGTGGGGGATGGCTTGATAATGATTTAAAAGCTTTAGCAGTAAGTCAGTTCTGTTATATGTCTGCATAATAAGAGTAAATGAATCCAAGACAGACTGACTCTGGGTTTTTGGTTCCCTTCTCAAATTGGGCATTTTGTCATCTTTGATATTGGGAAGCAAAGCTGTTAAAGCACCTGCCACAAGAAGCAAGACAATGATCACCACAGAAGTGAAGCGTAGTAGGCGGATTCCCATAACTCTTCCTGGAAGCTTACAGAAGTGAAAATACCTTTAAAACAAGTAACAGGAAGGGAAAAGTCATTAATCCCATGTATCGTTATCTCCCTTACTTGAGCAAAATTCCCACAATATTAAGTAGACTTTTGTTTAAGTAAATAAATAAGGAGGATTTTAGGACTTGGGCCAATTACTTTCAACTATCAAGACAGTTACTTCTGGTACTCAGTTCCTATGTTTACTTGCTTTTCGCTTTTTTTGGTTAACTTTGTATGTCATTGTTCTGTGAAAATGAATCTAGAATAATTCCTTAACTCTAGATTGTTCATCATCTCTTATTTTCTCAGTACTGCATTTTTGATTGAACATTTACATACCTCACCAAACCCATCCAGCTGAAATTAGAAAGCAAATTTGTACAGAGATTCAGTATTTTCAGCATTGCACGAGCTCTGCCTTAGCTGGGAAACAAAAGGGAGAGAAGGTGCCTCCTCAAGAGCTCTGGCAGAAAGGAGGAAGTTAAATGCTTTCTTCTTCCATTGTTCAGGCACCGTACACAGAAGGAATGATCTTTATGACCAATTTGCTGGACATTTTGTCAGTAGTTTGTATAGCTGCTTGATAATGGTTATTAACGTGGAAAATATGATTCTGATCATACTAACTGAAGCTATTAACACAAGTGGAGCAAAAGAAACATGCCAAATGGAGTAATGTAGGAATGCAACAACATCAGTAACAGCTGGTCTGCTAAATCTAGAACTCAGCGGAAACTGGAAATGTCAGATGCTATGTATCTGCTAACTGGGGGAGCAGCCATAGTATAGGGCAGGGGTTTCTGGATCCTCCTGATTTTGGAGCTAAACAGGAGCTCTTAAAAAGTGACTCCTACAAAGGCAGCCTTGACATTCATGACTGTTAGGTAGCACTCCCAGTTCTCTAGACATTTATAAACTGTATTCTCAGCAGGATCCAGCAGTCACTGCATTCCATAGTTTGCACCTCAAATGTGTCATCCATGTCTGTTCTTCCTCCTTTACTTGCAAGATTAGTATGACTTGAATACAAGATGAATATTCTAAGCTTACTACTAAACAGTTACTAATCTATACATATTACTCATGTTACTCCATTAGTAATTTCTAGGCTTTCAGCAGGGAATTCTGATCAAATTAAGTGATTCAGGACAGCCCCATCAATTACAATTTTGAGAGAGTATCTCTCTCAAAACACAATTACAATTTTGAGAGAGTATCTCTCTCAAAACACACATCTTCTGTGTGTTTTTTCACAGAAGTTTTGATCATTTTGTTCCACAGTGCATATACCATGCTTGAAAATATGAATGTAAATTATTTTAGTCTAAAAAAACCACTCAACCTACCTCATTGTTGCCAAGTAGGATTGTTTTTTCCCCCCTTGCTTTTACAGGACAGTTGTTTGTGATCTTTGAATCTGTTGGAAATTAAAGGGACTGTATAACTGAAGATCAAGAGTTATCCCACATGCTACCCAGCATTCTTTTACAGTAAACGTTCCTCTCAATTACTGATCGATGTACGCATTTTCAGCAATTATCCAATCCCTTTTCCTATTGCTCAGTTGAATAATTGTCTCTGCCTTTCAATGAACACTCCAGAAAGAAGTTATTACACCAGTTAGAAAGAAAAGCACAGCATATTTATCTGCTTGTGAAATTGTTGCTTTGTACCAATGCAGTGTCTATGTGTTCCATCCTTAGGGTCAACTACAGGTACAAGTAGGTCTCCAGGACCTCACAGTCTGTCGTGTTGTTCACCAGGCACCACTAAAATGTATATTTGGCTATCACAGTCAGATAAGTAGTCCCAATAAAATTATTTTCTTTTCTGGCTCATCCCCTTCACACTCTCTTTCCACTAAGCTTACCAGTTGTGTCAGAGGTTTAAGACACAGCATTTTGTTCTTCCCATCTGGTTTGGCAGCTTGGCAGAAGGGAATGCAAATCTGAGTGCAAGCACAAAACGGAAGGATGCACAAGATGCAGGACTGCAGCCTAAGAAACTGGTGTCTGTTAAGGCTCCTAGGTTGTTGGAGGGATTTTTGTTCTTTTCAAACTAGCTGAACAAAGAAAGGGAGTTTTTATTTCTGATTTAGGAATGGTACTATAAAAGTTTAGAGAGCGACAACTTGTGTTTAATAATTGAACCTATGTGAAATTTTGTAACAGTAATTTGTTTAGGTTATATAAACTTACTTCTTAAAAGTACAGAACTGCCAATTTATGTGGATACCAATCTGAATATGTCCACACATACAGGTCTTCCCAAATTTGAGTTCCAGTTTTACCACTGACTTATTTTATGAGGCTGGAGAGGCCATTGAAACTATTTCCAGAAGTTAATCACTTTTGGTTGCTTCATTTTGTAGGTGTAAACAATCATGCCTGACTTCTAAAACTGATTGGCAGCAGTAGCTACTCAGCATTTCTTAGGACCACCATATCTTGGTCATACGTGCTTTTAAAAAGGTGAACCTTAGATTCTCTTTCCCCAGTTGCAACCTAGACACCACAATACTTACCAATACTACTGTAACAATTAGTTAGTTAAAATTTAAAAGCATACTTAAGATGAAAGTATAAATGTTGTGTACTGTGGTAATGAGACTTCCTGGCTTGCCATACATTCTTGCATTTACTCAGTTGCATACAGTAGGCTGTAATGACGAGTAAGGATGATATTATTATATATTCCCTAATTAAAATAAACGTCTATATAAAATCTTTAGAATTAGCATCGTGGCACTTTCAGTAAGAAAGTGCTGATCAGTTTTGCCAATTAAGTTATGAAATTGCAATGCAAGATTGACCTCTTTAAAAAATTCTTACAATACCCCCTGTAAAGAACACCTCTTCAAAACAGAATTGACGAAAATAAAAACCCTGTGTCAGAATACAGCATTTCAATCCTCACTCCAAGAAGACTTCTTGAACGGGTTCCCCTCTCTCCGTGGGCAGCACCTCATAATAGCATTTCATAACAATTACATGCAGCCACGCACTAGAAGCGAACAGCTTCCCCTCCCGGGCAGAGCACGCCGTCCCCCCGCGCACCGCCCAGCCCGGTCGCCCCCCGCACGGTTTCGCTCACGTTCAGGAGGGCGCCGGTATTGCCGCTTGCTTCCCCAGCGGTGAGGCGCTACCAGCAGCTGGGCTGTGCTTCCGAGGCGTCACCAGCGGCAGCGAGCGCGGCGGCAGGCCGCACGGGAGGGCAGGGCGGGGCGGGGCGGGGCAGAGGAGAGGAGGTGCCGGCCCGGCACCCCGCGGTTCGGCTCGGCTCGGCTCGCCCGCACAGGCCGCTCCGGTGACTCAGGGGCGGCCCGGGCGGGACCGCCGCAGCGCTACGGCGGCGCCGCCGTATCCCGCTTCCTGTGGGGCGTCTCTCCGCTTCCTCCCGGCAGGCCCCGGTTTGTAGTTCGGGGTCCTGCCGCCGGCAGGGCGCTTCTCCCCGCCCGGCTCTGGCGGCTCTGGCTGTCCCGCAGCTTCCCAGAGCGCGGCCGTACGCCGCAGCCCGGGTCCGGCCGCGGGGGGCCAGGCCGCCGCCCCAGCCCCGTACCAGGCGCTGCCGCAACAGCTGCCCCGGGAGCACCGGGCATCGTGAGCAGAACGCGGGCGAGCCGCTGGCCGGGGGCGGATGAGGCCTCACACGCCGGGGTGGGGCTGGGTTTGGATTTTCGCCGGCGGCGGCGCCAGCTCGGGCAGCGCGCGCGCTGCTCCGCGTGCCTGCGCCCCAGAGCCCCCTCTCCCCCCCCCCCCAGCAACCCGGCCCGGCAGCGCCCGCCCCCGCCAGCCCGGGCCCCGCCCCCTGGGCGCGAACGGGCCGTGGCGCCACGCCCCCGCCGCCACGCCCCCGCAGCGCCGTCTGCCGTCGCGGCGCGCAGGCGCGCAGTGGTAGACCGGAAGCGTGACTGGCGTGTGGGCGGGCCGCGGGGGGAGCGCTCCCGCCCCGTCTGCCTGCCCTGCCGGCCGGGCACGCCGCGGCCCCGGCGCCGGGAAGATGTTGCCCCTCTCCATCAAGGATGATGAGTACAAGCCGCCCAGACTCAACCTGCTCAGGAAGGTGTCGGGCTGGTTCAGGTGAGCGGCTCGGGGCGGGACCGGCCGGGCGCAGCGGGGGCCGGGGTCGCGGCCGAGCCCCCGCGGAGGGGCTGGGAAGATTGATGCCGAGGGCGCCTGGGCCGCCCGGCGAGCGGGTCTGGCTTTCCGCGGCTGCGTCCTGCTCTACCGGCGGCGGGTGACCCTCTGTGTGCTCCGTGCGCAGGTCCATCCTGGCGGACAAGACCTCCCGCAACCTCTTCTTCTTCCTCTGCCTCAATCTCTCCTTCGCCTTCGTGGAGCTGCTTTACGGCATCTGGAGTAACAGGTAGCGGGGCGGGGGGCTGCGGCGCGGGGCGGCCGGCGGGGCGGGAGCAGCTCCCAGCGCGCAGGAAGCGGCGCCTCCCGCCGCGGCCAGTGCCACGTCTCCCTCTCGTTGGGGCCGGGTCGGGGCGCCGCGGGCCGGGGCCGTGCGGCCGGGCCTGGCCCCCTGGCCCGCCGTCCGGAGGGGCCGGTCGGGTGAGCGTTGAGGGCTGCCGGAGAGCTTCCCCCGACCGGGAGCGCTCTCGTGGGTAGCGACCGGCTCCGCCATCCCCTCAGCCAAATCCCAGCGGCGCGGGGGGGAGGCGCTTTTGCTTGGGGGCGCGATTCGGCGCATTATGGAGGAATGCTGTTTGAAACTGGTGTCTTGCTGGCCGTGCTGCTCGGCTCTTTGCTGAGGAGGAAGCCTGGCCTTGGCGTGAGTTACAGGACCCAGGGGTCGTAACCGTTTCGTGCCTGCCGCTTGGCACAGAGATCCTTTGTCTGGGAGAGTGGCTTCATCTGTAAGTTGATAGCTGGGTGGCAAAAGCCAGCACTGCACCAAACATCCTTGTCTCTGAGTGAGAAACAGGAATTAACGCATCCTGGTATAGCTAAGTGGTACTTTATGTAGCGTATAAGTTCACAAAGGTGGAAAAAACAGGAGGGACTTGACTAAATTGCCGAAAAATCTGTAGTAAAATATAAGCAGAAATGCAAAATAACTTAGTACTGGTGTATGGTGTACAGGTAGAGAACAGACAATGGTGGTAGTATCTCCATCATGCTTCGTTCTTGATAGAGTTGTTTTATGGTGGTATTTCAGTCTCTAAGTCAGTACTTCAATTCGAAGTGGACAGGCATGGAAATGTCATTTAAGCCCAACAGTGTGTCCTTCCACATGGAACTTAAAGTAGTCTTTATCAAAAGCTGTAGTATGGACACAGATTACTGGGACTCTTAATCACGAGTCTTGAGTGAAAGCAGCAACACAGATTTGGAAAGAGTTGCATCCTATATTTATCATTTTTCTTTGAATCTTTCAAACTGTACTATAAAATCCTTAACCTTGATTACAGTAATTGCTACTGTAGCACTAGTGAGAACACCGTGCTATCTTGGGCACAGACTATCTTGGCAATGTGCAGACCATCTTGGATGTGCTTGGTTTTGACTCTGATGTTGATTCACTTTGCAGTTGCGTGAGGATTATTGTATGCGTAGCCTGTTTATTCAAGTATGGATATTTTTGTTAATAGCTCAGAAGATGCACATATTTTTTCAGTGGTTCAGGTATAAAGAGCTTTATGTTCATGTGAGTTTGTTCTGATGTCTGTCTTTTAGGCATAATAATTTTTTTGGTAGTGTGACCAGAAATGAAATCTATACCAGAAAAAGTCCTGTGTATGAGATAATTAAACTGAGAAACTGAAGCGACACTTGCTGGAAACTTGTCACTGAAGAACTGGGTTTACTGGAATTGGGAAGACTCTTGGTTTTGTTCATTATAGAGATTAAGGATTGGGATTTGCTGAATAGTTATTAGTTGGACCTCATGCTTATATTTCAAGTCACTAATTTCAGGTATCTTTACATTAAGCCTAGATTTTGGGCTAGAGCAAAACAGTATCTTAGCAAGTATCCCTTTACTAGAGAGGAGTAGCAGAGAATGAGGAATGCCGTCAGTCAAAGCAGATGGTTCATGCCTTGGAAGAACAAACACAACAAGCAAACAAGGAGCCCTACAGGGAAAATTATTTTTTGATTTTTTCAAAAACACAGCTCCTTTGATCTCCACGTGAGAGATGCGGAAACAGAAAGTTTGTGAAGGGGATTTTCTGTATCATCTTGGAGCACTTTATTCCACTGCGGCCTGTCTTGGGTATGGCCAGTGCCTGATGCTGGAAGTGTTAGAAGCATGATCTTGAATTCTGTTCTCTCTAGTGTCCTTGATATGTCAGTGAGTGTAAGATAGCAAGGCTAACAAGCTGCCATGATTATTCAGATGATTCTTCCCTTGGCTTCCACAGACTAAGGAATTTCTTTTTAATTGTGATTCAGAAAACTACACTTTTATCCATTTAAATTTAAGCAGATTGCTGTGAGTTCTTTGACTAGGATATTCTTATTTCAAAATCAAATCTATGATTTCAGCCCCCAAAATTTTTGTTGGCAGGTCTAGAAGTCTTCAATTTTAATTTCTTTTTCTTTTTTTTTAATTCTTGTTTCTTACATTCTCCGTAGCTTTTGTTTGCCAAGTAAGTTGTTTCCTGAACTCATATAGCTGTTTTGTCATTTATGTGATCCTCTTACAAATACTCTGGTATGTTGATGTTCTTGAAGCACAGACAACAGAACTGGATGTGGTATTTTGCTAGCTGAGAGCTTGTTGAAAGTTGAAATCTGCAACTTGGGCTGTTCTCTTTTAAAATACTCTTACATGCATACTTGTGTAATTTGGTATTTAAACTTATGTTATTAAATCAACTATGGAAGTGTCCTCATTTAGACACAACGTGTTTGAGTACAGGGTTTGTAGGAGATTATACTCTGGATGATGTGTTCCAGCTCTAATGGAAGTTCTTGCATACATCCCATGTTGCTAGTGGTTGACTGGATCGCTTGTTTACTTTAGTAATCACTTTGCACCCAGTTTTTTAGGGTCTTGTTAATTTACAGGACATTTTAAAAAAGCCTCAGCTGAAATCAGATTGATCTTACTAGGCTTCCTATTGTCTGTGCACCTGAATCTCTTCTAGCTGTATCTATAATATAGGGCATGTTTATGCCATGTGGTGAACTGCATTGCAGACACAGGGTGTACTGAACCCTGTTGATAAATCCACATGACTCTGGCTACTTGGAGATGTTAGCTTAGGTCTTGAAAGCAGCACAGCTATGTTGGTGTTGCACCTATGGTAAGTCTTGCCTCTGTGAGATTTGCAGGTCAGTGCCGTGATAACTTGCTGCATGATTTCTGGTTCTAGAGCTAGTATGGGATTTTGTTTCAGTAACAGTCCTTACACACTCTTCTCTTTCCCAGGAGACTAAACAAAAAAAACCCTCAGAAACCACTAGCTATCTCTGTTTAGCCATGCTTATTACTTCAATTTCATAATCATTACAAACTTACGGTTACTGTCACCCTAATTGCCTTCTGCCTGAATATTTGGTGTGTTTTGTGGTATTTTTCCCCACTGCATCTTCCTTACTGCTCAGAACCAAACCTAGTGAGCTGTTTCCCTAGGGATGTCACCAGGTTTTGGGGAGGGGGAAGCTGTCACCTATACCCTTCCAGAATTCGATAGGAAATTCCATTCCGCTGCTTCATAGGCATCCAGCTAAAACCTTTGGTCCTCCTTTAAAGTTTGTTCAGAACAACTTCACCTGTTTCCTGCTTTGGAAGCTAGAGCACCTAAGGACAATTTATCATGACATCATCCTGTGCCTTAAATACGTTGAAGTTGTATGTATATATACCTCTGTATGTGTCTGTAAACTATATATGTAAATAGAGACAGAGCGCAAGACTTGATCTCTCTCCTCTCCTCCAAACCCACTTCTTCCACAGTTGAGTGTTTCATCTGAAACACTTCAGATTAATCTTAAAATTTATTTCAGTCAGGCTGAAATGGTTTGGTTTCTTAATGCGAAGTAGTTCGAACTTTGGCTGATGAAACTTTGTATTTGACTTTAGTGTCAAAATGCAGCTGTCCTCTAGAACTTGTTACTACCAGTAATTGCTTTTTTGTTCTTCAGTTTCCAGGGACTGAGTTGTGTACGTAATTGTTCTTAGACAACCAAAGGATTGGAGAAATAGAACTTTTGGGACAATTGTAATAACAAATGCTCATCAGTACCTTTGTATCAAATGTCTTCTCAAATATGAAGGAATTTTTGTGTTATGATGCACATACTTCCTTGCAGACTTACAGAACCTGTTTATTATTAGTAATTTGGTAAAATTTGGCAACTGTTGTGTGTGGTGTTAAATCCAGTTTACATACAGCCTGATACATATAGCCTTTTACATACAAACTGATACAAGTTCTACTGACTGGGTAACTCGTGAACTAAGTTAAGTTACTTTGAACTGTGTAGGGTAAAACAGCATGCTAAACTTTTCCTGTGTTTGTTAATCAAGATTGTAGTTGTGCATTGGTCATTGAAATAAATCATATAAGAAGTGATCTTTCAGCCTCTGCTTCCTTCAGCTTCTAGATCAAAGGGGAGTGTGTGTCTTCTAGTCAATGCCTTGCAGCTGATAAGGCAAAGATTTGAGCCTGATAAGGTTTACAAGCAGTGGCTCATCACTGTTCTAATACCACTCTATCATTTTTGAACTGGAATTAGCTTGGATCCATTCAGCTGAAAGCACAGATGGAGCAAGTATTTGCTTGCTTTTATTTGTGTGTGGACATATTCCAGTCAACCTAGAAGAGTAATGGTGATTGCCAGCAAAAGGAGCAAATGATTGCTATCTTTACGCTTAGCAAAATAAAGAAGCAGCCAACAATAGCAACTTAGCACTCTTGTCCGCATTTTGATTTTTTAAAAATCCTTGATAGAGCTCTATGCTCTCAGGAGTACTATTGTTGCTTCCTTTGATTTAGTGTAGCTTCACCACAGTATGTTAACTTTGGATGTGTGTGATCTCTGTAGAGATCAGGATGCTGGAAACCTTGCTTTTTGCTGTGAAGTAATGTAGTTACTTATCCTTCTCTCATCATAGTCTGTTATAGTGAGAAGAACTAGATGCATCTTGGATAAATTCTCTACCTGTTTAGGATTCAGGCTAAAACACTGTCTGAAGGTTTGTGATTGGAAATTTGGAGATTGAGTAGCAATAAATTAAAAAGAATGCAGGTCTGGTGCTTTGGCAATGCCATGAGGGACTGGCTTCTCTGCTCAGGTAAAATGTAAAACAGATGTAAACATAAAAGATGGCTATTTAGGAAAGGTACGTAGTAGTCAAAAGTACTTAACAAATATATTGCTTGCTGTCCTGCTTTTATTTCGGGCAAAAGAGATTATGATCTTAGAATTCCCTGTGTACTGAAATTCCATTTTTTCAGCCTGCTGTACTCATAGAAAGTGTCAAGTTGCTGCAGTGTGAATGAACATCAAAGACAAATTCTCATCTGATGATGTGTTAGTTTCCTCTCTGATGCTAGAGAGGAAAACTGCTATGCTGAAGTAGACTTTGCAGTCTTGGAATGTTTGGCATAATGAACTAAAATTATAAGTGGAAGACTTCAGTCTTTACAGGCCTAAAATATTTTGTCACAGGCATATGTTTGTCAAAATTTTATGAAACTTTATTTTGATTGATTCATTGGGGTTTTTTTACTGCAGACATTAAAGAATTTTTGACCAATTTTCCCTGTGTGTGAAAACTCTTCCAAAGTATCAAGTTTGAAAATGGATTTGAGAATATTGCGTTTGTAAATGCTTAGTGCCATCCACTATGGTGGTATTGGTAGTCTTCAGCAGAACAGTTTTAGTGTTATTGCCCTAGTTAACCTACTTATACACTGCATATAATAGATACTCAGAAGCAGTATCTTTAAACCAAATTTTCTTTTTTAACCACATGTGAAATACTATTTTTACAAACTTATGTGGGGTCAGTATTTAAATGCAACTTGCGTGTGTACACTTTTCTAGCTGAATGTGCTCATATGGTCAAACTATAAATTGAAATATAAGAACAAATACCTGCCACTAGAATTACGTTGGCAAGAGATGCGGCTGTGGGTATATCTGCTCCAGTGGCTTTGCTTTGTGTCAGTGGAAACCATGCCCCACTACCACCAAACTCGTATGCTAGGAGGATTTTTTTTGCCAAGCACTATTCTGAAGTGCCTTCCCTAAGCTGACAAAAGCAGTTTTGTCATCATATTTGTATTGGTGATCTAGTGTGGGTTTCTCCTCTGTGCTAGCAAAACCGTGTCTGAAGCTTAGACACACAGTGTATTCTGCTAGTGTGTAAAAGATTAAATGCTGTTTTTTTCATACTCAACATGTAGCATGTGGAACATAACTTTTCTTTTTTCCTGTTTTTTTTCTAGTTTAGGTCTAATATCAGATTCTTTTCATATGTTTTTTGACTGTACTGCTCTATTGGCTGGATTAGCAGCTTCAGTTATTTCAAAATGGAGGTCAAACGATGCTTTCTCATATGGGTAAGAAACTTCAGGTTGTTTCCTTAATGTATTTTGGTAAATGTCTAGGTGGTAATTTTTCACTGTATGAACAAAACCTTTTTTTGCAGAACATGGAAAAGCTATGTTGAAAGTGTGGTTTTGTAAGGTGAGTTATGTAAACCTTTAAGTTAGTGTCCCCCTAGAAATAGTAAACATGTGAAGGCATTGCTTTTGGGGAGCAGGTTTATCTCTTAAGATCTCTGTGGTCATACTAGTGGAAACAAGTTACACAGCAGAAAGTTGCCCTGCATTGTCATGTGTTCCCAGCACCAGTGAAGTAAGAGCAGCCGCATCATGGGTTTGTCCTCACAGCGCAGTGAGGTGCGTTACAGGGAATCTCAGACTGCTGGTGCCCCATGCCTTCTTTGGAACAGAAAGTTACAACTGAAAGGTGCTAAGTCTCAGTGATGTTGCACCTGAGATTACAAGCCATGCTTCTCAGAACCAGCAGGATTCAACAGCTGTGGCTACCTTTAACACAGATCCTCAAGGCTGAGGTATGTCATCTCATACTGCCCTTCATGGATATAGCTGCTGCAGCTGGTTCTGTGTGAAGGGCACTTGGTTCCATTGCACATTGCAGTTGTGCCCTGTAAAACAATGCTGGTGATACAATATTATTAATTGGTGATACTGATTAATTAACAGCAAATGAGCTGTAACATGAGTTGCTGCATTCCCCATAGCATTACTGACCTGAATGTCAGCATTTTTTTTCAGCTGTCTTGCCTAAGCATGGATCAGGTAGTTTGAAACTTTAAAGCACTGTTTAATTAAGGTGGGAACTCCAATGTGCCTAGAAATCAATTTAGGAAGAATCGATTGTACCATTAACTGATTGCAATGAAAGCAGGTTCTGTATTAATTACTGCTCTGCATTTAAACAGCTCGTGTTCCATTTATTAGAGAACAGCCACAATTTATTAAGTCTGATGTTTGCTACATTGGAATTACATGTTATTCTAACCTGGCTGGTTTTTATTGGAAAAATTTAGTAGCTGAAATAATTAATTTCTACTTAAAAATTTTACTAAAAATCCCCCCTACTAGAGGGAGAACAAATTAATGTATGGCTGTTTGATATTAAACAGAACTTTACATCAGCAGACTTTGATTACATTTCACATGCTTATCTTACTTTGTGGCTTCTGAATGCACGCTTATACCATAACTTCCAGTAGAGATGATCTTAAATGGGAAGATTTTGACACATTGAAAGTTTTTTTTTCATCTAGATCAGGTAATGGCTAATTTCTGTCAAAATACAACGTGGTGAATTTCATATACTTATCTGTAGTTTATATACTGCATCTTCCATTTAGCAATACAGTGTAATACAACTGTTTAAGAACTAGAAGATTGTACTCCAGTCTCCAAGTTCCACTTTTAATTTTTGGCATTTAAATGGAGGTGTTAATATCTGCTGTTGCTTTTTTGTTTTTTGCAGGTACGTTCGAGCAGAAGTACTTGCTGGTTTTGTAAATGGTTTATTCCTCATCTTTACAGCATTCTTCATTTTTTCTGAAGGTGTTGAGGTATGTTATGAAGTCAATTGCACTATCAATTGTCACACTTCTATTTGTAGAGCATATTTAATGGGCATAAAATTATTTAAATTGATTATGTTCATAATTGGTTAAAAATCTGTGATTTGAACAGAGAATAGGGCTATCTGAAATTTTGTGACACAGAAACCCAGCTTTTTCAGTGTATCTGTACTAGCTTCTTAAATAGTGTATTTTGACTGTGTGTAAAGATTCTGTGAGATTTACCCTGTCCTTTTTTCATCCAGTTAAGTATGTCATAGAAAGAGTTTTACTTCTCATTGTTAAAGGACAAATGAGGCCAAGAAAGTAAGGTCAAAACTAGTCATTCAGAGGAGAGAAGTTAGTCATAAGAAATGGAAATACATTCTGTGAAGAAGTTGGACTAACTCATTAAAGAAGGAGCATTATCTTCCAAATCTTGAAGTCTGATACAAATGGCAAGTAGTAATAGCCTTAACATTTATAAGGGCACTTTTCTTGAATTTTTTTTTTTCTTTTTTTTTTACAAGATGGTTCAGGTGATAATTTCAAGATGAAAATTTAGACATCAAGGGTGTCTGCACTGGAGTGAAGTAGGATTAAGAGTAAAATGGATAACTGATTCTGATCAGCTTGCATGAATGCTTTTACTTTTTAAGGGGAGATGCACTATAAATTTGTTTAGACTTCTAGTTCAGAATACATTCTAGTGGGTTTTTTTAATAGAGCACTGGGAAGAGCTTTCAGGAACATACCCTCTACATAGATAAGCCTGTAAATACTTCAAAATCAGTACAAACTGGGCTGAAATTGCCTAAAAGCTTGGGAAAACTTCACTCCAAATCTAGAAACAGCAACAAAACTTACTAGAAAAATTAAAAACTACTACTGGAAGGGTCAAGGGTAATGTTGAAACATCATTCTTTTCCTGCTGGTCTTAGCTCCCATGCTAAGTATTCCCTTTGCTTCTGATGGTGACTCCTTTTTTCTCTGTCGCTTAAAAATTTTACATCTGCTGAAAGTTTCATTGTCTTGCTATTGCCTGTACCTTTTGTCCCTGTGGATGGATGGTGAATGTTTCTCTCCCCTGTCAATAGTAATTTACGCTCTTCAACACTTAGCTTCAGATGCAAATTGTGTTGGGCCTTGAAAAAAACTTCCAAAGAAAGTAGGGTAAAAAAGAATTTAAAAAAATCAATCTAGATTGTAGAAATTTTGAAAAAATGCCACAATTTGTTCTCAGTCTTCATTTCATTCCCCTCATCCCCTCACTCTTCTAAGGAGAAAGGAAGAAATGGCATTCTGGACTCTTGGAAGTTGTTTGGATGACTTGGGCAATCCATGTATTGCAACAAACTTGAATGTTTTCATATGGTGTTGAGCCACATCCCACAGCATAATGAAATCTTATGATAAAAGTTAGCTAGACTATCAGAATATTCTACTATCACAGCTTTAATAATAAAACTTCAACTTCAGACAGTAAGAATTAGTCTGTGTACCATCCCAAAAACTGAAAGTCCTCAGTAATTTTTAATTATGTCTTTATATATGCCTGTTTGTATCAGAATACTCCTGTATCTAAGCAGTTTTTTCAGTGCCTTTTAATAATGTAAAGAAATTGTAAAACTCTACATTTGCTTCTTGGGGTTTTTTTTGTTTGTGTTTGTTTGTTTGTTTGTTGTTTTCCCAGAGAGCACTTGAGCCTCCTGATGTGCATCATGAGAGACTTCTTCCTGTTTCTGTACTAGGATTCATTGTAAATCTTATAGGAATATTTGTTTTTCAACATGGAGGTCATGGGCATTCGCATGGCTCTGGTAGGATGTCTATAACTTTCAGTACCGTTTCCTTTCTTGGCACCCTGTGTTCCAGGACCTTATAATCCTCCAATGAGAACCCCAGGATTAAATTTTAATGTCTTTTTAGTGACAATCCTAGCCAAATGTATATGTGACTTGTTGCAATATTGACTTATATGTTTTATCACTAGCCCTTGTATGTCACTACCATACTTCTCATGTTAATATCCATTAACTGGAAGACCTAGAACTCCAGAATCTGCTTTCTGGAGCATGCACTCTTCTGCACCTTATTGGAAAATATTTGCAGAGTGTCTTTTGGACAAAATTAAGCTGGAGTTAAGAGAGGGCTTGGCTGGAAAATTTACAAAACAATGCCTGAACTAAATTTTAAGTATGGGATGATTCGGCTTCAGCTGCTTCTCAACCTAGTGTCTTTTGAATTTAAATGCAGAATTTATTTGCCTAAATATATATGGTAAACATTTTGGGTGTGTTTTTTCCTGCAAAGCTAATTGGTATCTCTTTCAGCTTAACATAAACTGATATAGACTGGTGGAGGAAAATAGTCTTTGGTCTTTAAGCAGCAATTTAAGCTTGAATTTTTAATGTGTGAATGATAGCCAATTTCTGGTTTCTTTAAAACAGCTATTTTTAATGTGCTTGTATCTAATTATGTACATTTTTTTCAAATTGTACTAAAAGGGTAGCACAATTTGTCTTGGAAGTGGGAATGTATAAAAGCACTTGACTTCTCAAATCAGGTGTATATTTTATACAGCTGCACAGCATAGATTTAAATGACAAGCAGCTTGTGTTAATTTTCTTAACTTACTTAAAACCATACCTTAAGATGACCTGAAAGATGAATAGGTTTTGAGTAGCTTAGAAACAAACATAAGCATAATTTTATTCAACATTTAAATTTATACTCTGACGGTGATATTTGTTTATAGGGCATGAACACAGCCATTCTCTATTTAATGGTGGTCTCAGCCACGGACACAGTCACAGAGGTCATGGTCACAGCCATGAACATAAACATGCCCATGGACACACTCATGATCATGGCCATAGCCATGGACACTCTCACAGTCAGGATTATTGTCATGGTAAGTACTTCGTTAATGTCATAGACCATCTTGACTCAATTTAAATTTGCTATTAATGCTTTACTGAAAAAAAAAAAAAGAGAGGGTGCTGACAGCTTGTTGCGAGCATACATGGAAATAGTTTCACTAAATGTGTGGTATGCTAAGCCACCGCCATGATTTGTGGCTGTTTCACTTGTGGTAAGTTCAGTGTTAGTTTTTAAAGGTTTTGCTTTACCTACATTTTTTGAACGTTCACCATAATGTTATGTGTTGGCAAAAGATAAAAACAGATGTATGCTGTAGCAATATAATGAAATTAGTTATCAAGTGCTCTGTTTCAATTTTTCATTAAAATCAAAAAACAAAGTTAAGCTGCTAGTGTCCTCCATCTGAATAATTTTGCAGATCAAGATATTAGGAAAGATGAACAAGCAATTTCACCTTGGGTACTTGGGGATTTATAAGTTGTACTTGGTTTGTGATCTCAAGTATAAGATTTTCCCCATCTTGTGTAATTGTAATCTGTTTTAAACCTGGTTATGAAAAAGGTACTTGGTATATTAGCTATGCTTAAATCTGTTCTGTAAAGGCAAACAGTCTGTGCAGAGACATCCAGGCAAAATATGATCAGTAGCCTTCACTATGGGAGAAAAGACAGTGTGGTTACTACCTATTTGAAACAATGTAAATTAAAGCCTTAGTGTAATGCAGGGTTGTCAATCCTTCCTGCCGAAGTCATAAACTAGATTCTGATGTGACCGAAAATGTGCACATTCAGAGAGGGGAATAGGATGGTAACTTGCAGACAGGAGGTGAGAAAGAATATAAAAATATTTACTTGTCCCTTCCTTGCTATTTTTAGTAGAAAATTGGTGCTTGTTTTCCAAGTGTTTTCCTGGAGTTTGGTTGGAAAGCAGGAGCTCCCCTCTCCTGCCTCTTCCTTGTTCTCCCCATCCCCCCCCCCCAGTGGGACAGCGAATGTAGCTATCTCTTTTGTGGAATTTGATATTCAAATCAACTTTTGCATAAATTATTTTATATCTTCACTAGAAGTCATTTGCTATCCTTTAACAAGTTTTCCTTAAAATATCTTTCCAACGTGTTCCACAGAGGCATTAATCTGCTTGGATGAGAGGATTTTTTGACTTAGTTCTACCTTCTCCAAGTCTTATCCTTGTTGTTTTACATTAGGTATAAATGCTTGCTTAATTGAAATATTTCTGGTTAGCAGATTTATTTGACCTTACTCATCTTGCTTGTGTGTATGGCTTGTATTCTTGAGGTAGCCTTATTTTGCTAAATACTAGAAAGGTCTTATTTCTTAGTTTGTTTTCATTAAAAAACAAATGTTTTTTATATATATACACATATATAAAATCTATTGTGTAAAGTGGTATTTTATTTAAAAAAAATGTTTTTTAAGACTTCTAACTTAATTGCTGTGTTAAAAAACAATAGCTATAGTAAAAGCTAGTCATTGTGAGCAGCTTGTCTGTTCAAGAAATTTCAGAAAGGAAGACCATAACAGAATATACCACTAGAGAGAGCCTTTGTGTAGGTTAATATGCCAATAATTGTCTTCACAGATGACCATTCTCTTGAAGGGATGGCTGGATCCAGCAAACAGATTTTACAAGGTATGATGAGAATAAGTATAGTAGTTTATTGCTTTCGTAATTGTTTTAAGCTTAAAACTTGCATTTCATCAAGCTATTACAGTTGGTACATTACAGATGCATTACATCAAGCTAGACGAGATGGTAATTCACTCTAAATTGCTTGAAGGAGTATTGGAGTCCATGATCTCCTGAGTATTAGCGTAAATAAATTACTGATAATTTAGATGTCAGTTTTGAGCTTTGATTAATTTCTTTTTTGAAGTGTTCAAAAGTTAGAGGGAGAAAATTGCATCATGTAAGAGGTAGTAATTATTAGGCATACCCAAATGTGCATACTGTTTTCTCTTATTGGATGACTTTCTGGCTTGTTTATAGTCCTTGAAAATGAACATTTTCAACCTCTTCCAGAATTTATAGTACACTGTATTACGTATGTATATACTCAGTACTTCAGTAGAAGATATTTGAAAGTTAGTCTTTTCATGAAAGGCACGTTTTAACTGAAGCATATTAAAAATACTCAATTTTATATAACTTTAATTTTTCAATACTGTGGTGGGTTGGCTCTGGCCAGCACCTAAGCACCCAGCAGCTGCTTGCTCACTCCTGCAGTGGGACAGGGAAGAGAATTAGAAGACTAAAAGCAAGAACTACTCTTGGATTGAGATAAAGACAGTTTAGTAAGTGAAGGGAGAAAAAAAAGTGATGCAAAGAGAATTGCTCACCACCTCCCACCAGCAGTTCAATGCCCAGGAAGTCTCTGAGCAACAGCTATTTTGGAAAGACAACAGCCCAGTTTTGTTATATGGTATGGAATATCCCTCTGGTCCATTCGGGTCACCTGTCCTGGCTGTGTGCCCTCCCAGCATCTTGTCCACCCCAGCCTACTTGCTGTGGGGGCAGAGTGAGAAATGGAAAGCCTTGATGCTGTGCAAGTGCTGTTTGGCAATAGGTAAAGCATTGGTGTGTTATCAACACAGTTTTAGTCATCTAAAACACAGCATCATGCAGGCTGCTATGGAGAAACTGAACTCCATCCCAGCCAGACCCAGTACAAATATAGACTTGGAAAAATCACTAAAGAGCTGATTTATCGTTTTGTGTTATTTTTGTGAGGAGGGATTATCTGAGTCTGGAGAATTGTATTAAAAAAACTGTTTCTGAATGACTGTTCCCGTCATTGCCAGCAGAGAGCTCCAAAGGCTAAATTTTAGCTAGCTTCAAAGTGCTTGTTTCTTTGTCTTTTAAGGTAGTGCGTTATTCTTCAAAATAAGAGTGAAGTTGTTCATGTCTACAGCGTTGTTTAATTCTCAAAATCATTTGTCTTTGATTTCTTTGCCAAATAACTTCTACAGGATATTGTCAATGAAACATTAGCATCTTTGAAAGCTTTATAGAGCTGTTTCTGTTAACAGTCTTTCCATCTTACACAGTACTTATAATTGTTTGTAGGCATCGGGGAACATGAGTTTCTTTACTGTAATATGGGTGGATATTGAATGAAAAAACATTTAGCTACATCTGTTAATCACTGCTTAAGTTGATAGCCATGCCATGAAATACCCCTTACTGCGAAGTGCAGAAAATAATGTAAATTCTTCAAATGCTCTATATTCTACAAATGTGTTGAAATCCTGAGATCACTTTCTGTGTGTTTGACCAAAAATTGACCACAAATTTAACAAGCATACATCATGTTATCTAGTTCTTGCAACTCTTCTCATAAACTGTCTTTGAAATACTCCATTACCTTTAAGAATACCAAGTTGTAATGATAGCAATTAATCTCTTACAGGTGTATTTCTACACATTGTTGCAGACACGCTCGGAAGTATTGGTGTAATCATATCTGCTATATTGATGCAGAACTATGGTCTAATGATAGCAGATCCTATTTGTTCAATGCTGATAGCACTACTTATAGGTGTAAGGTAAGCATTGCTATCACTGACGTTTGGTAGTATTTTTGATGCTAGTTACAGCACAAATTACAAATTACAGCAAGAGGAGGCTTGTCTGTTATGCTAATGACTTACAATGTTTGCTTTTCTTCCAAGAGTGATACATTACCTCTGTTCTGTACAGCTGTTCTGGTATGCTCTTACATGAGGTATCTTTCTTTCTCTTTTCTACAGCTACAGCTTTTGCTCTTAAATCTGTATATTTTACGCCTGTTTGCATAATACTACAAAAATGTCTTTCAGGTTCAAACTGTAGAAAGCTTCCTCTCTGTATTTAGTACATGCTTATATAAACCAATGTACTCCAGTAAATGGAGCAGAATGGCTTCAGGGCAGCAGAGTTGAGCCTGCTGGCACAGGATGTGCCCTTGTCCTTGACAAATCAAGGCTGGTAATTTCCCCCCCCTCCCCCGGCAAGAACTGTCTTTTCCTTTGTATTTGTATTCTGAGACATCCTTATACCTTTTAAGATCTGATGGAAATGCTTCAAGTAGTTCTGGGCTTTCCTGGTTGTTGCTTGCCAAGATCACTGTAAATGTGAAGCTATTTGGATTAGACTGGACAAGCAAACATTTCATTCAGTGATGCTGTTATTGAGGCTTTTCTGGCAGCAGTTTCAGTGGTGGCATAGGGCAGAGTGCCACAACTCCGGTTACAACCTAGTAACTGAACACCCTTGTCTCTTCAGCAGTGGTGAATGTCATCTGATTAACTGCAGCTACTTATACCATATATGGTGTGTTTATACCATATGCATGGCAGCATTCACAGAATTATTGGTGTGAATCTCCCTCTTTACCAGAGTAGGGCAACATGCTTCAGGCACTAAATGCCCACAGAAATCTGTGTGCTAGAGATAACTATTAAATTAGCACTTTAATATAAACTTAATATTTTGACTTAAACCTCCTGTAATTTCATAAAGGACAAATTATTACAAACTAATTCGATTACTAAAATCTCAAAAAATGGGAAAGGAAATGTGCAGGTTACCAAGGGGGAAGAAACTATTGCTGAGGTAATAGCTGAGTAGAGTAAAACACAAGTTTCCATACACTTTGTATTTTAAGGGTCTAGCTTTTTGCACAGCAAAGCAAATGTGGAATGCTGATCAGAAAATACCACATGAATGAGAATTTTTTTTTTCTTCCATTCGTACAGAGGTTAGAAGAAGACTACCTTCCATAATAGAGCTTTCATAATAAAGCTGTTTAGGGGTCTTCTAGCACAGTTAGGAGGAACATCTGAGGGCCACGTTCCATGCTGAAAATGCTGCAGAAATTCACTGTTTGATGTGTCTTTTGACCTGATACCAGACCTCAGCCTGTAACATTTTGTTGGTCCACGAGACACTATAAATGATCTCTAGAATCGTTATGCTAACTGAGTGCAGCTGCATCATAGTCAGTAGAAGCAAGCCTGCTTTTCTCACGGACTGACACATCCTGGCACAGCAGTGGAGCAAAAGCTAATTGCAGGATGGGTTTTTTTGTGTTTTTGTTGTTTTGGGTTTTTTTTAATTTTTTTTAAGCAGTCCAACAGACTTAACTACTGATGGCTTTGCTTGAAATGCACTTAAACAAGATCATAAACAAGATGACTGGCAGTTTCAGATGGATATTCTTTGAGAGCTGGAAGTCCCCTTTTGTGTTGTTTGACTTCGGTAATCTTCATTTACACTTCTGGACATAAAACCATTTTTTATTCTGCCTTATTCTTCACTATGCTGTGTGTGTGAAGTGCTCTTCTAGAATTAATGCAAAAGGTTTTCAGATTTTCCCATAAGGTGATGATCTGTAACAGTAATACGGGGGCCCAAGTGATGATTGCTAGGATATATAATAGTTTTGTCCTTAATCTTTTCAAGTGACCTAAATCTAACCTAGAGGAAAGATGATACTGAAATTTTGTGAAATTTAAAATTAAGGGGAAAAACATTGTTTGCAAAAAGACTTTAAATTGATAGTGGCAAGAGCTGTGTCTAGTTTTTTTGAATTGTCTGTTTGTTGATGGGGTGCGTGTAGGTTTGAGACGGGGAGGAGGGGGATGTTCAATGTCTGATATAGGGATTCCTGGCCACTTCTGTGGGCCTATTTGCAACCTTGATAAATTACTTTTGGGGGGGATTTGGCTTTAGATTAAATAATTGTCTGCTGTTTCAGAGGAATATTTGTGAATTTTACTTGTGCGGAGTAGCCCACTCGTGTCCCTTTTACTAGCTAAACCAACTTGGATAAGGTGGAGTGGGATAAGAGTACATGTGTGCCCCAACAAGTGGACACATGCATGTGTGTTTAAAAATCAGGATCTGTTCTTTGTGGCTGTAATAAAGCAAGCACAGCTTTGAGTCAGAGATGCAAAAGCCAGTCCGATAAAGTTGTCCAAAAGTTGTAATGCTGTCTGGGGACTTTCCCCTAGTTGGGACTGTAAAGCTTTGCTGCTATCAAATAGAGTTGTATAAAAGCCCCATGATGCTGTCTCTTCTTACAAGAGTACTTTAGCTGATTGGTTTAAATCTAAATAGTAGTATATTTTATTGCTGATCTTCCAAAGCTCTTTTGCATGACTCCACATTGGAAGTATATGAAATTGTCCAGTTCCATTTTAATTAGCTGCTTAGACCTCTGGTTCTACATTAAATGTATTAGTTATTAACTGATGAACTAGAGCAGGCAATATTCTCCTTACTGCTGTTAATGTTAACCAACAGTTCTTGGTGAAAGCAAAACCTTGAGCGTGGATGATCTTCTATGTCTTTGAGTACTCTGAAGCTTTAAAATAAAGCAGTTGAAATGTCAAAATCTGTATGGAAATGCTTTTGTTCTTGGCTGTCAACTTGTTGTTCAGGAGGGAGACTTCTTTCCTAGGAGAGTGTCTTTTTATGTGTGTATATCTTTGAACTCTTTTGCTGGCCTTCTGTCACTTGTTCTCAAATGCCAAATTACCAAATTCGATTAAGACTTGCCTATAGTACAGGTGCTTTTCTGTCATCAGGAAGGTATCTTAGGAAACAGTTGTGAGTATTGCAGATGGCTACATAAGTGTAAATCTAAAGTCATGATGGGAGAGTGGTCCTGACTTGAATCTTTATTGTAAATTTTTAGATAATGAGGATACACTATGCAGTGTTACAGTCTAGAAACCCCACTAGTTGTATATGAAAATAAAGTATACCTTGAGCAAATTATTTTCATAAAGTTGGAAATTCCCAATAAAATACAAACTGATAAAGGAATTTTTACTCATGTTGGTTGGTGGCTTTCTCCTCTAAGGGAAGGATCCTCAGACCAGTCTAGATTACAGTATCACTTTGGATGTGTGTTTAGTCTAAGTAGTTAGTAGGCTTTCCAGCTGGAACAAGCTTGCATAGAGATGAATTAGGACAGAACTGTAGATTTAAATTCGAGGTAGCAGTTTTCTATAGGATAAACAGCATTCTTGTAAACAGTATAATAAGGTACCTTTAAAGAAGTCTTTGGATTCCTAACTTTAAAAAGTAGTTTTCTTAATCAGCTGAACAATCTGGGACCCTATCACTGTTGGGATTTGGGAAAGATTGTATTCTTGCAGTATGATGGGTATTATTGGAAATACATATTCAGAAACAAGTTTTAATTATTTTCAACAAAACCAGGTTTATTTTCTGTTGCTGAGCTTTAGGTATATGTATCTAAAAGAGAAATTCTTGTAATAGGTGCAGGAGGAGCAAAGGTAATGGTGTGACAGTAGTTAGGTATGTGGGTTGGAGACTAATGAGTATTCATTCTGTCTTTTTAACAAATTACATTGGAATGTTTTTTGGCCTGATGAGAGATTGTCATAGGAAGATCTAAGTAATGCATTAATGTGGTGCCATTCTATAACCAACTTGCAGCTTTTATTCTGTGAAGATACTATGATGCAAGTAGTACAAAAGTACTTGAAAAGTACTATGAAGTACATTCATACTTGAAGTACTTCCATTTTAATCTAATTACTTAGAAAAGTAATTAGATTAAAATGGAAGAATAACAGGTGTTGAATTTGGTATCCATTACTGGATGTGGGATAGTATTTATGAAATCACATGGTATTTTGCTCTTACTCATTTGCTTATTTCAAGAAAGTATAGTGGACTAACAAAACTATCACCAAGAACTTTCAGGTTCTAACTCTAGCCGCTTCATTATCTGAGTATGTATTGAAATTGTCTTGAAATTGAAAATAATTATGTCACTGAATTTTGTCTCAAATTTTACAAAAATAAATACTTTGCAGTTCAATTCCATAATTTTCCTGAAACTGATGATTAAACATAGATTAATTTAAAAATATATACCAGTAAATCTGCATTAGTATGTTACACTTTGCATGTCCAAGCAAATATTTAATCAAAATGTGGATATCGTAGTGCACTTACATTTTTAGTGTAAGTAGCTGTTGCAGTTTATTTATGCCATTGCAGTAAGTGGTGTTTTTGTTGAAAGTCTGATGATACTGTGTTCATACAGGTCATTAGATTTTAAATACAAAATGCATACATTTTAGGAATATGTATAGAACATTTTGTGTAGTCCAAGTGTATCAGGCAAAGGCGTAAGATGTATAGAATTTGTTTAATTTACTTAATCTGTAGAAGTAATGTTTTTCTGATTCTTCATGTACAGTTAATGTTTGAGAGAAAAAGCTGAATGAGTTAATGGTGATAAGGTGCCTTCAGAGGTTCATGAGACTCTTTGAGGAGCATTTTAATAGCTTGGCTTTTTAGCAAGGAAATTTTCAAGAAAATGTTATGTGAGCACTGAAAGACAAACTAAAATTAAGAAAGCACTGTGTAATCAGTGAATTTAGTGTTTAATACTTGGTACATTTTTAGTTGTTTGGTTTAATGAAATTTATTTTTTGCCTTTTTTTTTTCTCTGA
Organism: Mycteria americana; assembly: GCF_035582795.1. Lineage (NCBI taxonomy): Eukaryota > Metazoa > Chordata > Aves > Ciconiiformes > Ciconiidae > Mycteria > Mycteria americana. The sequence goes on along the minus strand of NC_134371.1, from coordinate 48,298,626 downwards.
ATAAAATGTGCATATACCACTTAACCTGGTACATGATTGAAGCCAAATCACTATCCTCCAAGTTATTGCTTAATGGTCTGAGTTTGACTTACAGAGTGTACAGGGCATGGGTAGGGGGTAGGTTTTATCCAGGGCTCTTTTTTTTTTTTTTTTTTTTTTTAATCTGTATTCTTTCTGGTATACTTACGTATTCAAAGAGGGAATAAAGGCAGAACACAAATCCTTATTCCCTTCTGTGGAACTATGTCTAATAAGCCAGTAGAATATCAAAGCAGTTGCCTGCGAGTGCAGAGGGGAATCATTGCTCTTAATCCAAGATTGCTTGTGTCTAGATGAAATAACAGCTTGTTCATTTTATGTTGAATGTTTGCTTGCTTCAGTGTTGGGCAGCTCTCTGATTTACTCAAGTCTTGCCTGCTTCTATTAGCGGGTCTTTGTTCAGTTTTCTGAAATGATGGCAACACTTGCCAAAAGAAATCACAAAAACATCTGTATAGGATGACTAAAGAACTTATCGTTGCAATATAAAGCTGGACAGCCTCTAATTTGTAACCTATTTTCTCTTGTGCAGATGCACGAAGGGTTGAGCAACACCTCTTCAGAGAAGTCAAGCAGTGCTTTTAATTCAAATGGCTGAGCCTTCCTGTAGACAACATCTCTAATTAGTCCAAATTGTCAACTACTGACACTGTTGCTCTGTGTTGCTCCTGTGATCCTTCACTAAGGCTGCTCTAAGGTGACATACTCTCTGCCTAACTCCTCGTGAGTTGGTGCAGAACACGCTGGCTGCACAGTGAAAGTCTGGTGTGGGATTCTTCTGAGGTTGTTTTCACTGACAAATAAATACACTTCTAAGCTTAGTGGAAGCAGAAATCGGGTAGCTCTTACTAGAGTATAGAGAGGTAAGATCAGTCACTTCCCTTTAGTAGACTATGACTGTCTGCATCCCAGTAAAAGCTTGTCTTCAGTAGTATTATATAGAAATATTGTTAATACCTATTATATCTCATGCTTTAGAATTTATCTTTTTGGAGGAAGAAAAATAGCCCACGTATTACTGTTCTGATACAGAGAGGCAAAGGCATGAAGTCAGATACTTTCCACTTTGCAAATTTCATTATGCTTTTACTTGCTGTAGAAGGTTATGTTTTCTCCATTTATGTATTTATCTGTTGAGTCTTGACAAGCAGAGGGCTTGGTAGTTTGTGGTTTCTCAATTGGAGGGCTATATCCTGCAATCTTTTAAAATCTCTGCATCATAAATCTATGGCCAATTCTGAAGGGTGGAGCTGGTGTGGGTGCGGGGTTGTAGCTCTTGAGTGGTCCTGGATGCTACCACTAATATTTGATGAATCTTTCTTTGATTACTTTCTGTACTACTTAATGCAAGTGTCCATTTTATTATAAAGCATAAATAGGACATGCTTAAAATAGGCAAGTCTGTTTTAGTAACATTTTGTTTGAAGTATTTTTTAAAAAAAAAAAAAAGCTTGGCTATTTCATAGTTGTTCAAGTTGACGCTCTTCAAGCTTTTTCCAAGGTGTTTTCCTCATAATTTGATGTGCCTGAATCAATAAACAATTTCTCAAGTCTCTAAACTGCTTTTAATATTTAAAACTAAATGTTCATTTATTTTTTTAGCCTTAGGATTCTAAGCCTTATTCTGAAATGTTGAAGCAATTTTAGTATTTCAACCAGCTATGTGAAATTAGTCATCAAGCAAAAGCCGCAACTCCAGTATAAAGCAAGAAGTTTGTCCGAAACCACTATTAGAGCCACATGTTTCTAGAAAGGCACCGTAGACTAAATATGATACTAGATTGGATAGAGCATGCAGACTACATATTAAGTGGTCAAAGAAATGAGGCAATTTACTTCAGTCATTTAGTGAAGTTGTTTCCATGGGTTACATCATTTTTACATAAGGCCTAGAGCTGCTTGAACATGATATAATATGAAAGAGCTCTGGGGCAGGACATGCCTGTAATATATGGGGTATACACCTATGATGTTTGGGGCATAACAGTATAAAAAATTACTTTTTAAAATAAAGTGATGCATTCACTAAGATTCAGAAGGAATGTTCTATAGCAAAACTCTCCCCAAACTAGCATGCTTGTTGTTGGTGTTGTTTTGAGCCATCATTGCTAAATGGCATGCACTACCTTTATTTACAGGGTAATGGTACCTGCCAGCCTTGCTTGAGAATCAAAGTACTATGTTATTATGAGAACAGACAATTTAAAACTGGACAAGTAAATGTGAAACCTGTGGTCCTTGTCTTGAGCAAAGCCTGCAGTCAATTAAAATTGCCATTGCCTAATAGAAAAATCTTATTAAAGTTCCGAAATAGGCTGACAATCTTGGCGCTGCAGATGGGGATGGTGGCTGGCAAAAAAAAAGATTTTGAAATCTGGCTGTAGATTTTCAGCTATGGTATTTGAAGAACTATAGCTGGCCTTGAGTCTTAGCAGTGTTTGTTTACTTTCCACAAAATCTATCACAAGTATCCTCTATTTTCTGTAGTGCTGAGAGCACTAAATGAATTTCCTGCTGTGCTCTGACTACAATGACTGTGTAAAGGGTTCTTTACCCCGGAGTTGTTTTCAGCCTTGCTGTCCAAGATCATGACAATGCCAGAGTCTGCTAGCTATGCCTACAAAAACAGTCGCATAAACTGGATGGGACTGGACTGGGTATGAGTATTATCTGAATGTGATGCAAGTTGATTAAGAGTCTGATGCTTTCACTCTTCATTGTTAATCAAGTCATGTGTAGTAGTGGCAGGCTGGATTTATCAGATTCATGTCAATAGCTTTTATCTGTTTGAACACCTTTCGCTTCCTCTGTAACAGTGTATGTGAAAGTGGGATGTGCTGCTAACTCATTTTGCACACATTAGCCACTCTTGCTATTATGGCTTTTGTAGAGGATATGTTTATGTCCTGAGTCTTGCTGTGGGTTAGCACCTCTTTCAAATTCCATTGTCTTGTAAAAGAGTGTGATATTTTAGATTCGAGGCTTGGTAATCAGAGACGATTGGAAAATTGTGTCTGCTTTAGCAGCAAAGCTTTACAGACTGCTTATGCATGAAAAACTTTCTACTTGGTGAGAATTCAGCATATTTATCTTCCCCAATAATCTTTCTGTAAATAAAAAAAAAGGGCAGGAAGTACCAATGCAATAGTTGCTGCAGAGCCAACCATGTGTATTTTGTGCTAATGACTAATCAAAAAAAAGGAAAGCTTGGTTAAATTCTCTAACCACATTTTCAGTCTGCTTGGTATCATCATGTTTTGTAGTGTTCTCTTCAGTCACATGAGGTGGAACTAATATTTCTAGTGCCTCCTGGTGATTAAGTAATACTATTTTTTAGTTAGTGTTTGAGACAAGAGCATACTGTGTGGAGTTCTGGTTTTTAATTTAAGGTTTTGTACTTCAGTAGTATGTATAAAACAGTGGAAAACCTGAGACATCAGAAAATTGGATTCTATAGTTTGTCATGTTAGTTTGGCTTACAGTAAAAGACTACCTTGTAAGATCGTGTCCTTTTGGATGCAGAAATGCGTGCTTAGGCTTCTGTACTCTAAAAGCATTTGTGAGGGTGTATCACATCGCTCCAGCTGTCTTTTGGCCTTTTCGGCTTTGCAAAAGATAAAGTTGTGACATTTTTTGGTTAGATTTCTTTCATGGATTTTTTTCACTCTTAGTGGTATGTTCCAATAAAAAGGCAAGCTCCTACATTCTCCATTCCTTTAGTCCTTTCCCTGGGAAAAAATATGCAGCCTGTACGTGTGTGTTTTTTGAAGCCTTTGGATGCATATGTTAGAGGGGCCTTGTTAAATTTGTGGGGATGGAGTCAGTGTTCAAAAATCATGTATTCAGTTTGCATCCTGAAATTGTGTATTGGTCGTTCAAGGTTTTTATTAAGAAGCAAACCTGCATTTTAAGTAGTGAGTTAAACCGAAATCAATTCAGCAATGGAGTATTTTGGCAGCTCCAGCTCCCTTTGATGTGATGCTTGTGACATGGACATTATTTAGTGAGATGGGTCCATTGATAAGAGAACCTTTTTCCCTAAACTTCTGTAGTCCACTGTCTGTAGAATGTGACACTCCAATTAAGCTTCCTTTAGACAGATTGACAGTTATTGCATTGCTAAATGTTTAATTGTCTTGGTGACAGGTCCAGTTTAGGCAACTCCTGCCTGCCCCTAATTGCTTCTTCCTATTTTTGAACTGATTCCTTGGTAGCAGTGCAACTGTGTGAGGCCATGTGATGGAGTGCATCAGGCAGTGAATTTGGCTGGAATAACCAGTGTGCTTGCAAAGAGACTGAATTTTAGGGTGGTTGTTTTTCCAGCAGTTCATTAGACAAGAGTCATGCACCCTCTAACTCCCTCCCACCCCTGGCTAAGGATTAGCCAAGGAGTGAGTTGAGCAGTCGATCAGCCAGCGCTGCTTCCGTGTACAAATGGAACCGTCTCTTTAAAAATGGAAAGGAATGGTTAGGTCATGCTGTTCACCAGCTGCAAATATACAGCTGGTCTATGCAGTGCGTTCTACATCGCTTCATGAGATTTTAAACAAAGCTTCTGTGGTTTCCTTTAACAGACGGACCAATTAATCTCTTACAAATGTCTTCTGGTTGCTTTTTATCCCATCACTCTATGTACTCCAGCTGTGATGCCAGTGCTGAACACTGAAATTCAGCTTACAATTTCTGAAATACATCATCACTTTTGGTCTAGAGTGTTAGGTGACTTACATGCTCTTGAAATTAGATTGCTATTTAAGTTTCAGTATTGGGCTATAGATATTTGTCATCCTCTTGAAAATTTTAGGATGCTCTACTGAGCCAGATGTGATGCACTACTCCTAAACAAAAAATCAGCATGCTGAATACTTAATAAGAGTATACATTTTTAGTGGTAGCTTCAGGGTATAGGCTTAGTGGTCTCCTGGTTTTATTAAAAAAAAAAAAGGGGGGGGAAAGTAATAATAATAAAAAAGGGTATTAAGCATTGTCTTAGTTTGCTGATTAAACAAATCATTTGGCCAGGAGGGGACCTCTAATTGTTTCCAAATGCTTAATCCTTGAGCTTGGATGAGACCCTACACTTAGTTCACTTTAAGAATATGCTAAGTTGTCTGTTTCTGACAAAATAACTTTGTTATAGCTGGACTGGTCCATACTAATTTTGTTTTATGATCTCCCCATTATTATCTTAGTTCATAAGAAAAATATGCCTTAAGCCAAACACAAAAGCAAAAACCATTTCAGTTGCATATTTTTATGGTTGGTTGTGAGTGATTGCCATTGAAGTAGGTTTTGGTTTTGAGCTATACTTATCAGCTACTTTGTCATATAACTTTTAAGACACTAAGAGATTTCATCTCAAATCCCATGATTAAACTATTCATCTTTTCTGATTGTCCACCAGTTGTCTCTGTGGAAAATCTGGGGGAGAAGTAATCTTGCCTTTAGTAAGACAGCACAGCACTTTTGTCAATCCTTTTATTTTCTGTACCAGGTTTTCATGGCAACTTTCTCAGCTTGTGGTGAAACAACTAAAGAAAAATTCTTCAAGAGCATTAAGGAATGTTATGTTGCTCTTTGTTCTGCATCTTTTGAAAATGTAATAGTAGCTAACTTCCTTTTTTTTCTTTCTAGTATTGTTCCACTTTTAAAAGAATCCATTGGCATTTTGATGCAGCGAACTCCTCCTTCCCTGGAAAACGCCCTGCCTCAGTGCTACCAGAGGGTGAGCTCTTAGGCTGTTTTTGCTTCAGGTCAAGCTGCTGACTGAATGAGCCCCAACTGTGTGTATGAGGATACTTTGTGATATTTTTCCAGTAATGCCTGTGAAAGGTTCCTTAGATTGTACAAATGGAAGTACCAGTTTGATTCTTATCTTTCTGAAGTCCTAAATTAGGTAGCTAATTAGTAGCTTCAACTCAGTTTGTGTTTTAAAACGTGTTATGTTGGTTTATAAAAATAGATCTTGAAGCTTTTCCTCTCAAAGTACTTTGTGCTGATACAAAGTGCATAATGCTTTTCTGTTTTGTTGTTTTTATCTCCCTCAAAATCTAGTTCTTCATAAAGTGAGGTGGAGTAACATTGGAATTGTATTTGTAAGAGTGCATAGATTACTCTGGATTTGACCTTTCCTGGTACTCCTCTTTAACTTATTTATTGCTGTGCCATGACCTGAACATTTGAAGCACCTTTGCAAAGTTAATACAAAGCACTTGTAGGAGTGCCATCTTTCCTCAGGAAGTTAGAGGATTGTAATTATCACGTGGAGGGTTCCCTAAAATTGGACAGAGGAAGAAGGGTTTTGACAGGACAAACCTAAGCCCTCACAAAATAGTTACAGAAATATATTAATATTTCTGTTAATAGTTAGAATCTCTCACAAATTGTTTTATGGGAAAATTCCTGCATTTGCAAAAATTGCTGGTTTAATTGAATGCCCTCTCAAATTTGGTAACCGTGACTTTTTCTCTCTTTGACACCACTGTTTTCAGAAATGGTTTCAGAAAATATATGTAGAACGTAAATGCAGCAAGATACAAAATCATGACATGTACATACAATCTGTATGTTTTCACCTTCCTTACAATTACTGAGATAGTAATAAGGAATTTAAGTGAAATATCACAAATTGCACAGTGAACTAGAAGTAAAAGAGTGCATTGGCTTTTATAATATTTTCTGTAAAGAAATGTAGTACAGATAAACATTTCCTGAAATTTTATTTTTAAATTTGCTTGTATTTTTAGGTGCAGCAGTTGCAAGGAGTTTACAGTTTACATGATCCACATTTCTGGACCCTCTGTACTGATGTTTACATAGGGACTTTGAAATTATTAGTAGCTCCTGATGCTGATGGAAGGTGGATTCTAAGCCAGACTCACAATATTTTTACGCAGGTATGTCTCATCACTGGAAATCACATCTCAAAGTGTAAATTGCCTGTCATGTGATGTGACATTGTAATTCTTATCAAGAAAAATTAAATGTTTCTGGTTTTGGTATCAGTGTGTTTTGAAAAGCTTCTCTGCTCCAGCTGTATAGAACAATTTCAAAATGCTCAGTAGTGTAGATGGAATTGCTGTACCTCTCTGCATTACCTTTTGGTGCCACTTAATGGAGATAACAGCTGTAGTTGTCTGAGGTGTATCAAATTAAGTTGAAACCCTATATTGACCTATGAGGAACCAAGAAAATAGATGAGGCTTCCCTCAAGATAGAGCTTCCGACCGCAGATGGGACCTACTTAAGTTCTTCACTGTGCTGATGCTGTATTTGTAATTCGTTTCTATCCCTCTAAGAGTCCATGGTATTTGCATATTTTGTTGTCTTTTAGTAACATCCATGCTATGGTGATTACTAGTAAAAATGTAACCATCAATTGTCACATTGTATACGAACAGCATGTGCCTGTTTATTTCCCTACAGGTTGTGGGTTTTTTTTTAATATAGATAGTGATAGCACTTGTAGCTGATATCAAATGTTGAAATTCTTGTGAACAACAGAAATTTTATTAGAAGTTGATAGCTCTTGCCTTGAGATTAAAATCTGACAAATTTCAGAAAGATTTTTCTGTTGCTTCCTTTTACTTTTAAGCACTAAATGTGAAATTCAGTTTGGCTGCCTATTCCAGTATAGCTACTGGATATGAATGGTTTACAAGTAGAATCTAGAGTCTATTAAGATAAAATAGAAAATTCTTCTCCAGCAAGAGAACTTTGTGAAGAATAAAGCTGGAAACTTATTCTCTCTCTTACACCATCCAGAGCCAAACATCCTGGTTTTATTCTTGACGTTGGAGGACCGTATTTGAAAAAAATGTTACATTTTTCCATAATGTCCTTTCTCTGCTTTTGAGTAACGGAGAGTTCTGTAGCTGATAAGGAGACAAATATTCCTGTTTATAACCAGTGTTTTAGGTAACAAACTATTGTCAGCTAAAGGGTAATATTTTGGAGATATGTAAATTACTGACGTCTCTAAGTCAGTTGGACAGTGAAGTAAGGGGGCTTCTAATCAGGTATATTTGATACTGTAAACAAAAAATGTTTCAACAGTTTAATTAGTGCTTTTATAAATGTTCTTTTCAAAGCTTTCTGCAGTGGGGAAAGTCCTTGTGTGCTCACATGCACGTTCCTTCCCTTGTTCTAAATGTTCCCTTGCTCTACTGCATTGGCAGCTTGTGTATGTGATGGCTTAGTGAATCATTTATGCATCTGATGAGTACCCCTTTTATTAAGTATTTTATAACACTTATTAAATGTTCCAGACTGGATTTTTGTTTGGTTTTTTTATGCATCTTGCATACTCAGTTTCTGGACTCTCAGGAGAAACACCACTGAAGCCAACCCTACAGTATGCTGCCAGCATGCATGAATTCTTTTGAACTCCTTAAATTTTAAGGAATTTTAAAGTAGTCAGTCATGGGGAACCCAATAAAAATAAACACACATACTTGTTTTTATGTTAGAGACTTAGGGAAGGAGGATTTGTTGTTACAAATATTCTAAAATCAAACTTTATGAATAAAGTTTGGTCCTTTTTGAGATGTTCCATCACATACAGCTCTAGATTATCGAGTAGGTAGAAATCAGTCTGCATGGATTATTCTGCAGACTATGTAATTTGAAACTAAGGGATATATTTTGGGAAGGACTATGCAGAACATTCTATTACATTAAAACTAATTTTACACCTCAAGTCCCCAAAGGATTGCATTTTCCAAGTGAGTCGTTAGCTCTTCAGCTGTTTTGTAGCTGTGCAGGTATCAAGAACTGTGTGACCGAGAAGGGAACTGGTAGAACAAGGTCTATCATTTTTCTTATCTGACCTATGGTAATAAGTGGAGGGACAGTTGGAGCAAGTAGAGATTTTCTCCTCAGTAATACTGGCCCTCATTAATCTTAACAGATAGTTGGTTTTGCTGCTCAACTGAGCTAAAAGCAAGTTGATGATAGGTAAGACAATCTGATCTTTAGCAGTGTTCAGCATAATGCTTCAAGATCACGTTGCAGAACCAGTGACCATCACAACATTGTTGCTGGCCTGCCACTGAGGTTAAAATGAATGACTAATTGATTTTTTTAATACTATTTTATACTGAATGATGATAAAACTAAGCAAGTCCATCTAAGGCTAGTTTAAGATTTCTGAGGAGAGAAAGGCTTTCGTACAATTCAGATACCTTCACCAAACATTATTTTAGTGTGTCATGACGTCATGTAAATTCACTGTAGCCATTGTTGTTTCTTGCTAAAATCTTAGTGTAGAACTGGTTCAAACAACAAATCCCATGTTACGCTCTTCTGCTTCGCTCCATTTTAAACTGACAGCTCTTCAAGCAGCTTACTTTTCAGGAAGTTAAACTTGTACAAAAGAAAGTAAGAATTGCTTTTGTGCAGCTTCATGTGTGACAGTTATTTAGGATGAATCGGAAAAGGTAATGTAGCAAAGCTAATGTTAATATATAATTACATATGTGCACTTGGCTGTGTAAAGAACTATGTAGTCATACAGCACACTCAAAGTTTGTAGGCTTCCAAATCACCAGTATCTAGGTGATTGATGTGCTATATGTGGAAGATGAATTACAGAAAAATAAGATAGAGAGTTTTTTTGCTAGGTAACTTACTGGTGTTCAGGACAGTTAAATTGCTTTGGCTTCACAGGCTTTTTTAACTCTCCTTCTCTTTTCCATAGGCAGGAGTAAGACAGCTTTACATACAGATTGATGTCGCAGCCATGTAGTGAATTTCTGAAATTGTGCTGTTGGACCAAAGTTTTCTGTACTGTAATGGTATAACAACGTACTTCTCAAGACAGAGCCTGCCTCCACCACTGTTCTGGAATTGACTGAATAGATTTCTGCCGTTGGGCTATGGATGGAGTTCACTTCTAAGGAGTAAATATGGAATGAATGTTATGGACTTTGGGTCTTGTGTTTTTGTGGCCCCTAAACTTCTAAGTTTTTGAGGGTTTTTTACTTACTAAGATTGTGGTACTGGAAACCCTGTCATGTCTTCAGTGAAGCTGCTGAAACCACTGCTCATTCCCATAAAACCAGTGTTATCAACAATTGGAAACTTGTTTGTGGATAATGTCACAATGGCTGACATGCTTCAATATAATTGTATGTTTGTACAATTGTTTGTACTTTGCAAACTTAATGAACCAAACCATATTGGGTTTTCAAAGTGCCTTTTATATCAGGAGAGGTATTTGCCAGCATAAATATGGAGCATCAAAGGGTTTTATTACTTTTACAAATATCTTGTATGCAGTCTGATTATTTACTAGTAATGTATGTGGGGGGTTTGTGTACTTGCATAACTGTAGATGTTAGACTTCCCTTACACTTGCATCGAATCAAACGGACAGAAAAATTCTAAATATAAAAGGCAAAGCTGTTGTGAAGAGACTTGCTTCCAAAACAAGCTGGATATTTTGTTGCACATATCTTGTGGAAATTATTTTAGTCAAAATACTAGATTTAACTCCAATTATTAGTCTCATCATACTGTTGAGAGTAATGAGACATTACATGATGCTACTCATGTTCATAGTCACTGAAACAACAGGCAGCTGAGGGAAGATGCTGGTGATGGAAGCAATGCTTGAAGTTTTTTATCTTCCAGATTATGTGGCGGGAAAAAATAAATCCCTAAATTGTTTGTGAAAGCTTAAATCTCCTTGATTTTAATAGGTTGTAATAATTTTTATTAAAGTGATTGGTGAGAGAACTTTTGCCTTTCCAAATACTGAAAATAGTTGTTCCTGGTGGTTATACCCGAAATGGAAATAAGGACTGTGGTTCAGGCTGTTTAAGATTATGCTTTTTCCGTGTTGACAAGTCTGACATTTTTTTACTGTCTTACTGTAGCCTTGTGTGTTTTCATGAAAAAAAAAAAAAATCTCAGTGTATTAAGTTGTTTTTCCAGAAACATTGGTCTGTCATATTTTTCTAGCATTTTAATCATTTTACACTTTCAGATCTGAGCATTGTTTTGAAAGACAATCTGCTATACTTGGTATTACAGATGATAATTCCACTCTGCTGTAGTAGTTAACTTGGTAATGGAAGTTTTTATAAGAGGACATTTTACAAACAGAACATTGTGGAGTAAAAAACAAGACAGGCATTTTTCTGATAAACCATAGCCGCTTCTGGCTGGTATGGATTTTAAGTATTCTTCTGGCACCTCATACGTGGTAATACTGAGATCAAGGCCCTCTGAAGCTGATGTCTGTGTACTAAGTGCCAGGCACTATGAAAGTACCGAAGATTCATTTGCAGAAATGGTTTGTTTGCCACTGATGCTGCTGAATTCATGATAGAGATGAAGAGTTTCTTGCATTTGTTCTGTCGTTCCTATATAGCACCTGAATTTTGATCTCTTTTCATGTGAAAACTTGATGGTTGCCAAATTGATAGGTGGTTCCTGAATTTTTCCAGATGAGATATTGAAACGTGAATGTTGATTTTGTACAAAGCTTAGGGGTGTACTCTTGTGCTTGGAACTGAAAACTGGGTGTAAAGAAAAATAGCAGTAAAAAGCCACATACATATTGCTTTTAAGCTTTACAGTCTCTTCCGGTCTTCAGATCCCTCTTTATCGCTATTGCTGGTTTCTGATCCTGTTTATTTCTCCTGGGGATGCAGGTAGAGAATGCCCTTTCAGCTGGCTACACTGTTCCACATCTCTTTTGCGGCCTCCTCCCTGGCACCCTGTCAGGCTCCCTCCTTGTCTTGCCTGGCAGATGCTCTGCCAGGCCTGGAGTTCCTGACTGGGGGGTGGGATCTGTAAGTTACATGGCACAGGGTAGGGCACTCTGAGCAGATTTGAGTATTGCAGTTTAAGATACCGTTTGCATATATGTTCACAGAAAAGGTAATTAAAATATAGTTGTGATTATAGGGCAGAGATCCCTCATACTGTTTTGTAGTATGTTGCATATAGACTGCTTCTTGGCTGACAGCATGATTTCTTGATTTTTTTTTTTTTAATAGTTAATATTACTACTATTTGAGGCTAGAGAAGATCAACTGATGTCACTTTAAATGCAAGCACCAGCCAACTTCATCGCAATTGTGTCATGATCCAAGAGCAGGCTTTGGTTTATATAACTTTTATACTAGCATGTTTTGGGACTGAGTATTCCTGGACTTGCTGAAATACTGTAGTGCTGCCCAAGATGCTGGGCTTGGCCACTATTTTAGTTTTCTTAATGAAAAGATGACTGCTACAACTTGTTCCCAAATGAGAATCTGCCTGAGTGGCAGTTGGGTTTGTTGTTGGGGTTTGTTTGGTTGTTTGGTTGGTTTTTTTTAAGAAGTACATCTACAAACTTTTTAAATACGGAAAGTTCACTGAAAAAGCCTATAAGCTGGTTATAATTACACAATATTGATTTTAATAATTTTTTTACATTTTTTGTTGCTTTTGACTGTTGGAAGCATATGTACAAGTCTGAGTTTTCTAACCAAGACAGCACTTTCTTCATGATTTTTAAGGAGAACTTGATGTTTTTATAGTAAGAAATGTATCATTTGTTTGTTAAATATAATTGAGGATAGTGTAGGCAAGTCAGATTCAAAGTAGACTTTAAGCCTTTTTTAGGCATTCTGAAAAAGGATACGCCTCACAAAAGTCTACAAAAGACAGTACATGTCCAGTAACTACAATCACATCTAGTATGTCAGTAAACAGAGGGACATCTGATTTTTTTTTTTTTTTTCACGTAAGGGGATACTTGCTCAGGTTTTAGGAGAGTACAAATCATGCAATTGAAAGTGCAGCTTTTCTTATCCTGAAAGTCAAAGCTCCATGATTGTGTGTTTTGCTAATTACCTAACACTTAGCTTATTATATAACTCTTTGCTTTTAACAGTTTATTGGAGATGCATTGCATCCTTTAAAGATTTGTGTGAATGACTGATATTCAGAGATGGATGAATGTCTGCAGATCATCTGCTAAAACTCAGCTTCCTGGTATCCAGTACTGAATTTTGAACCAAATTTTCAAAGTATGATTTTTCTCATGTTTTCACGTAGCTGAAGCTTACTGTGGCGTTACTGGTCTGTCTTTGTGGAGTTTTTTTCTGTGACTGAAAACAGTAACTTACAACCCTATTGTCCCAAAGACCAAGTCTGCAAACTGCATGATTTTTACAGGACCTACAGCAAATAAGAAGATAAAACAGGTGCTACAGAGTGTCAGTATTAAAATGCCCCAGAAGTTTATCATGGTAAATAACAGTGGAAGAAAACTACTCTTAAGAGTACGCACAGTGAAGACTGGTCCTTCGTAGGCTAATCCTGTAAGTCTATACATCTGGATAGACTTGTTCCTTACATCACTAGGGCCCCTACAGAGAGCTGGGTTACTTGTGCAATTTGCTAAACTAAGGCAAAAAGTGCTGGTCCAAATAAATGACTGCTTTTTATGTAATACTGCTTACTAAAACGAGTTTCATTGCATCATTAGTAAGAGCTACTGACACTATTTTTACATAAAAATTGAAACTGCTGCTACTAATAAAATGGACCTTAGTGACTCTTAACTTTTTTTTTTTTTCCTGAAGAAGAAAAGCTGGCTTTAAAGGTGAAGGAAAGAAAGGGTATCTCTCTTTAACTGTTTTAAGTGAACCTGTTTTGGGAAGGTAAAAAAGACACAAGAGGAGAGAGAAGCTGCTGCTGAACTGCAGTTTTCCACCCTTTGCACCCACTGTGCAATCACATTGTGAAGTTCATGGCTTTTCTCTCACAGTGCAGATTGCAGTTGCAGAAACCTTCATGCTTCTATAAGATGCAAATCCTAATCAATACTCATGTAACAGGATCTTTAAATACCAGTTCAGAGCAACAACTTTAGTCACTAATTAAGCCTTGTCCTGTTTCCCCAGCAGCCATCAGACTGCCACTTGCTATGATTCTTGATTATCCCACCCCTTTTAAGCATGTTTGGGAATGAGTATACAGGGATTTTTTTTTTTTTTTAATAATCCATTTCTCTGATCCCTCATACTGACTCAGTGGTTAATTCCTCCTTTACACTTCTATGAAAAATCCCTATCTGCAGCTTGCTGGGATTCCCTTTTGGATTTCTCCCCCATTCAGGCTTTGTTGCAGTGACCATCCCTGTTGGGACTTCATTGGCCAGAGACTGCTATAATGTGAAAAGATGCCAGTTACGCTTCTGCTGTGCCTGGCATATGAAGACTACATGTCTTGCTGTGTACAAATACTGGTTAATCTACTTGTCTGTTTCAGTGAGCCACAAAAGGTTCCTGCCTATGTGGTAATTTGGCGGAAATAATGTGTAAAAGGAGTTGTGTATTTCACTTCCCATGTGCATTGAAGTCTTTCATGTGTATGCTGGGATCTTGTACAAGAGTTAAATGAATCGCAACAGTATTTTGGCTGAAGTGTGAAATATTGTGAATGAAGAAATTGCCAAAATCATTGCTGGTAGCATACAGCGTATTGCTTGCATTCAGCATATTGCTTGCCTTTACCTTTAAATTGCAGGAATTACTCTTAGCAGTGAGCTGAAGTTGAATAGTACAGGATATCAAAATACCTGTCAAGAAATCTTAATGATAATACAAGGCAGCTCACTAAAATTCTGAAGACTATGTATGATTTTGCTCTGGAATGCTAATGTTAGTAGCTTAGCCATGACTTGTCCCAAGTGCAATATTAGAAATTTTTAATGTAAGCTTTTCTACTTGAATACAGTCTATATAAAATGTTAAATATCCTATATTGCTGAAAAGATATGGGATCAAATTTCTTTCCAATAAATCTTCTGTTTAAAAAAAATATGCATACAGCTCTGCTTTGTTGTCATACATACTGTGAAGACTAGTTGAAGTAGCAACCACCGCCATCCATTAGCTGATTTGGAAGAGAATTCCTGCAGTCTGTTTTCTGAGAATTGGCTTGAGGTTAATTGTGGTTGCTGCAGTTTGTCCAGCACTTCATAAATGCTAGCATTAACATATGAAGAAATCCAGTTCTATTTTAAGTTGCAACCTTCTGAAATAAGAAATTCTGTGCAGCTTCTCCCTCTGTTTCACCAACTGTCCAAAGGGTGAGTTCTTGTTTTTCTTGGTTTAGACATAAAAGAACATTGTCACCTGTCTGTATTCACTCTTCCAACTGTAAAGATGGATACAGACCTAACAGGTTTTGCACACTAATGGTTTCTATTGGTGAGCGAACTACTAAGTTTCTGGAAAGTTGAAAAGCAACCTTTAACATCTAAAATGCACTTACAACAATGTATGCAGTAGGCTTGGTTAATGTACTGCAGCAAAAGTGATGCCAGACAGATACCTGGTATGCTTCTTCAGTCCTTTACTTGCACTTACTCTGGTCATCAACCTAAGACTGATGTAGATGTCAATGAACTGAATCAGACAAAGGGGGTTTAAGTTTTAAAGCTTTCTGGAGGTGTCTACGTGTTAGAAGCTGATACCAGCAGGTGCAGTTCGTAGCCTCAGGTAAAAGCAGGTCCATGTTGTCTTCTGAAGCAATATACAATCTAACTGCACTTAGGCAAGCTCTAAATATTCACAGAATAACTTTATGCTGTCATGAAATTAAAGATGGAATAAAAATTTAAATGCCTCATTTTTATTTAAGTGGTCCTTTGAAATGCATTCTTTTCCAAACTGGAACTATCTACAGAAAAAAGCTTGAGCATTTCTAATTCCAGAGGATGCATAGTGCCTGTAACAATCAAAGAATGTAGTGGGCCGCCTAATTCCACTGTGGACATCTGATACAGTGTGCCTGAAGCAATCTGCTGATCCGGAGCACCCACACGTGCGAGGCCAACACAAATTGTGTTTTCAGTAATTTCTGTAAGAAAGAAGATTAAATGCTTAATTTATTGACTAATCGTCCTCTCATAAAGGAAAAAGTACTCAAAATGCTTAAGCTTTAACACTGCTTTCTTGAAACTCCAATTAAGAAATCATTGGAGTGGCCTAGAAAGAAGCTTGTTCTTCAAAGAAAATAAAGCTTGTATCTTAGGGATGTTTATAAGCAAGAATGGGAGTGCAGCAGAAGTAGAATATGAAATTCATTCAGGAATTGTGTTCCCTTTGAGGAGACTGCTGCTTCTGATTCATTCTATATGAAGGATAAAATGAAAGGATCTTCATTTTAACAGTATTTAAGGAATAAACTTTTAAAAGGAGGCATGTAGCTAGATGAACTTCTATTAGAAAGTTTTTCTGTGACACAACTGAGTCATCTTTATAGCTGCTGTGATTTCACCCTTGGTCTCAATAAACATCTTTCAAAGTTTGCTTTTTACTAGTGTTAAGAATTCAAAGTCAAAATCACAGTTCTGCATTGCTGGGTTAACCTAGATTCATGCTGGTATTCATGTAGAGCAGAGTGTGACCACTCTAAATAAAATGTCGCAGAGATTTTTTGAAGCTTGACAGATCTAAAATGCTCAGAATCCTTCTGCCTCCTGCAAGTCTAATGGATCAGAGAGCTCACAGTTAAAGAAGGATAGAAACAGTACAGGGTTACCAGACCGAGGCTTTGGCTAAACCTCCAGGAGCCACTAGTGCTCGGTCATCTGTGCTCACTGAATGTTCAAGCTCTGCCAAATCCATCTCATGACTAGGATTTAAGGCAGCTCAATTCCACTGCAGAACAAGAGAATGCTAAGATTAAGAGGAAGGGAGAAGAGTTCAGAGGCTCATCAATAAGTGTGATTGAGAGGGGTAGTAGCAGATAAAAACGTTGCAGTAATAGTACCTGGTTCTTCTCCTTGGAGCCTCCTGTTTTGAATAATGGCAAGAAGCTGTTCCGCAGCTTGATTCACGCTCATGTAGCGTGGTGGCTCATAAATCTTTCTTCCTCTGCAGGGAAAGAAAAGTAGAGAAATTTCACAAATAATCCATTTAATTATCCCTGGAGTTCTTGCCGTTTATTTCAAGAAACCTCTAGACCAGCAAATTGAACTTAAAACAGGCCCAGGGTCTCAGGCCAGGCCTTTTAGACAAGAGTGGAATTTTTAAGAAAGACAGAAGTCTCTTGTGCTCTCATCACACCTGTGAAACAGCAGGGCCTCCAGCTGGCAGATCATTTCAGTCCTAAAAGCAAATTCAGCTGCTGGAAGCAATACGCAGGTTTTGCAGCTACTCCTGAAAGATGCATTAGACTGAAATTCAAGGGCAAACTACTGTTTTTCTGTCAAATGCCCTGTAGACAGATGATTACAGACTAGAAATATATTCTTCAATGAAATGCTGCTTTCTTTGCCAACTGTGGATTCAGTCAAACAGATTTTATTTTGAAACTCCAGAATAAACAAACCTCAATGATACTGTGAGACTTCACAAATGTTAATTTAGACCAGAGTTACAGCATGCGTATAAAGTAACCATTTATATTTGCCACTGTCAAAACATACAGATTGCAGAGAGATGATTAACATGTGGCAAGAGCTTTTTTGAATACAGTTAAATGAACTTAAGAGCATTTTCTATATATTGCTTATTTAGCTGTTTGAAAAGGTATGTATGTATTCAGTACCTCTCACTGTTTGTAGCCAGTGTAAGGAAGAATGAATTCAGAACATTGTTTCAGCTATTAATCCATTTCAGGATGGGACAGAACAGTAGTAAAATAACACTTCATTTGCCAGACAGAAAGCTTACCCCATTCTGACTTAATGCTTCTCACAGAAACAGTTAAAAAAAAGATCATGCTCTGCTCCAATTTCATTCAGTTATTGTAAAGAAAGCCAGGTCCTATTGTAATGAACAAAAAAGTTCCACTCCTTGTATGGAAGAAAAGACCATGGCCACTGAGGAGTACAAGAGGAGAAGGCAGGTAAGTTCAGTATTAGACTACGGGCAAAGAACCTTTTTTCCTTGTACCAAAAAACCCCTTGTGAATACACTGTGTGTTTCTATATATTTTCAAAATGGTGACTCACTTCATGAGATTCTCCAGAGACTGTTCCTTCACTTTAATGTCTGTAGAACAAAACAGATATTAAAACGCAGGTTCCCTACAAACTTCCCACTTAGTTTTCTATGTAGGTAAGCTTAATTTAATTAGCAGATTCTATAAACTTTATAACAACATTTTAGCTATTACAGGAAAAAGGAATATGGATTACATTCTACTGTTTCATATGTTAATTAATCACAAAGTATTGCGATTTTATGCATGTGTTTTTATCCAAAGACAGGGCAAGTTTCACAGATTTCAGAGCAACATAGATGAATAAAAATACTGCTAAGTATACAAATAGCAGACATATTTACCATAGGACAGCTAAATGCCAGCATGTTTAAGCACACCAGGGTATTGGGACTACTCTTAAATTGTGAGTACATTGTGGTCACAAAAGGTAGAACAGTATGACTGATCAACAGTGATTACATCACTGCCATGCAGGAACCTGACTTTCGTTAGCACTTCCTTTCTGTCCCAATCAAAATTTAGAACAATCTTCTGTTATGGGGAAAAAAAAGGATTTGGGCAAAAATGAAATAGAGAATGGGTCAGGTAAGACTCTGCACATCTGCAATTTTATGAAACTCTACTTGATCACAGTCTCTCCAAGAGTTATCTGTATTCAAATGCCCGCAAAATACTATCATAGTGAAAGCTGGATACGTTTTAAATCTTGACTTTTAAAAAAAGTATTGCTTAAGTTATACAATCAACTCCTAAACCAAAGTAGCTCTGCAGAAAGGGGTTTAAAATGCAAAGCTGCAAGACTGTTAGTGCACAGTTTACCAAATTGCTTATATGTCTGTGAAGTCACCTTGAATTCAGAAGTTTATCAGCACCAACCTTTTTATGTCACGTTTGTTTATCTGGTAATCTAACCTAGTTGGATAAACAATCAATACATAGACCAGAATGACCAAGTAGTATTAAGGGAATAATTAATTTGGAAATTGGTAGTCTTCAGCTGTGAGCTACAATTAGATGCAGATACCACAACTGCCCCTGAAACGTGAGATTTATAATCCAATTTTACTGTTTCAAAAAATTTTTTTGAACTTTCTCGCTTTCTCACTACCATGTAAAAAATTAAACATAGAAAGGGAGATAGTAGAAATGATTATACAAAATATCTAAAGAATACTTTGTTTTAACATATCATAGTTGTAATAATCCTTGTTTAAAACACTTCTGAAGTCATCCTTCTTTAAAACAAATCACCACAATTCCAATTTTTAGCCAATTTTGAAAACAAACAACTTTCGAGGCATTGGAAAGTTTGATGTTCAATGATGCTTACACATTTAAATTGTTTCCTGCTCAGGATTCCCTCCAGTTACCACAGAATCTGTTTTTATTTAAAATACTAATTTATTTAGCACTGAGAGATCCCAGCTGTGTTTGAAAGATGATACAGAAAGGTATATAATCATATATACAAATATGCAAGTGCCTTACAGTTTATATACAGGCAGTTCCATAATCTTTAAGGAGTTAACTAGACTAGTAGAATTACTCAGAAAGTGGCTTTCAGCAGAGGATCGTTGGGTAGGATAAAGACCAGACAGCACCATGGGAAAGCCTGGGGACAGTAGTCAGGTGGGAGCAGTATTCTGTTTCAGCTCCACGATCAGCAAGGATTTTTTGCAGCACTGAAGCTTCTCACATAACAATCACCTTTTGCCAAAACATCTTTGGATGAGATAATTTAGGAAAGGGAATATCACCTTACAAAACAGAAATGTGGTTAAATGTATGATTTAGCTCCCCAGAAAGTCAAATGTGTTGAGCTTTAACCTAATTAAGTCAATAAAAGATAGCTGCTAGTCACTGCAATCTGACTTGGATCCTGAGCTTGATCTAGCCTAAAGTCACACTGATCTTTAGAGCAAATATGGGCCTCCTGCTCCTATTTGACTTCTACAAAGGCAAAACTTATGGATTTTCTGAAGAGGAACTAAGAAACTCCTGGCCGCTGTAGCATGAAAAATGGCTGAACTGACTCTAAGTACACATAAACTAACGTCCCAATTTTTGGTATATTTTCAAAGACATACGTTAGCTAAGAACATTTTTTTAATCACAGACTTCATCTCATGCCTATCACTATTGTTTCTGGACGCCACAGAAGACGGTAGCTAAGGAACCGGGGTAGCTGCTGCTTACCAAGTAAGCACAGTGTGTGCATTCCATTCTGCCTGTTCTTCTCAATCTTGTCAAAAAAGCTCTCTGGCTTCCATGTATCTGTCCAGAAAACTATAGAAACTGTCTCTCCAAAATTGTACAACTGTAAAACAAAGCAAATGCAATAACACATATACACAATAAGAAAAAAATAAGTAGTAGAGCATACAAAAAAATGCTATGAAAATCATGAACAACTGGCAACACTGAAAAGTCCTGAGCCTAGTTACTAAGGAACTTTCATACCACAGGGAGAGTACTCTCCTGCAAGATGCTTAAGTTTGCTCTTTCATAATACACAACAAAACACTGCATTAAAAAGAATGCTTCCTTTTAAAAAACCTGCCCTGTGCTTCTTGACTAGTTCTAGTGCATTCCCTTGCATTCCCTTTCTTTTTAACAAAATCTGTAATTACTGAACTGGTTTTTCTTCTTCATAATAGAGATGTGCTTATTCTTTTACTCTCCAAAGAGTAAAGCATGTTACAGAATGACTAATGAACTACCTGTAAAGTTTTTATCTATCTCTGCATTCCTCTTTTCAGTGTATACTAACTAACTTTCAATCTACCTTCTATTGTTTGTTACTTAATTCTGAAGTCCTTTTAAAGGCAAAACTTTGTAAGACTAGCACGAAAATTAGTACTTATTATTTCTTATTTTGGTTAAGGCTAGGCAACTTCTAATAATGCCATAATACTTATAATGTTTTGATTCTACTGACATAGTAGTACTTGTATTAAAACAGCACTTTCTTGCAGATGAAAGCTGTATCATGCAAAAGAAGTTACAGTCTAAAGAGACTGGATACGAAGATCTGAAGGAAGAGACAGATTGTGCATGAAGCAGAGAGGTGCAACCTTTTTTATGCACATATGGTAAGAAGAATATTGCTAGCAGATTCTGTGTCAAACATACTGATTTTACTCTCAGTCTTAACACTATTTATTACTGTAAGTGCCTAATCTCAGTGAAAACATTTGAAGCAACAGTCTTGCCAATCATTTCCAGTGATGCAAAAATGAAAGTCATATGTAACCTAAAGCAGCACTTGGCTTGGAAGTTTTTGTAATCAACTTGAAAAAGGGCAAACCCACGCATCGATTTTGATCAATTCAGCTCTGGAATGGGGCCATCCCAGATGGATTTTACAGCTTGCCAATATTCTGTCTGCTCAAGCCCACCAGAGAAACAACAGCTATACGGACTAACCTCCCCACTTTCTCTGTAAACCTGGAAGGAAAAACTGCTTTTCCAAGCCCACTACAGGAGGCACTGTGTGTGCTGTTAGCAGAGAAGAGGACCCTATGTAGAAGCAGCTCTGGCAGCTCTGTGCCATCTGGGGATTCCCCTATACACACTTACTTTACTGTGGCACTAGGTTGCGGTTTTAACTCCTTTACGCTGGCAGAGCAGAATTTGAATCAAAGCAGAAACATGTTTGTTTTCAAGGGACCAAAAGCTCAAATTTTAACCATTCATGCTGATAGGAACAGTGTTTATTCAAAGATTCCTGGAATATTACTGAAAACATTTCCTCTTTTAAATATTTCATTCTAGCACAAGGACAAGAACACACAGTGTACATTTCACAACCTAAAGGTTCTTCCAGTAAACTAAATATAGGTTGAACCAAATGAATTGCTCCTGATGTAACTTGTTAACTATTTCAAGGCTGTGTTCTAGAAAAAAAAAAAAAAGCTATGTTTTGCCTATTTTTCATGTGGCTAGCTAGAACTCTGTCCATTTTGTACCAAATCTGAAGAAAAACTATTAGAACAAGGAGTTTCTCTTTCTCCCCTTCACTCTTAGAGCATCTGGGAGCAAGTTAACCTTTAATCTCATTGATAGTGTACCTTCAGTCATCAACAAGTGCTGAAATGTCTGGTACCAACCTAACTAGCTTACTATCTGCCACCTGAAATCCACTGCAGTAGTTTCCCAAAAGCAGCAGCCCTCATTCAGTACAGAAAGTGGCCTCAATTAACCTCAAATCTTATCCCAGTCCCTTTGGCATTTTGATAACCTGAAGGAGAGAAACTTCCACCTCTGCCTTTTAGCAAAGAAAAGGATGTGCAGAAATGGGCAAAATGTTACTGATAAGTATTTTGCTGGGAATCAGATCTTTTAAACCATTCTGCCACATATTAAAAACAAGTTGGGCATTCAACTTTATACCCTACAGCACTTGTTCTGATTGTTATTTTTCTCTTTTCCATTGATCATTTCAAAGATTCTCCATAATCTTTGCCAACAAGAAGTTAAGCAAGTTAAGCAGTGCTTTTTGTGCAAGCACTGCCAGTCAGATTCACTGAATCTGTCCTTTGTTCACCAGGTTTTGCATTAAAACTGAAGTCTGAATGTCAAAAAAGAATAAAACATTTTTGTCAGAAATGGCCTGTCTATTCAGTAGAAATAACTTCAGAATATCTTCACGAAGTACTGATATAATAATAGAAAACTGTACTTATAGTCTCACAAAGATACACTTTTTTCCTCAGCACCTGGACAGCACAGAAGTAGCTTCTACACCAACAAGATGGAATGGGGCGTATTTTATTAACCTCCTAGAAATGCCTCTGCAACTTATACACCTCTACTAACTAAACATCTAAAGAACAGATTTCCTAGCATTAATGCATACATATTTTTACTTTAAAGAGGGGAAAATATTACTTTGGAAACTTTCTGGTACTCCAGCAATCTATGAATGCTGTGGAACGGAAGCAATAAATGGATACTCCTATTGTGCTTGACTACTTCTAATCAATTACCTTACATGCACTTCTACAGACACAAACAAATATTTCTTTCTCATCCAGCATTTGATCTCTGCAGATGTGTGACATGTATGCAAACACAGGCACTGCTCTTCCACCAGAGCAAGCCTGCATTGCAGAAGCAACACATAACTCTATCAGAACTTACATTTTTAAGTAAATGTACCTCTCTCCCTGTACCTCATGCAGATTCAATTTGTTCCTAATACAGTTTCCTGTGCTGTGTTCTAATTTCTACCTCTTGAAATCTAGCATGAAGTATCAGACTTTCAAGAAAAGCCTTGCTGTAGAGAGAGAAGTAAATAGCAAAAATTCCACTACTATCCTAAGGATTCAGCAGTTACAGAGGACGGCAGGTCCACTAGAGCTAGAATCCACTGAAATTTAAAAAAGATTCTTTCCACCAACCATAAAAGACTGAATAGGGCCCCAAAATTCCAGAAATCGTGCTTGTTGTTAGAATAAAACTGTGGCACATATTTGTTAACCAAGGTGTATTACAACACAACTGAGTATTAATGTCATGCTTTGAGATTGTTAAGAAGAAGTTTAATAAGACAATGAAAAGCTCTGTATATTTTCAGTGAAAAGATCATGCTGCACAGTTGCTGGCACAGCTTTAAAGAGAGGCAATGGCAAATGAAGTTTCACAGTGGTCTTCTGTGTGCTGTGCTCTACATTAAGCAGCTGGGGTTTAGGAGTGGGCAAGATCTGTTTTGTACAAGCTAAAACATCTCAAGCATCACACTTGCACTAATCATCAGATTTGTTAGAGTGCCTACATTCTCCTCAGGCACAAAAGTGCCAGAATTTCAAAAGGGCTCAGTGAAATGGTTGGACAGACATTTCGTGCTCTCAGCTTGGAAACTAACCTTCTTACCTTCTCCCTAATGCTCAAAAACTTCACAGAAAAATTTCAAAAGGTCATTTTGAAAGACCTCAGTCTTTGGAAATACCGCCCCCCCCGCCCAAGTAGTAATTGGCTTAAGCAAAGCTTTGTGCACTTAAATTTTGCAATGCAATAGCTGAAGTCAGGAAAGGAAGCCAGAACTCTCTACTCCGAGGCAACGCTCTGTCTGCTACAGTTTTTTCTGCCTCTCACAAAATACTGCAGAAAGCTGTTCTTCAACTCACACTTTCATCACCTCAGGACAAGCTATAACTTCCCATTTTATTTACACACATAATATGAAAGAATGTCTGACAACTTTTGGTACTGAGGTGCCTGTTTTCAGTTAGTATTTTTAACCCTTCTGTTAATGATCTTTCTTATTTTACTTGTTGTTTGTGTAAGCAGAATTGATTGCTAATTGAGAGGCCAGAGTAAACTATGAGAGAAAAAGTGCTGTACCATGATCTCAGCTTGGAAAGCCTGCATGCAAGTGAAATTTCAATGAAACTACTGAGCAACTCTGTTAATGGCCAGTCTGAATGACATCAGACACCTGAAGCTGTCCAGATCAACAGTCCTCACTTAAAATACTGGTGTGGCTAATCACCACAAAAATATTTGGCATAAGAAGGAACAAGCTGAGACTAAATAGGGAAATTAAAAAAGGAAGATCTCTGAAAAGTACTAAAGCAAGCAGGAGAGAAGATGCAATATAATATTAAAGGTCAGCAGGGCAACAGCGCAGAGAAACCAAGAAGTAAGCATTTCAAAATGCAGACATTTATTTTTACAGCATCTTTCCCAGAATTACTGCTCTATCAGCTGCAATGGTGACAAAGCAATTCTTCACTTACGAGCCTACCTCCTTTCCTAAAATTTCAAACAGCTTCAGAACTGGATACATGTCAGGGGAAGAAGGTAAAAAGGAGTCTCATTGTTACATTTTTCAGACCTGGCACCTGTATACACATGCAAATGCCTGTAAACCCTGTAGAACTGAAACGCTATTCAGCTATGTTCTACATTGAGATGGTCACAGGTTACATTGCAGATAGTAGTTCTCACAGGACAGGTGTGTTCTGCAAATGAAGATACTGCACAGCATGATCACATCCCACTGACAGACACCAAGAGGCTTTTTCTCCTAAGGCTATTCCTCAATGGAATTTGGAGACCGTAGAGCACCTTGCATTATCCAAGGTTGCTTCTTGATAAATCCCAATGAACATACACAGAAAAGCTAAGACATGTTTTGTTTATCCTTGTCATAAGAGTTTTGACATGATGCTATGCAACGTTCATCCTCAAAAAAAGGAACCTAACAAGTCATATTTTTCCCCTTATCCTCTGTAACCAGTTAACAACCCTCCAGATCATATACATCAGATTAAAGGGCTCCTGCTGTTCTTTATATTATATATCGTTGCCAGAGAACAGCTTAGGAAGTAGGACAATCATCAATAAAGAGGTAGCAAGAATCAGTCAAGCTTCATTTTTGCTTGTAATTGGTCATATGACACAACCACAAGCCTAGCTCTAGCCCTTTACACTATATTATTTAGCACCACAGACCTTTAGCAACTTTGAATGCCTCTCATGAGAACCTTCACATGAAATTGAAAGTTTTTACCATTCACACACACTATGACTCCTTTTTGTACTGCAAGCCAACAAATTGGCTCAGCTGTCCTAAAAACCTCCAGTCCCCTTAGTACATGTCAGAGAGAAAGGAACTGTGAAGGAAAGGATGTTTGACTGAGGGAAGCCCACTCCACATGACTGCAGTCTTCAGGAGGCAGCTGAGACAAATCACATAAAAGCAGCTGAAGGGAAAAACACATTTTTCTCTTGGCTGCCTCCTGTATCAGCACTTAGGAAATAGCCACTCTACAGCGGAACAAAATTCAGCTATCAAAAGACTCAGAAACTCCAAGCAAACTTGAACAGGACAGGATTTTCCCTCCAAGGTAATGTCATCTTATCTTTAATAACCTCCTAAGACTCTTCCCAGCAATGTCAAACATGATTCCTTCCCACCCTGGTCACTTGAGTTACTAATCTGAAATGAAGATATCTAAATGGAGAAAAAAATCTATTTTGATTAAATGGATGTTTCTGGGTCATGTTTGCTGGTGACAAATGGCGCTAAGTTGAACAGCAATTGTGCGTAATGAAGTAGTGTGAGTAGCAGTGATTTAACCTTTAACTGGTTTGAGAAACAAATGCCAACTTCTAAAAGGCTCAGAAGCTGGTAGTAAGTGAGAAAACCAACCAGTGATGGAAAACAGTTTGTTTTAACTGTCAGTGAATAAAAAACATTTTGTATAGAGCCCCTCCTTTTAGAGCAAAGAGTATTTTTGAAGATTAGGGCACAGAGAGAGGGTGGAACTCAGAGGTTCCGCTCCTGCAGCTACTACAGGTTTTCTATTTGACTATGAGCACAGCGAGTAATGATAGCTTCAGCTTCTGTATCTATAAGTAATATTTTTCTACTTGACACTGAAAATGTACTCACCTGTTCAGTAAAGACTCAAAAATAACATAGTAAACACTGCTTTTGCATTTAAGTGATCAGCTAGTAGCAAAAAGACAAAACTATTTTATAACTGTAACTGTCTTACAAGAATTAACTGGACTGCAAACAAAAAAAATCAAGATGAGTCACTGAAAGAAACAAGGGGACATGCAGATGTTTGTTCTGAAGCTATTCAGGTGGAAAGTGGGTATGTCTCAAAAGAAAGGCAGGTCTTTGCCATGACGTGTTTTTTTCCTAGCTACTCTACCAAAATGTAAAGTAAATGCTTTCAAAACTAGCAATACCACTCTCCCAGAAGTGAGTGGCTCATTTTAGTCCTTTGTCTCATCCCATGGCTTGCCTCTAGCTTTACACTTTAGTTCTCAATCCTCTTTTTTTACAGTAATGCTGTTATCTCAAGCCATTTCAAGTTGCATCAGTCCTTCACATGCATCACAGGTCAGTATGATGCAGAGTCTTCCTCATGTGTTTGACCATCCATACTGCTACCTCAAAGATACATTACCAGAACTCGGTCAGAGAGAATTCTGTCCTGAGAGCATCACTCGGGCCAGTGACCTCCCAAACTAACCCAGATGTCATGCAGATTAGGAAGGAAGTAAAAAGGTGTAAATTAGAGATACTGAGTTTTCTGCCTCTTTATTCTAGGGCTAAAAGCCTTAGCAATCAGCCATATTCTGAAAAACTGAGTATGGGTACAGATAAAGCCATGGAAGTCAGGTTAGGCTCTCCCTTTGTTCTCAGCTTACAACACTGAATCCTAGTCAGATAGAGCCAAGGCAATGTCCTGCTCACAGGGTAGCTGAGCAGTAGTAGAGCAGAGGTAAGCCTGTTACCTAAAATACTAAGCTTTCCAAAGCTATGGGACTACAGTACAGCTGCTGATGAGGAAACCTGAACAGTCTCTCTAGTTACCACCCACTAG
The DNA here is from genome assembly GCF_035582795.1 of Mycteria americana. Taxonomy (NCBI): domain Eukaryota; kingdom Metazoa; phylum Chordata; class Aves; order Ciconiiformes; family Ciconiidae; genus Mycteria; species Mycteria americana. The sequence continues at coordinate 48,271,282 of NC_134371.1, read as the reverse complement.
AAGTGCTGTCTAAGAATTTCGGCCTTCCCCTGTCCCCTCTCCCTGACTTCCCTGGCAGTGTGCATAGATACCAAGCTGCATGACTTTCTTCTCTGGTGGTTGCTCCCCACTATAACAGGAGTCAGAGTGATCAACATAGCTACATGTCAGATTCCAGACAAGAGAGGTGAACCTGCAGAGAATGTGCTAAGAGGCACTCGCACACGGGCACTTTTCCTGGCTTCTCCCCCCTGGCCGTATTCATTTGGTTTTGAGGGAAAAGATGTTCTTCAGCCTTGGAAAAAAAACCTGACACAGTTGTAGCACAGGAAGAACAGTGTAAAAGAGGGAGCCACAGCAAGTCATAGAGCCTTATGCCCAGTCAGACTAATACTTTGCTAAGTTATACTATCCCCTGCTTTCGACAGCTATAGCTCATTATATCAATCTGTGAGAGCTTCCTAGAAGTTCAAAAAGTTTAATTTTCAAAACTAAAAAAACGCCTGTTCTTTGTACAAATACAATCTCCACCTGTGCAGCCTTCAAAACAGCTGTACTGGTTCTGTGAAATGGCAAGACTAAAAAAAAAAAAGTATTTGAAAATAGATATTCACCCTTCTTTACAATTTGGCAAGAAATATATCTATGAATTGAAGGTGACAAACCATCACTAATGATCTACTCGCTTCAGTAACTCACTACTGTACAAGAAAACTGCGCAACTACCAGAATGTTGTTGGCTGCACAGAAACATTGCTCTGATGACAAGAGACATGTTCTTCTCAGAACAGACTGGGCTGTAGCTGCATTTTACTGCGAGCCTAATCAGCAGTTACAGCTCACTACGCATATGGCTTTCAGAACAGCTTATAAAGGTGTTTCCTGTTTTTCTCTAGTAAGAAAGAAAGAGGTTTTGTATCACAATCAGATTAAAACAAGAAAAAAAGCCAAGCCTTTTCTGTGGTGAAGCAAAAGAGGAATCCCTTCTATACTTGACAGCAACTTGTTTCAACTTTTGCAATTTGAAACACAGTAACTCCAAAACTAAATTGATGGCAGGAGACAGCCAGGAATGTAAACACTGTTGAAAGAAATTATAAACTTCTACCACAAGTCTAATTAAATCACAGGCTGCTTTTCTGTAAGATATCCCTCACTTGCTGTTTATGCCTGTAAGGAGCAATGAAGAGTTAAACATACAGCTGGTTATAGTCTGTCCGGTAATACAATATGATCACTATTTCCTAAAATGCTTTCTACAACAACAGGAATGTTGACTTATGAGAAGACAGCCCCTCCCAAGCCAGAATGGAAATGGGGACTAATGCCAGAGTGAATAACATCACATTTCCTTCATGGTCTGTTCCCTTCAGCATGGGATAAGGAAATGGTAAACTAACCTCCAGAACTCTGCATATGTGAAGAACCTTATGGACTGTTAGCAATATATTCCCAGTTAGTTTTCTGCTCTTTTTTTTCAATTAACCTAGAAGCTCTATACTCCTCCTTCCTATGCCTAGCTGGAGTTGTGGGGAAAGCAAACTTTCAGAAAACTTGGTCACCTGTTCTCTTTGGGAATACGAGCCTTGCATCTTCCTTCCTAATGAATGTAAAAGAACAGTAAAAAGATAGCGGATAGTAGAAACTACTTGTCAACAGCTTGACAGCAGAAGCAAACTGTGCACCACCATGAAGCCAAAAGGGGAAAGGGTGAGCCCCAGCCTCAACTCTTGTGTTACCCGCCCTAGTAAGTGCAGTCATGCGACAGCTGCCATCTGTCTGCTGTACATGTAGATTTTAGACACCAAGGAGCCTATTTCCTTCCTAAAAGATAATTTTGCCCAAGTCTTACAGCAATAGGCAGGTATCACAAAGAAAGTGCTCATGGGAAGAATTATAAAGAATGTGAATCCTGTGCTGCATTCCCTTTAGCATTAGCATTCACATCTCAGAATGGGTGTCAATGCGGTGTTGCTGAACTGCCAGATCAGACAGGGCTCTTGCGTTTCTAAACCATTCAGATGTGATCAAAGCCAGCGATAATACACAACTTATTGCAACAGATTTTCTGCTGCTGGGCAGCATTGCAGTATGGCTATTGGAGTTTGTCAGTGTAAATTTGAAGGTGTCAGTTGTTTGTTGAAATTTTAAAAAATTGGGTTCTTTTATGTTAAGCTAGGAAAGAATGCTTCCTCCTTCAGTGATGAAAACTTATTGTTCAAACCCTCAACTCTTGTCTGTAGTACACTTACATTCCTGGGCTTGCTTTTTGTTTTGGTAAAGTGGGAGCTTGGTTTAGGGGTTCCCATACGCAGGGAACCATTCTGAAACTTGAGAGGGCAGGTTCTGTGTTAAAGTAATGAATGAAAACAAGAGGGGAAGCTTCAACTAATTTATGGGTGATTAGTTATGATACCTACACTGCCGTAACATTTTTCATGCAGGAAAAGTAATAATGGACCTATTCATGTGTAGTGAAGTATTTTCTTGGGGGACACTAGACCCTTTCTACTTTACCCATTCAAGAAGCACAAAAACTGTCATTTGTTCTTCTAGTCCTTGGCTAGGTAAATCCCTGCTCTCTCAGCAGATGGGCAGAAAGTGAAGACAGGTCAACCTTGGAAAGAAAGAATGCATCATATACAAGATTTTGGAACTAGTTACAATCTGAGTTGGGCATATAGACAGCCTTGTGCATGTGTTCTTTTTATGACAAGACCAGCATATTTCTCAACAGGGTAACAACCTAATTTAAGAATAAACTTATCGGGTGACCATCAGTAGTAGAGGGAAGCCAACATGAGCAAAGCTTTATCTGTAAAATAACTTAAATATCAAAGTCTCCTGGGGCAGAGGGAAGTAGGAGAGCAGAGAAGAATAGAAGTGTTACTATTCATTTTCACATGCGCTCATCAAAAGGGACTTCTGACATGTAGCATGCTGAAAAGGAAGTGTTAAATTCTGACAACAGAAGTGTACAGTTGCTACAGATCTTCAAACTTCAGATTGCAACATGCACTGCCACAGCAGTAGAAGAGCTCACCAATTCTAAGTTTAGCAGTTGTGGAATAGCATATATACAAAAATGTTACCTGTAAACCACAGCAGCCCACCGCATTCATTATTGAAGCATTATGAATGACCTTGTATGGAATCCCCAATTTTACTGCACGTAGTACTAAATCACTGTGTGTTGTGGCCCTGTGTTAAGAAAGGAATTAAAGATTGAAAAGGTAAAGTGACCAAGTGTTACTAGCATTATAGTTTGTTTTGAAAGTAAAATTAAACCATTCACAACTAGGGCAATGCAGAGGTACCAAAAGGGCAACAATAACTTAACTAATTGTTACAGGAAAGTAAAAACTCCAATAAGGCTTCCATATGTCATCTTCCCTAGCTGAAAATACAGGCATCCTCAGTATGTTATGGTTCTTTGCAGCTTCCTGACGTCATTAAAACCGTAACACCAACACAATTGTTACTTTTTAAAGTAGCTTTGCCAAGTACTTGAAAAGGAAAGTTCCATTTATCCTTTGTCTTCTGCAGGTGTCTGTTGGACATCTGTTGAACTGTAAAGGTCAACCCTATTTGGCATAGACTTCAACAAAATGCCAATATTTCCTTACTTGCTGCACAGCCAGGCCTTCTCCCATCTGCACCAGTGCATGCCAGGAAAGCAACACGATCAAACAAGAACTTTGAACAGCCTGAGGTAAACTGCATGCAGTACTTGGAAAAAACATCCTTAGACTAAATCAACTTTTATCATATTTAAGCCAAATTACTCAAATTAACAATGCCTAAGTTTGAGAGATCAAGTTTATTCTGAAATAATTAAGAAAATTCTAGTTAAGCTTAGAAGTGAGCTAAATTTGGCTCCAGGTCTAATGCTCAATAAAGACCTTGCAATGACTGGTGCAAGAATTACCGGGTTTGTAGTTAACACAATTGGGATTAGAGTCCTTCTAAGATGGTAAGTATATACAAATCCAGCAAATTTTTGAACTGCAGCAATGTTTATGTATGTATCTTGCTTGCATGTATGCTTACATACATGCTAGGCACTCCATTTTCCATGTGAAATATGAAAATGCACCTACTCCTTGCCTAAATTTATCAAACCTGAACAATGGCCTTAGCCATCTCATTCCCAAAATGTACCATACATTTCTGTGTGGCCATTCCAAAGAAGGAAGCAAAGAAAGAAATAGCATATGCCGATCAGAATAATTAAATAGGAAGACTGCTTTTACCCTGGCCTGGTTCAGTTACTCTAACTGAATTCCCCTGATTTTTAGCCTGATAATTTTGATACTGCATGTCTGACTAGCACCAGTCAGCAGATCAGATGCTTCTACTTGGAACACAAATGTGGCAGCAGCTGGCAAGGCTGTAAGGATCAATCATTTAAAGAAATCAATTTCACTGGAAGAAAAAAATTAGAGGAATCTGAATTTGGGAAATCAGAGACCCTGATACAAACAGGCTCCCAGACCTAGAAGAATGCAGTAAAGTGATCTAAAACAGCACTTTGGTTCATAAACAAACTATGCTCCTGACTTCCATAAGCAAAGCTCATTTAAGAATGTCTGCTCTAAGAGAAGAAGGGACTAGTTTTATGGCCTTGTATTATTCCCTTCATATACATAGGACAAGGAGCACTGGAGGATTTTGTGGTTATGCTAATACTGACCAAGGGATCAGCTGGCTTTATTCACTGAAATTTGCTCCAGCCAGTATTTTCTGCCAATAGATCTGCCCATAATGACTGTAGCTAAAAGCAGAAGTGCCCTCATGAGCACTCACCGACAAAGGCTTCATGGAGATGGAGTCAGCCCTCTGCACCCAGAGCTATACTACTATTTTCTGTCACTGATACAGATTTTAAGTTCTATGGGTAGTAATAATACGAATGTTAGCACCGGAGTAGATGAAGGTGGGCTTTCCAGTATACTACTAAAATTGTCAGGTTCCTACTAGCACATCCATAGCTGTTACCACATATGCAGATAAAAATTTGCAGTGAACAAGTGAGAAGAATGACAGGGGCACAGCTTGTTTTATCACTTTAACCATTAACCACCAACACCTGATATTTCCTAAGGCTGCCAGGTACTCTTCTTACCTGCAAATATACTTGAAACTCTATGATCATCAGTCACATGGCTTCTATCCTCCTCCCATATGCTCCTCTTAGGAAAGAGTACTGAATGTTTCTGTCCTAGTAACCTCATGAACCCCTAAATCCTTAGGGCTCTGTGTGGGTATGGGAGCAGTTCTAGCTGCAATATTACGAGCTAAGAACATAAACATTCAGAGAGAAGAAACTCACTCAGAAAAAGGGTAGTTTTCTACATGATGTAGTATGTTAATCAGAATTGAAGTATTTTGACACTGAAACTAATGATAACCGAGGCAGATCAAGATACTGCTTACAAGCAGCAATTACATTTCAATATATGTAGGCTGGTTTTTTTTCATCTTGTGTACTTACATCAGTCACTGAATCAGAGCACAAGGGTACAGGTAACATGGCTCTACACTACATGAATCCTAATTTTAATGTTAACATGCATTGAAAGTATAATTAATATTTCTGAAATACAGCATCATCTGCCCATAAGTACTAGTTTAATATAATATTCTCTTGCCAATTCCCTTCAACCTGTATTTACATAAATTATCCGCTTTTCACAGATGTGCACACTGCTCCTGTTTTTAATAAACTCTCTCTCTTTTCTCACTCACAAATAGGGTGCTCAGTGATTTGATTTTTTCTTGTGCCCCTTAACACTGTGGTATAAATCTTGAATCACCAGCTGGAAACTAAAAGCTCTTCTCTATGGCTTGACATTACAGATTGATGATGCCTGACTGAAAAGACAGAAGGAGATCCTTCTGGTGATAGAAAAAGACTATACTTTTCAGGAGGAATAAAAAGTGGAAACAAAAGGCTTAATAAACCAAAATGAGAAGACATTTATAATGACCTAAGTGATTTTTAAAACTAGCATATATCAAAGCAGAAGCACTGTACAACCAACAGTCAGTATTCATTATGAAGCTGAGCATAAAAGCTGCAGTTTATAAGTACAAATAGCAACTAAAAGAATACTTTTTCAACACATAGCACATTTCTTAATTATGTGATATCCTAGAATTTCTTTTGTTAGCAGATAAAACCTGGAACAAAATATTCTCTATAAAAGCTAGCATGGAAAATGAAATAAGTGACTGCTGAAGAAAACATTTATACATCCTGGAGGGTCCACATTCCTATCTATAAGGGATATCTGGGCAAGGAAACTCCAAAGCAAGACAAAGTGTAGACAATTGCATGTATATTTTTAATGCAATAAACAATATACAGAGACATAAAAAGTGCTTCTAGTCTGAAAATCAGCTTCTTCATAAAGAATTACAGTTATGGACTATGGCTCCTTCCTACTGAGAAAAGAGAGTGGTCAAGCTACAGCAATAATTAAAATGTTGCTTTGTCTTACCCAAAAGGATCACCAACTACAAGAAATGCGACATCACAAACATCAGCTTCTTTTAAAATGCTATCTGCTTCTTGTTCCACTGTTTCTCGGTCAGCCAAAATCAATTCTTTTCCATAAAACTCTTCCTAGAAATTGAAATTAATAAGAAACACCAAAATAAGACACTTAGGAGTGTTTTTGTATCTCTCTGGGTGCTCACTCAGGAACACAGACAATGGATATTGGAAAGGCCAACTTTATTGTTCTTCCCAGCAGTCTGACCCATGTCTTAGAGAACCCTGCCTCCCCTCGTAAGAACTCCTGAGCTTCCCATAAAGTAGCTCCTGAGTTGACAAAAATTAGTCAAGCACATTATTCTGATACTGACTTGTTTTTTTTATGCCTTCTCTGTCAGTTGAGGAGCTGCTCCAAAAGTAACTCAATCACACCTGCATACTGAAGGTACCTGGTGGACTCTAGGCATAGTTAATTTAACCAGTCATCCTACTGTAAAGCATCCCCTCTCACAAGTCTGAGCCTAACTGCTTAGGTTAGTTATAATATTGACATCAAACCAGATACAAATACGATGCTAGCTATACCACAACCTAGTTTTTTGTTTTTCCTTAGTACATTGTAACTAACCACATCTAAGGAATTATTTCATATTAATCCTTCATCTTCAATTCTCTGTAAGAAATACTTTACTATGTATACAGGTAAACACGTATTTGATTGTGTCCTTCACTTTTCTGCAGCAGCTCAGTAATCATCATGTCTCTTTGTATGTTTTAAATGCCTGTATTTCCAGAATCAACCTCACATGTGTAATAAAACTTCAGTTAGTTCTCGAACATGTTGTCTGACCATCCTGAACATACCTCTAAGTCACATGTCACCATACATTTCACATGCTCTTTAAATGATTAGATACAGTTTTTTTTCCAGGGCACAAATCAAAAAAGGTGGTTTTGTTCTAAATAGTATTCAGAAAATTTGGGTGGTATTACAAATATTAACAAACTGATAAAACTATTACGTCAGTTATGGTCTGGAATGTTTTCCTCTGACTTCTCCTGTGACTTCAATGATAGCTTCATCTTTGCCTGCAAAGAATAGTGAATTGACAAGAGAACTATCATATTTGTACAGAAGCGGAGTAGTGCTTCCATAAAAAAATCCATCCCATAGCTACAGTACTAGATATGGGACCTCTGTTACTGGGTTTGGTTCCCTTTTCTAAAGATGACTTCCTCACCGTTTTTGAGTAAGTTTCTCCACCTCTGTAAAATAAGGATATTATTTTCCTTGTGAAACAGACTGCAACCTGTACAGATTCAATAGAAAGGGGATCAAATAAATGTATAAGCAAATCTTGTATCTCTGATTCAGAATCGTTGACAACCTCCCTGGAGTACTGCCGAGGTCTATACTAAACAAACTACTACAAATTTTGACACCCCATTTGTTTTATTAGGTATCTTACACTAGATGCACATTATGAAGTAGTACAGCACAACAGGAACTGATCTATAAAGCAAAGCACTTGGTGCTGAGAACCCAGTAACAATGCTACATACATTTTGGTGGGTTTACCATTGGACCAGACTAACTTTAGTCCAGTATTGTAGGTGAATGCACACTATAGAGCATATTAGGTGCATTCCCAGAATCACACCTTTCAGTTTGTTTTTATCTAATGGAATCTATTTGCATGCTTTGAGACTGCTCCACAACGCAAATCAAAGCACATTAATTAGACAATATATAAAAAGCACCCTCCTGACAAAACCTAAAATGTAGACTCACTGGGAGGTCACTGGGTCCAAACAGTTCTTTTACCAAATTGAGGGCCAATTTAGATGGCCAACATCAAACACCTTTTAATATACATTTTAGACCAACAAGATAAACTAAGCAAGTCATGTCACATGAATTTTGAGATCTGATTTTAAAAGCATCAGCACAGGAGGATTTCTAAAAATCCCTGCAGGAAAGAATCTGTTCTTTATCTCTTGAGAACTTTCCCATAACTTTTCATGTTGCTTAGGAGAGACTGACCTTCAGATTACTAAATAAACCATTCAGCATGGTCACTTGTATGTAAACTGGGCTGTATTATCAACACTTAGTGATTAATTCCTATATTCCCTCTTAGGCAGTTTCAGGTCAGACAGCATCTTTTACTTTGTTTTTATTGATCACTTTTCCCAGTTACCTCATCTTTGGGACTTCAAGGTTTCCAAAAGGCTTAAAACAATAAAAACAAAAAACAAACAAACCCCCAAAAATAACCACACCAAAAATATTCAGCATTTTTCTGTTTCAATGTTTTATTTTTGGCTGGCTAGGAATCCATCAATTTTTTTGATAGCAAATGCAGATTTTGCAAAGTAAAAATATCCAAGTAATAATTTCTATTTTGCGATTTTCCAACTATCCAACAACAACAAAACAACGTTTTGAGTGAATTCAGTTCAGATTGCTTCAGTGTACTGAAAAAACAGAAAAACATGGAGTATATCTTCATTTCAAAATACAGCAGATATACCAAAGATGGCCCCAAATATTCTAGCCTAGCTTGTATATCGAAACCACATAATGCTGACTACAAGCCAGAAGTCTAACATGCTGTATGTACATACAGGTATGCATACAAGTACTTTATGGCTATACAGCATCTAAAACCCAGACAGCATCTCTGTATAGTGCTACACAGCTTATTCGGAGGCGAGATCCCTGTTCTGTGGGTACGTAAGCTCTTTTTTGTGTATTATTTCAACATTAAACTTTACCTTTCTATGACCAGTGAACCCATCAGAGTTATAATTTGTACATTTTTACTACTGTCTTCTTCCATAAGGTGTGGAAGAAGACAGTAGTAAACAAAAAGCTATTCTGCATGTTGTTCAACAGCCCATCTCTGACTGAACTGCATATGTTCTGGAAGTCTCAACATGGTGAGACAGCTTGGCCCACAAGGAAACACGGAAATGTGAGACAGTCAAATTATTATTCCCAGCAGGCACACCATAATACCTCAGGCTGATACAGAGGTTCAAGGCTCCAAAACATGTATTTTTCTGGTACGTCTTTTGATTTTTTTGTTTTTAAACAGATCAGACATTTTTCTAACCAAGTTCTCCAATATTTCAGGGTCTCCACATATGGTTAGAAGTTGAGATGAAAACTAGTGTCAATACTTGTAAGAAGGAAAATTTTATTTTTGTTCCAGTCTTTTCACAAGGTAGCAAAACGATTTCTCCTATAAAATATGGTACACGAAGGTCACGTACGTACTTTTTCCAAGAACATGCACTGTTAGTTTCTCTAGCTGACGTTACTGACCTACCAGCCCCAGCACCCTCCTTGCTCCTTGGTGCGAGGGGCCTTAGGGCTCTGTGCGACAGCAGGCCAGACCTACCAGCGCTTCCTTGCCCACCGTGAGGACGGACGTGTAGGCCTCCAGGTACACCCTGCGGCACCGCCTCACCGCCTCCAGCCCCTTCACTGTGATGTCCTTGGCATCTCCCAAGCCTAGCCCAACCAGATACAGCATGCTTGGGGAGGCCGTTACAGCCGCCAGGCCCAGTGCCGCCGCCGCTGTCACCTACTACAGGAGGGAAACGGGGATCAACCGAGGCGCCTCACGCCCCACCACGCCACCGACCGCCACCCCCGCCCCACGTCTCCCCGCTCCTGTCACCCGCCTCTTCACGCCAGGGCGCACCCCCCCCCTCCTCACACACCGCCGGGCGCGCCCATCGGCCGCCAACGGCCCGTCTCCCACCTGCCTCCCGCCGGCCGCGCCGCCGCCAGCGGCCACACCCCCTCCGCGCTTTGCGGCGCTCAGCGGCCGCAAGGGCTGCCGGGAGTTGTAGTCTCCCGCGGCGGGGAGCGCGCGGGCCGCAGCCGTTAAGTATGGCCGCGGCAGGGGGGGGAGGGGCGCGTGGTTGTCCCGCGCTGCCGCTCGCTAATGGCCGGAGTATCCCGGTGCTGGGGCTCGGTAAGTGCCGCGCCTTGCGGCGGAGCCGGCAGCGGGCCTGTCCGAAACTTGCGCCGGAGACGCCTCCGTCTGAGAGGCGTTGTGAGATGGTGGGGGCTCGCGGCCAGGCCAGGCCAGGCTAGGCCGGCTCGTCGGGGTTTGGCTCTACTGTTGGCCCACATCCGGGCTCGCCTCAGGGAAGGCTGGGCTTGAGCCTCCTATGAGGCTGCCTGCGCTGAGCTAGGAAGTCCTTGCGCTCCTCCAAAGCCTTATTTATTATTGGGTGAATCTCCGTGGTCCTGTTAAACGGGACCTTCTGGGGCTCCTCCTGCTGCCCTGCAGCAAGGCAAGCTGGAGAACAGGTGCTTTTCTGCTTGGGAGTACAAGTCTCTCCTCCCACTTCCCCCAAGGTATTATTCGGTGGTTTGGTGTTTTGGTTTTTTTTTTTTTTTATGGGGCTTGGGAGCAGACTGTTCTTTAAAGTAGACTTTCAAGCCTGAATTCATCTTACTGGAAGTTCTTTTTGTCAGCAGCACCTGTTGCAGTTGAAAGCCTGTGTAGGAATCTCAGCTTTGTGTTAGAGTCAGAAGGCCTGTGTGAACTTTGAGCCTTGTGGTTGCAGGAACACATGGCCTATGTGTGTATTGAAAGAATCCAAATGCTGTTTAACACTGGCAGTGCATCAGAATCTGGTGTGTGACTTACTTTCTTTTTTTCTTTTTTGAAAACCAAGATTTGGTGACACTATATTGAACTTTAACGAACACATGTTTTCAGCTGTTGCTCATACCAATCTGCATGACATTTTTAATATATTTCTAGGAGAAAAAAAATCTGCCTGAAAAGACAAAAATGCAAAGGCAAATTAACTTTTTTATGATTTACATTTAATTTTATTATCAATTATGCAGTGAGAAGTTCTGCAATAGAATTGGTTAAACTCTTAAAGAATTCATTTTCTAAAATGTGAATATGGGGAAAAAATTACAGGTCCTTATAAGACCATGTTAGTTGCCTGAGTTAATGCTAGTGGTAGTTCAGGAAAGCTATTGCATGCAGTCCTAGCAAAACAAGACTACAGGCTCACCAGAACACACTCCTGCAGTGAGAACTCAGGCATGAAATTGTCTGTGAAATTTGAAAGAAGGATTCCCCCCCCAGGCAAGTGAAGAATTTATTTTCCCTCAGCTGTTTCAGAAAAGGGGAAAAGGATTTTCTCTTTTATTGAACTGTAGATGGTATAAACCCAAGCTTGGCTTGCAGCAGAATACGCCTTTTAGTTGTACATAGGAATATCGGGTTTATACTATTCTGAATTCCAAATCCATCAAGTTGGTGGGTTTGCTAATGGTTCAAAAGAGCCAAACTATTAAATGATTAAAGGCTGTTCTTCCAAGGCAGTACAGGACCATGTGAGTAGAGGAGGGTTAATACAGTAATTCTGTGGTGTTAGAGCACTGTCCATGCTGGACGAAAAACAGATAAAGAGACCATTAACTTTCCCAAAACAGGAGATATAGCAAAGAGTGCCTGGAGGGTGTGCCACAAAGAGGCAAACACCTACCATACGCATACCGATGACCATTGCAGGCTTGACCACATTTTTCTGGGGTTTTTTGAACAGTTGTCTTTGTATATAGTTGACATTGAATAGTTTTTATTTCTTGTAAAAGTAAAGAGTTAATTTGTCTCGTGATTAAAGCCTCCGATTCTTTTGGCACTGTATTTGAGCATCTCTTTATGTCTCTTCTTAATAGTCTTTCCAGAAGCCTCTGTCGTTCATAACGTGTTCTAAAACATGAATACCCTTCCCAATCAGTCTGTCATGATGCAATTTTATTGTGGATTGATTCAATATCTCAGATTTTCCATTATTTTACATAAACATACAAATCAAAGGCACTTATGTTGTTTGTCTGTGACACGAGTTAATCGGTGACAAAAGTATCAAACTAAGCTATAAAATAAATTTACCTTCTTCCTCTTTTCATCTTTATCCTGTGAGTGTGTACCGACTTCAGAGCAATTATTTAGGATTTTCATTAGTATAAAGGAGGGCAAAATTGGCACTGTGGGTTTTAGAGCGTATTAAGCCACTTAAGTCAATAGGAGGTGGCCTTTGATTTTAATAGGGCTGTTTTTTCATCCAGAAACACTAAGTGAATAGATAGAGCTTGTAATGCTTGTTTCCGAGTACCCAAAGTCATTTGAGCTGCACCTATTAGTTAAAAAGTCATAGCAACTCAGCATCATCAGCCAAAAGATTTTTAAAAAAAAAAAAAAAAAGAATTTAAAAGTCTACAAAATGTTGATAACTGCTTTTACCATATATTTATGTGCATACACATGTTCCTAAAAATGTGGTATGTGTATGCCCAATGTATGAATTTGTTATTTTAGTATCTATTAACCTTAAGAAAATTTGATGCAGCTGTCCCTTACACAGTCCCTATATAATGAGCAAAAGGGCCTATGTTGTTCATAATTAATGTTTTTTTTTCCCTTTGCTGTTTTTTTGGGGTAGGGGGGTCGGGGGGTGTTTGTTTGTTTTAACCTGTAACACTTTTTGCCAATTTAGTTCACTTGGAGATTTTTTTACAAAAATTAAAAAAATGTAAATAGTCTTTTTTAGAGAATGGACTCAGTTGTCTTATGTCCATTGTTTCAGTATATGCTGAACTGTATTTCAGACCATCTGCAGAACCACCTTTTTTTTTTTTTTAATTGGAGATTGCAATATATTTCTTAGGTGATTGGAAGAATAAGCTGACTAGAAAGTAAACAGGCAGAAAAACTCCTTTGTACTCTCTACCAAATAGCATGCTGCTTGCTGTCCTTTTGTTATATTAGTAAGTACTGAGTAGAGTTGATTGTCAAGCCTGAACTCAAACCACAGTAAATGGATAGCAACATAGAAGATCAAGAGAATTAATTTGAAATTTTCTGGCCCAGTAACTTCTGTCAGGTATGGCTTTCAAGGAGCTTCTCTTGACTTACAGTGGTGTCATGGACAGAAGGATTTAGTTCTTTGACTTCACTCACCTGTTCTTGTCTTGCTAGACTAACACTTGACATATTGCTTATACATTCTGCAGCTTTTTTCAGGATCTTGTAATAGATAGGAACCAGTCAGATAATTTTAAGAAATCCTTGATGTATGGCGCAAAACACTGCGGATTTAAGAAAAGAAGCCTCTGTGGTGGGGAAGCTCAAGACTCACCACACTTGCATTTGTGGTCAAGCTATAAATACCATGATATGCAGCCTAACACAATGGGATCTTTATTTATGGTAGGTGTTCCCACTTAACTACTCTTTTGCAAATTAATGGCTTATTTTTGTTACAGCCTTACTGCATTAACTACTGTTTGCAGCGCAAAAAATTTGCTTAGCTGTAAAGTAGAGGAGAATTTTCATCAATGAGGACATGTTTTCTGCAAGGCCATTTTCTGCAGGATTTAAGATTTGATTGTTTTTTTGTTATTTCTTATCCTTCTAAACACGCAGACATAATTGTTATCTATGAAAAGTCATCTTTGAGAGGACAGATATGCATGTTGCCTCTGTTGCTAGATAATCTTCCTAAAAGCTTCAGAGAGATAAACATGCTGTGTTAAAATGGTTGCAACTATCCAGTCATGTCAACTGGAAGGCAGATGAGATAGATATGCAAGTTACTTCCAAGTGATGAAACCCCTTTCGTAGCAGCTGAGAGGTGGAGAAGGAGGCGTAACGTGTTTCTCAGACAGAACGAGTTACTGGAGAGAGAGTGCAACAGCAGCCTAGGATAGCATTCTGTCAAAAATAGCTGATCTTTCTGTTCAAGCTTCAGTTGTCAAAAGGTGTTGTGGTGGTGGTTTTTTAACTGGGTTTTCTTTTTTTTAATGGGTTTCTGTATCACAGCTGCTTTGGATTCCAAATTTGTATAGGAGAAGTTGAACAAGTTGGTTGAGGTTTGATGCAAAAGGGGAGACGGGAAGGGAGGAAGTTAAGTGGTCTTTCATTAGGTTACCATTCTCTGTCTGATGCTCTGCGCTCGCTTACACAAACTGTTCTTGGTGAGGAGGATCCATTTCCAGTAAAATCTCTAGCGAGAAACATGGATTTGGACACCAGAGAAGGCTATGTTGTCTGCAAAATTTATGATCAGTCTGAAAGGTTACTTGGAATAACATGCCAAATTCTGTACATCCAAAATTCTGTATTTACTTACATGCATATTCATACTGTATTGTAGCTGTCTTGTGTCCAGCAGAAAGACAAGTCTACTAGCAATGGTAAAACAACTTGACTTTCCTGAGACACCTACCAATTATTATAAGGCAGCCCACCTTTGTGTTAGAAACATGCTGTATAGCTAAAGTTTTAGTTAACAAATAAAAATAACCTACATCTTGTTTATTGTATGATTATAAAAATTGTTGATAACTTTTTATTCCTTATGGTTTGGTTCTAACAATTGTGTTGGCCAATATTATTCGTATGCAGAGGGTCAGGCATGTTTACGGTCAATGATAATTTTCATTACAAAGGCTGCTTTCAACTAGAGCAGGCTTAAGTCTGAAATGAATTGACATTTTGGCCCTAATACTTGATACAGGTGTAAAGCTATGCCCCAGAGAGTACATTACCTTATAATGGCTTTAGATTGCTGTAGAAGATGGATGCATTTGCTGTCTTGCTAATAAGATAGCTTTAATTTCTTTCCATATTTGCAAGACTTATTTTATTAGTGTTTTAGAAATACAGGACAAATAACTGATACAAAATGACACTGTTTTGGAGTTGGTGTAGTTACACTTTTTCATAGGAGCTACATGTATCCGAGAATCACATACTTCGTGCGTCTTTGTACTATAGTAGAGAATTACATATTCTTACATTGTATTAATTTAACTACAGGAGACTTGGTGCTTATCTAAAGCAATGTGCTCAAAAATGGATCACATGTCAAAGTGATGCACACAATATCATCCTCTTCAGGCTTTGGAAGAAAAATGCAGTTTGTACTGTTCGTGCTTACTTCTGTTCAGTAGGAAGCCCCTGCTTAGAAAGCTGACACTTTTTTTTTTTTAATAAGTCTGAGGGGTAAAAATGCTACCCTCTAAAGCATTTGGATATAATTTGGTAGCACAAGGGCTTTTCTTCCTGTAAGTGAAATATTAGGAAGCTTTTTCAAGGTCATGTGCTGAATGGTTGAATTCAGCATGGCATTGCTCTTTGTTGGAAGGCGTTGTGGTAGGAGCAAAACTTGTTGAAGTCTCTTAGTGGTAAAAAGTATTTGATTTGTTCGTGAACTTTACCAATACATTTCACTGAACGCTTTATTCTATTAAAAAAAAAAAAGCCTTATTACAAAAGGTCCCCAAAACACCAATTATAGACATCTCTTAAGGCTTGTTCTGGCTCTCTCTAGTGAAACTGTCTTCATCCCTTTGATATGGTAGTTATAGTCCCATTAGAAGAGGGGGTTTTGTGGGTTTTTTTTGTTTGTTTGGGGGTTTTTTTAGGGACAGTAATAATTAAATTCGGGGGGGGTTGATCAAATAGCATGTGATTTCCTGACAAGATGTGCTGGTGATACCAAAAATTCATAGAAAGTTTTCTTGTAAAGTTGCTTTCTATGTAATCCTTAGGGTAGCTAGAATTAATAACAACTTGATGAGATAAAAAGTTCTCTAATGATCCCCTCCTATTAAAGGATAAAATTAATTGCACGCTTGTTTGGGAAGGGGCTTCAGGACAGGCAATTACTAACCAAAATAATCAAGTCTTTATAGTCGTGCCTTACCCGTGTCACACACAGTGAGTATTTTATTATTAGTAATGATGTTCTTTACGGAAGATCATTCAAGAATGGACAGTGCCATTATGCTAGGCACTGTAACTGGGAAAGCAGACAGGTATTGCTCTGAACAGCTGCTAGTCAAATAGACAAAACCTGGTAGGAGTAAAAACCAATCCCAACAAATAATATGGTGTCAGTTAACTTACAGCACTACTAACTTGCTTAAGTTGCATTTTTACTGCATTTGTCAGTATGTTGCACTACTAACATGGTAAAATAATACACAGAGACACACACATAGAATCCCTCCATACTCAAGGGAAACCATTAAAATCTCTCCTGTCCTCGTTTCAGGGTGTTCCATAGATAAGATTTCTGATATTCAGCTGTAACTTTATCTAAGTAAATAAATTGTAAAAGTAAGTTTTTCCTGACTTCGCTGATTGCATTGTTTAAGACAATGCCTCATTTGCATTGCAGCCGTACAAGAGTTCTTATATTGTTCCCAGTTCTTTTCACAACAAGTGGGATTTTTCTGGAGAAAAACATGGAATCAGATTACTCCACTTTCATTACATTAGGTTGTGTTGGGGTTTTTTTCATCAAAATGCTGCATATAACTTGAATCTTAATGCTGAGTGGAAATATTTTAACATTTCCTTCCATTATGTATTACTAATCCAGTTACCTACTTCTTAATTATTAATCCTAGAGTTGCTCGTATTCATTCTTAAACTTAGCTGTGGTCAAAAAAGACCCGCTTCTGCTGGGATTGGAATCAAATGAGATTTTGCTTTTCAATTCAATGGCAGCAGAATCAAGCCTTCGCTTTTTGTCATTCTCCACTGTTACTGCCTTTTTTTTTTATTCATGCCTCTTGTTTCTTCATGGCTTCAGTTCTTAAGGAAATTTATGGAACAGCGGTCCTGATACCAAGACCTATGGCATTCCCCCCTATTAATCTTATCCTGTAATAAGAACTGGCTGTTTATTTCTTCCCTTTGTTTTATGTCTCGCGCTTTTTTTTTTTTTAACTCTGTCAGGACTTTGCTTCTCACCCATGGTTACCAAGTTTCCTTAATAGCCTCTTGTGATGAACAAAATGCCACATCTATAAATCTTTCTGTCTCAATTCATCCACAGTTTCAGTAGATCTGACCTTGAGAAGTTGTACTTGAGCTTTGAGGGCCTCCAGATATTTCACTTCTCTCATGTACAAAATGTGGCCATATTCTAGGCAGCTGTGTATTTGTAGACAGTGGAACGAAGCAGTATCCTCTCCTAACCTGACTAAACCTGCTGAGCTCCTACCTTCCTTGCTTTCTTCTCACTTCACCTGTTTCCAGTCTGGTGGTGTTTTATTCTTTAAAAAAGACTGAATGCTATACAAATGTTGTTTTAAAGGGTACTAGTAAATGCATCTGGGGCAAAATGCTGGGCCAATTTTTGCTTATTTCAGAGTTTACACAGTACAGAAATAATTTCTTTTTCTGGGGGAAGTTGCTTCTTTGTTCTCTTTGTGCACCTACAAATCTATGAGGTCAGCTTTTTAAAATTTTGCTGAGGATTTTACCCTATTTATATTTTGACATATGAACTGTGATTTAATAGCAGAAAGGTAGCTTCCTTTCTCATGCTGGATTCTTTTTGGTAATCACACTGTTGCTGATGTGATATTGAATTTTAAATGTCCATCACTAAGTCTAAGTAATAAAAAACAAATTTAGGTTTCTATCACTGTTTAATAATTAAAGCCTTTATCAGTATAAGCAGAGGCACTTTATGTGTATGCTTTTAAATGTGCTGATGCCCTTAATACTTTTAAGTGTTGGAAACTTAATTGCCCACTAGATAAACAAATTATTTGTCACCAGTTTGAAATTAACAGAGCAGCAAGCTCTGGTGTATTTAACTTTTGTCTTTCACCATGATCCTGTAATGTAGAAAAATTATACCAAACTTTGCGGGGGAAAAAAAGAAAGCTGACTTTTATCTTTCAACCTTCATGTAGCAGATTTTAGTCATCATACCTCTTTTCTTTGCCAGACCTCCCTAGCATAGTTTTGGCAGCATTGAATAGTGATGTCACATGCTGCTGTAACCTAAACTGCAGTAGTTCCTCATGCCTCCAAATGGGGAAGAGGAAGATGCTGATTCCTAAACTTTCTTCAGTTCTTCTAATGTTTATGCCAAGTACCTCCAGCACAGAGAGTGATACAAAATCCTTGTTACGAGGGAAGAGGGGAGAGAAAGGGGAAAGCCATCTTTGTGGCTTTACATCAGTTTCATAACTGTAAGCTCTGTTCCCCAGGCTCAACGCCTGAATGGAAGTGCTTTGCATTCTAATACATACTATTCTAAGGTTGAATGTGCAATGTGAGAGGAGGGGCTACAAGAAATGTTGTTTGTCTTGGAAACCTTGAGAAAATACATTTTTAATTCTTAGATGATGTGTGGGGGGGGGGAAACCCATTTGATCAGAAACATTCTTTATTGATCACTTTTAGTTTGCACTATGGATAGCTGGGTTGCCACTGTCCTTCGAACTCATGAATGCAATTATTTAGCAGTGGGACACTGCAAGTCTCAGACCTTGCAGTGTCACATGATATTGCAGGAGCAGGATCTTGTAATGATTCACAATTGCACTTATTCTGTAAGTAGTCTGGTAGGTATGAAGGGCGCTGTCAAAAACTAGTCGTCATCTTGCATTAGGATCTTATAATGATGAGTTATTGTACACATATTTTCATCTTGTAAGCTACAAGTCACTATAAATAGCAGTTCTCTAATTTTTTCTATAATATTATCTTTACAATATTCTAAGTGTTTTTGAATTATTGGTCTCATAGTCACTACACATTTTAAAATTACTATCCCTCTACTTAATTGTATGTTGATTATGCTTAATTGTAAATGATTTATGTAACTTTAAAGTGAAACTTTCACAGCAGGAATGATTATGATAATGTCCTACTTACGTACAGAGTATGGGCTTTTTTTTTTTTTCCTTTTGATCGTTCTTTTTTGTGGAAGTTGCTTGGAGGAGGAAAAAATTGTCACAGGTCTGTCTCATTTATTGTGAAGTATTTCCAAATGTTTAATGTTGTTAATCAATTAATGTAATCTTTATCAGATAGAGTAGTTTAAGGAGATGTATTAAAGGGGAGGAAAATAACATTAATATTTTTATTCAGGGTATTTATTCACTCTATATAGTACATATCCTTATTAGTTATGAAGTTAAAAGTTCTATCAAGGTATGATAAGTACTGGAAGTAATTTCAATTCAGTTAACAAAGGCAATAGAATGAAAATCATTTAAAACTGGTTCACACCAGCAATTCTTCGTGCACTATTAACTGCTAAGATCTAGTCACAAAACATTATTCTGAGGAGAAAAGGCTTAGTGAACCCTAGAAATTGGATTTGATTTATGCCAGAAAATCTGCCTTTTCACTGCTTGAGATTTGTATGGAAGGAAGCCACAGTCTTTTACCAAATGGTTTCTAAGGTAACATCTTATAGCAGAGCATCTGAAACCAATTTGGTTGTTAATGAGAAATAGTTCTCACAGTGGTGGGAAAGTGTGGAGCGAAAGAAAAGGCTTCAAGATTTGGCAGTCTGTCTGTAAAGGCATTTAAATAAATGTGTGCTGCTGCTCTGCTTATGAAATTTCTACATGGATTACACATTCATAATTGCCTTTCAAATGTATAGATTACTTTCCAGAGTTGTCCTTCCCTATAAATTTGAGAAGTTGTGCATGATAAAAATATTTGTATACAACAGCTGAATAATTTAAATAGCTGGCACTTTCCAGTGGAAAGCTCTTTACTGCTACAGAAAAAATATTTTCATTTTTTGAGTGATAGTGTATTTTTGCTGCCAGAAATACATTAGTGAATTGGTGCCATATCACAGCCATAGCATCCCACTGGTGATAAATGCTACTTGCAGACTTTCTGGGTTTGTTGTGAGACACATTCTGAGAAGTTGCTTTTATACCTCCTTTTCTAAAGTTCTGACTAGATAAATGGCAGGTCAGTGGTCAGAAATGTACGGTCATTTTACAGTAGATAATCTGAATATCTTTTACAGTCAGAGCCTCTTTGGGATGGAGGGAATAGAGTGCTTCTGTCAACAGTGGCTCATTGCCATTTCTTCCTTCCTCTCGAGAAGAGAGAAAACTAGCAATTCTGGCTTCCCTTTCCCTGGATACATAATAAACATGTAATGGCGCTCTCCTACCCTTTTGCATTGTGGCAAGGCCATATTCCTCCATTCTGTTCCCTGGTGCCTGTGTAGAGTTGCCTGAGTAGAATTGCAGAGTTGAAAATCACGCTTGCTGCGTTTTCTTCCTCATGTTATTGAATTCTATGAGCTTATTCTAACCAAGTCACACAGGAGAGAAACAGTCCCAGAGTGACCCCTTTGCACTAAGCAATGGATCATATTCAGAAAAAAAAAAGATAAATATTACCAAAGTAAAACTTACATTAAAAAAAAAGTAATATCCATAATCCAGATAGCTTTTACAGAGGCAAGAGAAACTTTGTGGTGTAATTTCTAGACTTTACATAGGCCAGTTCTATTAACAATGTTTCATTAGCTTGGTGATATTATTTAGAAATGTGAAAATACCACATCCATACAGTACAGCTGTAATGCCATAAACTGTGTGTAAATGCAACCAAGACCTCTATCAGGAATTCTCTGGTGAATCTTCTTATACCAGTATGTTGTTACAGTATGGAAGTACTTGCCTTACTCCAGTGCTGGCAGGGTCATCCTCACTGTCGTTTGAGGTTTGCAGAAGCAAATTCATGCCCATACTTCAACTACTGTAGCTCATGTTGCACCATGTTTGTACACAACAACTTCTATTGGCACCTGTTTATTGGTGTTACAGCACTGCACTGACATTTTTGTGTTGTAGCCTCACAAAATGCAGTTGGTTCTGTAACTTTTATACAGCTTTGATGGCCTTAAATGACTGAGTTTGATAAACCTGTGTGCTGCTTTAGTTCTGACCAAAGCATTGGTTATATAATACAAGTCTGCTCACTGCCTTTCAGTTATCATTGACATTGTCCTACCAGTTCTTCTAGAAACCCATAATCTCTATAGGTTCCATTCCTGCAAGGGCAGCTGCTCCATTATATATATATTAGGTGCCACTCTTAGTGGCATCTAGACTCTGAGTAAAATGTGCAAGTTATTTTATAAAACTGATTGTGACTAAATTTGGATCCCATAACTGGAAGTACTCTGTAGTCGCCTTATAAAAGCTGTAGAATATAATAGCTTCATAACAACCTCGACTTTGTTTTCACCTGCTGCAGAGGAAAGCCCTACACTCTACAAAAGGAGAGAGGATGGCGTGAATACTTTGTCATGTGATGCTAAATATGATTTTCAGAGTAACTGACCCTGTTAAGTAAAAACTATGCCAAAATACAGCAGTAAGAACACTTGAGTTCTAGTGCTGTGGTTACAGAAAGTTAGTGTGACGTTATCTGGTTGTCTGAGAGCAGCTCTAGGGACAGTGTTGGGGAACATAATGGAAAGAAAGACTCCAGGAGACAAGTTGGAGAAGGTCTTTCTGATCATTTGGTTGTTGGCTTGAACACAACTGTGATTTTTCTTTTTCTTTTGATTTTAATAAAAACACTGAATATATCAAATTATTTAACTGTTGCTGCTAAAGGGGGAACTTTTCTTGCCACATCCCTTGCCTGAAATTTAGTGGTTTTTTCCCCTCTGGGGAGTAATTCAGGTTCATGAATAATTCTAAAACGATACACTTTTTTGGCCATTTAACAATCTGAATCAGCTTGTCAGAGGATCATATGAATGGTGGAGGAGGAGGTAAGACAGTAAGCAAGGACAGTAAGTAAGGATTGCTTATCCTTGAGCCATTCTATAGAAGAGGCATGTGGTTTTGTGAATGCATTAGCAATAAACCTTGAAATGTGTTATATGTTCATTTGCTGTATGTGTAGGCAACGTTTTATGTTTCATCAAATTTGCTCATAAGATAATTAGTGAAATCAAACTGTATTGACACCAAAAACTTCAATGTATTCATAAGATGCATTATGTGGCCATAATGTTGAAATAATAGAAATAAAAGCAATAGGACAAGGTATTTCAAGCCTATTATGGTGTACAATACCATATATATATATACAATGAGTATGTAAACATTGATAAAAGGATGTTTGAGATTTTGCTTTTCAGAGTTCTTTTCTCAAGTGATTACCTGGAGATAAAAAAATCAGCAAAGGAATGGGCATTTTTGTAGGTGTTTTGGTTGTCAAATGTTTTAATTTAGTACTGAGTACTGATGTCATAAGATAATTAATCTGTGATATGATCTCTAAATATCCTGGCTGCGGCTTCACTAACAGGAACTCTTCTAATGTAAGTTATTCCATTGATTTCAAGTAGCCAAAGTTATTCATATCACAGAACATTTTTGTATATTCAGAGAAATAATACTTGAAGACACACTTCTCCACAAAGGGAGGGAGAAAGCAGGGAGAGAAAGTAGGTCCTGATTCTCTTTTGAAAAGCTGTTAGTGCTTTGGATTTCTGGAGTTCTACAGCTTCCGTGAAGGAGAACAGAAAGTTTAATGAGGCTGAGAGTCAGCTGAGATGGTGCATAAAACTGGGGGTGGGGTGGCGTTTTGGTTTGTTAGTTGTTTTACATTTTGTTGTGGGGTTTGGGGTGGGGGTGGGGATTGAGGGAGTGTTATTGATTTTGTCTTTTGGGGGGGGGGGCGGATTTGCTGGTTTGGGGTTTTTTGTTTGGGGTTTGTTTTTTTTTTTTTCTTCCCCCCCCTGTAGCAACAGCACTGTGAACAGGATTCTACCTTCCTAATAATTTTTGAAACTTTTTATGGATTGCCAGAGCATGTTTCTCATCCCAGTTTTGATAGCTGTGTTCTTCAGCATATCAAGAAAGTGATGAGTCATCATGACGAAAACAACAACATAACTAATTAAGCCTAGTTTTGAATGGATTTGTGTCCTTCGACCTACCCATATTTCCACTGCAGTATCCTTGCCCCTCCAAACCACCAATTTTCACAAAATCTGTAGGAATGTAATATCTCAGACATCTTCATCTGTCAAATTTGGGATAGTTCAGTCAGTGAGGGAACAGTGCTGTTACCCTAGGAAAAAAGTTAAAATACTAGCTAAAAAACAGGGATTTTTTTTTCCAGACTTATGTATATTTGACTTTATTTAAAAAATTCCTGTTTTTATCAGAGAATTCTAGAATAAAAATATATTAATTCAGTATTTTTAGAAATAGTAAGAGGATGGAATGGGTCCGAGTTCATATTAGTCTTAAATGTGAGATTGGATTTTGTCTTTAAATATACATGTACAGGGTGAATTACATCTCTGTGAACAAAAGGTAATCCCAAACATGTAAGAATGTTAATGTGTTCAAATAATGTTAAATCTGGATTTAAACTGTTAAAAAAAAATAGAAATTTAAGTCACTTCACCTTCTTTTGTCACCCTTCTACATCTATGAATTGTAACATTTAATCACATGAGTAAACACAAGAAAACTGATTTCTAAAGTCTAGAAGCTGTTATGTTAGTAGCATAATTAACTTAGAAACCTGTTGTTCATGATTAAGTTGGCTTGCAAAGTGGTAATATTAAATAATTAAGCTTTTCTTTTAATTATTATTTAGTGCATCAGGACTGTTCTAATTCATTTTTAGGCATAGAAATTGAGATAATTTCCTCCAGACTGATCTTGGTCTCTATTTCCCATGAAACAAGTATGCGTGCCATCACTGAATGGGGAACAATAACAAAATTATTCTGAATTTTCCTTCTTTCCCACTCTCTCCCTTTCACTTTAAAGGGTTAAATTTAAAAAAAGTTGTTTGTCCTAAATGTTCTTACTGAAATCCGTTATGCATGAAAAGAGTCCGAGTCCATTTGCAAGACCTCTAAATGAACTCCATTCATTCTGTGCTTAGAAGTGTCCATTCAGCCAGAAACAGACACAATAGTTACAACCTCATTTGTTTGGCACCAATACCAGCTTATTAAAAGTGAAGGGATTGTTATGAAAAAGTGTAGTAATTTTTCTATGCTAGTTATATAATTCTTTAATAAAATTCCTTATTCTGAATAATGTAATAATTGCATATATGTTCTTTGCCCATAGTTGCAATGTAGTGACCTTGCATTCATATAAAATTCTTAAAGCATTCATGAAGATTTTGATTTGAAAATGTGAGTTGATCTAGCTTGACTGATGTAAACAAGTTATAGGGACGTTATTTCTAGATGACTTGAAATTAAGCCAGTTATTAATCATAATCAGTCGCTATGGAGAAAAAAAGTTTTAAAGTTTTTTCTTTTAAAACATTAAAACTTAGTTTACATTTGGAAGGTAAAATACTTACGATACACATGTCCAAGTTGTAGGAATATAGTATTATAATTTCATCACTCTAAAATCCATGAAGGTAAATAAAGAATTTAATACTCCACATTTTGTAGGTCGTGAACATAAAGTGGGGATTGTCCCATTGTGATCAGCAGAATGTCATGATCCTCAGATGTACGTCCGTGATATCAGACCATATTATATTTTATTTTAAATGACTTGAAGTGTTGAGCAAGACTACAGAGGTATCATTGGCTTTCCTTCTAAGATTAGGAATGAACAAAAATGATAAGCATTTAGGAGAACCTGGCTTGCCTTACATGCAAGTAGGACTTTTTGTAAGTTCTTGTTCTTGCATGTGTTGTTATGACGTGTGTGAGAGAGTCATGCAGACTCCCATGGGCGTTCTCTCTCCAGTTCAGGTATGGGAGGCTCTAAGGATGAGTCTAAGGTAACTGTGCGTGTTTTCATTTGTTTCCTTTTTCTGACAGTCTGGGTGGCCGTATACATTTTTTTCATTTCATAACATGCAGATAGTGTTTAATGTACAAATAAATACTACGTTTGGAGGGAAAGAGAAAATTAACAGCAGATGCAAATTTCACTTTATATTATTTGACCTGGAGTCCTTTATTTAGATTCAGGAGTGGCTGAAGACCCTGTTGCTGTCAACTGTCACGACTGCACAGGGCCCTTCTGAAGTTGGTGACACAGCCATTTGCATGCCGACTATTATTTATAGCACTAGGGCCTTTAAGTACTAATTGGAAGGTGGCTTTGGTAGCTGACTGGAACTGACTATTTCCTCCAACAAACTGTAGAAAATACTCTTTGTGGGAAGTGTGTGAGTGAGGGTGAATGGGTGAGGGGCTCATGGCAGGAAAAGCAACTAACAGGAAAGGGTAAGTAGAAACATCATCCTCCTTGCTCTCAACCATTTCTTTATCTGACAGTCCTCCTGCTGGTTGCTTTTCCTGCTGAGTCTCCTCCTCCTTCCGTCCCCTTGACATACAAAATACACATCCAGTGAATACCTACACAATGAGAGTTCAGTACTTTGTTACCGAAACTCCCTGTATGCCTATTCTGTAACTCTTGTGTAGGATTCCATTGTTTTGGTTACTGCTGAGCTTGACATTATGTGAATTGCACCTGTGGTATAGCCCGCTCTGGGGTTGTACAATGCAGTCATAACTTGAAGCTACCAGGAGTTCAACAGAGTAAAGGTTTCAGGATATGCTTTCTGCAAAGTAAATTGCTTTTTAAGTTATTTTATTTCTTGTTGTTAATGTTTTCATCTGTAGATGTTGTGCTCCTATATGAAAATTAAGTGCCATATACTAACTTTCCATAAAGTATGTGTTTTCTCTTTGATGGTTTTCAGCCTGACTACTGAAATCACTTCTTTACAGTTAAATGCTGTTGATATTTGATTTCGGTGGAGTTATTTCTGATCAGTGTCAACATTATAGCACTTTATGTATTTTCCCAGCCTAGACATCTGTCAGTTCCCATTTCTTTAGTATTAGGAAATGAAAATTCAGTAAGAAGGTTCTGTGACAATATATATAAAAATGAAAACAAAAATTAAAAAGAATGATAAAATATGTCCCTCATAATTCACTGCTGACAATTCACTTCTGATTTTGTTTGTTCAGGTACTTCCCATCAAGGTGGCTATTCCCATGATGCTGTGGTCCATGCATTACAAAAATGTGGCATTCGTCATCTTGACACAGCAAAAAGATATGGCTGTGAATCTCTCCTCCAAAAAGCCATCAAAGAGAGTGGTGTGAAGCGGGAGGACCTCTGGATAACTACCAAACTATGGCATAGTGATTATGGCTATGAAAACACAAAAAAAGCCTGCTTGGAGTCATGTGAAAGACTTGGTGTTGAATATCTTGGTACGAATCTTTACATATATCTCACTTATTGCACCTTCCATGTGGGTATTTGCAAAGATGAATGAATTCCTGAAAAAAATGATGTAGTACAGATAGATCACAGAAACCAAATTCTGCCTTTATTTACACATTTGCAGATTTCTTGTTCTGTTTATTCTCCAAGAAGCTCATATGCATATAATTGAGAGCACAGAATTTTTCCTTGTTGCAAATGTTTTAAAACAGATCAAGGTATTGTAAAGGTATGTTTCATTGTTAAGTTGATTTGAGGATCCACTACATGAGTCTTATATGTTTTGCTAAAAACACCTGAAACCTATGAAACAAGGATTCATAAACTTTACAATAATTTATTGGTAACATAACAGGGTGACAAAAATGCCTAATTTCTTGTGTGGTCTGTTGAATCTAAAGGAATGGGAGTCCTTTCTAAAACTTATCTTGTAGGTCTATTCACTTTTAAAAATTCTGAATAGCTGCCCTTTGGTTTGGTCTGTCTGATGCAATATTCATTGGGGAAAATGTTAGAAGTATCTACAAGTCTTTAGAAGACTAAATCTAACTAACACTGAATTATACTTAGGCACTTTTAGACTTACCCTCATTATAAACTTCTTGTAGTCAAAGAGGTGATATTGTTACTCCCTTGTTAGACAGGCAAACAGCTGCAATAATGATGCCAATTCTTTGCAACAGGTCATAGGAGAGGAGGTACCTGATAAAAATAAACATGATATTTTTTAAAAAATGCTTTTGCTGCTTCTTCCCTAGCTGGAGCAATGAAAAGAAAGTGGAGGTAGAGGAAGATGAATTTAAAGTAATAATCTAAAATAATGACACTGGTAGAGATAGTGTTTTTGCTGATAAGAAATAATTGACCTAACCATCAGACATTATCTGTCAGTGTCCTGAAAACCCTCATTTTGCTTTTCTTTCCTCACCCTGTCCCTGTTACCAGTAAATAAACTTTAATGAGGAAGTGAACAGCTTTTGTGAAGTACAGATTTCGCAGAAT
The DNA here is from genome assembly GCF_035582795.1 of Mycteria americana. Taxonomy (NCBI): domain Eukaryota; kingdom Metazoa; phylum Chordata; class Aves; order Ciconiiformes; family Ciconiidae; genus Mycteria; species Mycteria americana. The sequence continues at coordinate 48,243,698 of NC_134371.1, read as the reverse complement.
TAATGGCATTTATTAATGGCAGCTGGCTTTTTTTGTATTCGCTGGCTTTTTTGCTTGAGTACATTGCAAGATGAAGGGGGAAAAAAACCTGTATCTGTTAAAGACTGAGATATTTGCATGCACATCTTTGGCTCCATTCCCTATGGAAATGTATCCCTTAACTTCCTGCACAGGTACAGAATAATGCAAAATGAATTAAAATCTCTTTTTGTCTGTCCCTTGCAAATACAGGTCACTGCAAGGAGACATTCATAAACAAAGTTTCAAGCCCTGACTTTCTCCTCTAAGTTAAATGTTTCCTCCTCTCTGCTTTCTGCTTGTTATGTTTTGTATTTGCTTTCTTTTTTCTTCTGCTTGCTATGGTACTGGTGCTGAATGTTGATGAGAGGAAACCTTGACTCACTTCCAGGAAATCATTTTCAGTGATTCCTTTTAGTACTGTAATTTGCTTTTATTTTCTCAGGTAGTAGACTAATTAAAGCAGGTCCTCACACCAATACTCAGTTTGCATATTGCTGCTAAGCAGAAATACATGAAACAAGGAAAAAAAAATCTGAGAGCAAGAAATGCACAAATACTGTCACCATGTGAGTGAATCCTTGGACTGGCATAAACAGAACTTCAGTTTGTCAGCTATGTTCAGCTCTGAGATTTCTTTTGCTTATATTAGTAAGACAAATTAAGGAGTATTACAACTGCCTGTGCAGTTTGCTTCCATACCAGATTCCCCCCCTGCTCTTTTTTTTTTTTTTTTTTAAATACCCTCACCCGTCTTCCCTCCTTCCTTACCTTTCTTCCACTGATGTGGAGATGTCTGAAAAATTTATAAAGCTCTTCCTGAACCACTACTTAGTCTGACATAGTGACCTAAATCAATGCTGGCTTCAGTTTGCTTTAACTTGACAATTTGTAAACTGTGATGGTTTAGGAAATACTTCACATGCAATTTGCTAATATGTCAATGAGGATGGTGACCTCTGCAAGAAGGATGGGATGGCAAATGTAGTAACGGTTTTGGCTACTTGAGTTTAATCTCTGTTGGATCAACTCCCCAGACCATTTTTGTTAAACACAGTATGATCTGCACTCATGTGAAAGAGGTAAGGTTGAGTTCTATGTTTAGTGCTATATATGCTGGTGAAGTAGACCCTTAGAGGAGGTACAATACATGGTGTGTTTCATGGTGTTCATAGAAAGCATCGTACTTAGGGAGTCCTATACCTCGTGTCTGAAAGCACCTAGCTGGAAGGTGCTATTGGAAGGATTTTTGAGCAAAAAGTGGCAATGTCTTGAAACATGAACTTTTCAACTGTTTCAAGAATGCTTAGGGTAAGAGCTTTTTGATGGAAATTTTCAGGGTTATCACAAGTCTAACAAAAGTAACTGGAATGCAGAAGATAGGTTTGAAAATATGGTTATAAGCTTGTAGAACTAAGCTTAGATATCCTAGGTTTGTTTTCATTCATACCTGCATTTTATGTCCCTTTTCCACTGGCCAGTCTATACCATGGAGGGAACATGAAATTCATGACAAGAAAAGATCTGGTAATAACGGGGCAATTTGTGTCCAAGCTTATTGAGGAAAGTAAATTCTTTATTTACAAGCATGTGTTAAAGCTGGCAGTTTTTTCTGTGAAATAAGGGTACATGAAATGTACCTAAATCAGAATTTCCTGATTTCATTATATGATATTAACCAAATATGTGGTGGTTCACAGCATTTCCATAAGACACATGGTTCATATAGAAAATTGAAAGGTCCTAAATTATATATCTGTGATGTTAGACCTTTATGTTGGAGGGAAAGTTAGTCATCAGAAGACAGTAAAAAGAAAAAGCTGTAGGAGCCCTGGCAGCTAAATGAGCAGCTAAGCTCTTTGTTCCAACAAGGGTCCTGTTAATTTTCTTGAGGATCCTTATGGGCTCCACAGTCCATCCGTGCAGACTGAATTAGAGACTTGGGAAATCTAACAGGAATTGATAAATCTGTGCATTAGCAGTATATAGAATGCCAGCTGTTGAAACAGATGAACTGCTGAAAGCAGTTGCAGCTTTTTAAGAGAAAAAGTGTTCCATGTAAAATACTGTTCTGAAACCTTATCGATAAACACTTTTTCGGCAAATGGTATTAGGAGAGCAGTGTTCCAGGATTTTTATTTGAATCAGTAGATTATATATCCATGAGAAGCTGGAAATTTGTATTATCTGTGGGCAGTGGTTGTAACAGATATTCTGCTCCTTGCATTTTCTAAATGTGGTCCTCAACTAGCAGTCACAGTAAACCAATATGAAATGGCAGCAAATCTTACAGGTTTGGCAGTAGCAGAGTACATTCCTTGGGATTTGGATCAAAACTCTGAAGTAACTTCTTGAATGTGATTTGTGGGTTACTGAATTCATAAACAATTTTATTTTCCTTTTGACTGTTCAGAGTCTGTCACGTTCAGGCAAATTTAACCTATTGCAAATCCCCAGCTGGAGTTGGACAAATGTTCTATCAGCATATTCAGTGCAATAGATGAATCACACGAATTATGATAATACACCCAGTTCAGTTTATGTATGAATTCAGAACACTTTGGAGGTTGCTTCACACTGATCCTTGTTCCTATAGAATAAAAAACAACAACAAAAAAGATTGGGCGGGAGAGAAAAATACATCACGTACATACAAAGTGCAGTGACAATTGAGAAAAGCAGGGAAAACACAATCATTGCATTAAGATAACTGTGCTAAACACTGAAAAAAATATACTTCTGCTTCTAGGTTTGATATAAGCCAGGGCTTGTTCTTCAAAACTAGGTTTGTTATACTGGGTTTTGACCTATTTTTTTAATATTGTATTAGGAATTTGGATAGAATTGCAAACTTTTATTTCCAAGACAACATGCTGTTGGCTTTTAAATGTGTAAAATGTCCCTGTACTTTTGAGTTAAGAGGAACTGTGTTGATTGTAGGTGCTGCAACCACTAAGAAGTAATAAGCCACTCTATTTTAAATGTCTGTGTGAAAGCAGTTCACATGTTAATTTTAGTTTTCCTGCAGCACTGTGTTTTGACATTTGAATGAACTTCAGGTCCTCGCTTACAACTACACCACTACAGCTCGATTGTCTGTAAAGGATGCTGTAAAAAGCTGGTAAATACAAAATTTGATTGTGAATGTTTGGGTCTTTATCTTCTTTCTCAAGTGTATCCTGATACTGTGAATCATTGAGGGTTTTTATTTTGAGTTAAAATTATTAAAAAAAAAAAAAATCCAGTTGGAAGACATCTCGAAGTATTGATTAGTCTATCCCACACTAAAAGGCACAACCACATTGCTCTCAACATTTAAGAACAGATAGTCTGTTCTTAAAAACCTCCAGTGATAGTGTTACACATTTCTTGATTACTGGAACCTTAAGCTATTTTGATAAATAATTTAAAATTAATTTCTTGCCTCCAAAATAAGAGTGTGTGTGTTTGTGTAATCCCCCAGGAGGGGAAATCTTTTAAGCAAAAGAAAGTGTGTGGGTGTAGGTGTGAATGTGTGTACAAATGAAGATGAAATCGTAGACCTTGGTTTGTGAGGTGTTTACTGTTTTTATGGGCCTACAGGTATTATGGAAAGTTTTCTAACAGATGCAGTAGAAGTAAGCAGATCCTAATTTCAAATGAACTATGCTTAGTTTATTTAAATAGAGTGGCAGCTCCATCGCTCATTGCAAGGTACATTGTATTCCTTCTGCTTCTAGCTGTGCTGGGGTGGTTCGTGCATGACTGGCAGAAAGACTGTTCTACTCTGTCTCAGATAAGGTACCTTTGCCCCACATCTTTTGCGAACGCTTCTTGCAGTCAGGGGGACTGCGCTTTGTGATCTAGTAGATGCTTTCTAGCCCTAAATGTGTATATTTCTAACTGTGAAGTAATTTTTATTTCAACAAAAAGCCTAAATTAAAATAAACATAATAGGATGATATGGACATCACATAGCTGATAACATCACCTTTCTAAAATAAAGGACCAACAGCTAATCATGTTTGCATTGAAGAGGTCTCAGACACTAATACAGGGAAGGGTGATGTACTGCATTTTTTTAACTGAAGGATCTCTGGCCTTGGATATTTATCAAATCTCTTAAAAGTCATTCTTCTGAGAATGCTTCAATTTCTTGGGCTGAGTACAAACCATCTTTGTATGTGGAAATCCATGGTGTAGCTATTTCTGTGAACATTTGCAAACTGTGATGTCTAACTGAATATTCAGTTGGAAAGTTGGAAAAGTAGCTTTTGGTGAAATTGTACTGAAGTTAATTATTGGTGCTATACAACATGTTTCTGCATAGTTAAGCAGTTCTTACTAGTCTGATCTGGAGAACATAACAAGCAGCAACTAAAGATGTGTAATTCTTCCATTTTTATGTGAGGTAGGCATCAGATGCTAGTAACTTACACCTACTTATATATGACATTTGCTTTATCCAAGCAAAAAAATTTAAATTAAAACATAGCAGTCTCTATGCAGTAAGTACCGCCAATGGCATATATAAGTTTGGATCAAAATGAACACTTGATATTAGCAATTCCTAATACTAATCCTTGGGATTGCATCTACTATAAATCAGTGGAAATTTTAAAAGAGACTTTACTGGCAACAGAATTAGAGTAGCCCTGAGTTTTGAACATCATCTTACCAAATGCTTTAATCAATATCCCAATATTAGTTTTCACTTAAATGTCACAAAAATTGGTATTTTTTCCAGTACCATATATTGGTATTTATTCTTAATAAATACAACTTCTTTCTTCAGAGCAATTAGAGAAGAAGTAATTATTGGCAGGTCAGTGATGAAGAAGACTGCATGTGGCTTATTTACTCTTTTCTAAATTGGGAGTGGATTTTATGTATATAAGGGCAAAGAATGAGCAACTTTCTCTTTAAATGTGACATAAATCCAGATGCTACAAATCATTATATATGAGTGATATCTGCTTATCTGAGCAATTGTGTTTAAAAGTCTAATGGGTTATTGGCATCAGAAAGTGCAACTTTGGCTCATGATTTTTGTGATGCACCCAAAATTATTTTCTCCTTGATACATCTGTAATGTATCTTACTGTACAAAATTCTGTACTGTTCTAATTAGATTCTTAGTGTAAGCAAAATACTCTCTTTAACAGTGTTGCAGTGATGTACCCAAATGGGAACTGGTGTATTATAGTGAATTTCATATTACCTTTTCCTCTTAAATCGAGGTTGAATTTGTATTTATAGAAGTGGAAAGCTAATATATCAGCCCAGTGGTATAGTAATCATTAATGCAGTCCTTAAACGTGAATAATAAAAAAAAAATATGGCAAAGCATCTGTGTTTTCACAAAGAGGTGCTGTAAATGAATGGTGTGGTGCATTCAAAGAACAAAAAACTCTGCTCCTTGCAAATGAGTCTGGTTTTTTATTTCTTAACTCTATATTTGAACTGCCACAAAAGGATTATTATAAAGCACAAAGACAATGGTGCACATCTCAGTCATGCATTTATTTCCTTTTCCTGTTTTGTGTCAGACTAATGTAAGCGGCAAAGACCAACACCTCTTTGACTGGGATGCCTGCAGTTACTTGTTTCATCTGCAGTTAGGATTTAAATAGAAATGTAATTGTTTTCGAAGTATCTCCTAAATTTCTCCTTCAGGATGTCTAGCAGTGTCTACAAACTTATAAAGGATATCACTTTTTAAATTTAGGTAATCTGATTTGGAACTCTGAGTCCAATACATGTAAATTTCTTGGTTTTAATTTATGTTGGAATTGGTTCCTTTTTCAGTAGAAGGATAGTCTTTTCTTGCATGGAGACAACACAAAAAAAAAAGCTTTCCTGAGACAGCCAGTTTCAGTAGGTGGTTGGATAATTTCATCAGCAGTAAATCTTAATTGTGTTTGAAATTGTGCTAACATTTCATAAAATGTAGTAAAGCATAATTTTGTTCACTTAAATTAATATTTTAAAAATGCTTAAAAAAAAATTACAAATGCTGCCACAAAATTATAGCAAAAAAACTGCGTGAAAGAATGTGCTGTAATTTCCAACAGAAATTCATAAATGGAAGTATTCTTTAGAAAGGAAAAAACCAGACCCACTGCTGAGGTTGTATAAAATATCTATAGAACTGCCAAACATATTTATCTTCCATAAACTTGAAGACTTGTAGCACTTCAGCAGTAGTCCAGTCTTAATTCCAGTGACCAAAATCCCTTTAATTTAAATGGGGCTTGTTATGTGTTGAAAGTTTAAGTGCATATGTGACCATGAAATTCTGATTACAGTGATCTAAACCTGTGGCACATGTGCAACTTCTGCTACCTTTAGTTGTTAATGAAATGTTGTAGATTTCATTTATTAAAACTAAATAGATGTATAGAGTAATGATCACAGAGTAGTAATTGTAACTATTTTGATGATAATATATTAGGGGCCATTATGAAGGGAAAATGCCATTTCACATGGTTTGATATATATTTTCTTGGACACTAGTTCTGTTTCTTTTTTAGATCTTTATTTAATACACTGGCCTGATGCACATGTTCCGGGTAAAAGCAGTCGAGAGGTCCGAGCTGAAACCTGGAGAGCGATGGAGGAGCTCTATGAGAAAGGTGATATAATAATGAAAACCTATCTTAGCAGGTGGAATTATAGTGCATTTTGGGATTTGGGGAATTCATAGTGAGAGTTGTTCAAAAACTTAATTTGAACTGGATGCTTGTATTTCAGTGGGATTTGGGTGTGTGAGTTATGTGAATCTCTTTGGGAATTGCAGCAGCAGCATTTTGGTAAGTTAAATAAGAGAGCTTTGTGTTGCTTGTAAATAATACATTGCCAAATCCTGCCTGTGAGATTAATGATGGTGTGCATACTTTCTTGAGGAAATCTACAGATTACATTGAAATGTATATGCCACTATAGAACACCTTTGTAGTAGGTTCCTCTGTTTTAAGTATAAATCATGCTAAGTTTTACTTCCTTTAGGTTTTTTTTTTAATTGTATGATGCCATTTTCCAATTTATCATATATTGTGGTACTTTATAGATCCATTTGTATTTTGGAAAAGGTCAACAAAACAAAATGGCTAGGTGAGGAACAAATACTCAACTGCAGATTCTTTGGTACTAACTTTTGGAAAAAATAAATTCAAAGGATAGAGCTATTTTCTCAAGTTCCGATGGCTGTCAATTTGATTTTTGGTGCACTGCAAACTTCAGTTTACGTTCATAGTCTACTCTTCCTATTGCTGTCCCAATCAAAATTTGTCATGTAGATTTAAGAGGAGGATTTTGCTCCTGAAGTTTGCAGTATTATTAGAAATATTGTCATAAGAGAAAATCCTGTCATGCAGTTCTTGGGCAACGTGGACCACCCTGTTTACAGCTTCAGAGAAGTTCCATGGACAGGGAGAAGACTTCTTGGATTTAGTCTTAACTGCTAACCCAGAGTTACTGAACTAGTGATTGTACAAAGGAGAGTTGTACAAAGGCAATTACAGGCTGTGTACTGCTACCAGTTTTATCAGAGCGATAAATAAACCTGTTCTCTTATGCTTCAACCCTTCAGTTACTTTTGGTCTGCCTCTGGAAACACAGAAGTAAACTATCTTTGATACATCTTTTGTTCTTGCTTTTTATATTAAGCATAAGGGAAGTTGCAAAAAGTGTTTTCTGCCATGTAAGGGATTACAACATTCAGTTTTTAAAAAAACACTACACTGACCTAATATTTTAAAGCATCAATGACTTAAGTCCAAAGATAGATTATTCGACAAGGTACTTCATCCTTCCATTGAGAAGGTTTTTTTTTTTCTGATGAGTATTTAAGTTAGTGCATGTCATTTGTGCTTAGATATGCCATCCTAATTTGCTGCAAACAGGTCGTATTTTCACCTTCTATTATTATTCCTATCGTATTGGCTTTATTCTGCTTTTGCATGTGTGTTTGTGATCTTCCCTGTCTTACACAACTCTTTCTTTCTCGATATATCTTCCTAATGGGAAAGACTGTGAGCTATTCAGTGGTCTTCCAGTAAGACACTAGAAATACCATCACTGGCCTCATAGCAGAGGAAAAATTACTTTTATTTTTTGTTCCTATATGTGATACCTCTTTACAGACATCCCATGTTATATTTATTTTTCCTGCAGTTGCATTTCTTCAACAGTTTTATCAATTTGCATGTTGCTACCCTCAGTCTTTTTCTGAATTTAAGCATTCTGTAGACTCATGACTCATTTAGCTGAGCATAAGTTTTCCAGCTCTGGTTGTCTAAATTACCTCAGTTAGATCATCTACAGGGGAAGGAAAATTTATTAGTCTGGTTGAATCAAGTGCCTTAGAACATTAACCTCCCCATTTTTGTTTTAGGGGGTACAGATTCTGGATGTTCTGACCATAACTATGTGTTACTGAAATGACATGCAAATGTTAACCACTCTGGACATGGAAATGCAATGATTCCTGAGGAAAATGTGAAATAATTTGTTTGCATGGTTAACCACTAGACTTTCCACTAAAGATTAAACACTTGCTGCATATCTTTATGTGACTTGCTATGTGTTATGTGAGCAACATGTTAGCCTTGGTATGAATTGAATATAGGATTTGGTCAAAATCCTTACCTGGGGAAAAAAAAAATCATCTTCATTTATTGGGGGGAAGATTGTAAATTCTGTACTAAACAGGTGAGATCTTTGTCTTCTCTGAACTTGACACTGGTTCAGGTAGTCATTGGTTCCTGTTTGCAAACCTGTTACTTTTTCTTTTTTTTTTTTTTTAGGAAATTATTCTGGAAAAAAAATCAGTAGAAACTAAAAGCTTCACATTTAAGGATTGAACATTTAAATGAATAATATACTTCTGCAGTCAATTCATGAAGGAAATATTGAAATTATTCAACTTGCTAGTGGGTTTAGCAGCTAGCTATGTCCACATTGAAGAGTGTCTGAAAGTGCAGTGACAATAAACACTGTTCTCTGTAGAAAAAAAAATTGGTTTGTGTTATGGGACTGATAATGCATATCTCTCTGCAGGAGACTTATGAGATGGTTAAAAGATCTCAATATTGACCTAAGTCTTTGGTCTGGCTGAAGTTAACAAGATTTTCTTTAATCACTTCTCTATATTCACATTGTTATTTGAATGCAGCATGTGCCAATGAAATTTGTGTAAACTGGTAGATGTGCATTCATGAAGATGTGTGGGCATCCTTAAGTTTACTGTTTCTTAATCCTTGACTGCTTAGTAGTGCTTCCTATATATACTCTTAATGAAGGTTTGGAGTTGAGCTGTAACATCAGAATATTCTCCTAAATAGAAAATAATAGATTCAGGTGACAAGAAAGATCCTTTGCTATCACTGAAAAATCCCCACTGTGGCTTACCACTATACTGTTTTTTGTGTTTCATCAAAAGGAATTTGAGGTTAACATTTTTCAAAAGAATCTCTTGTCCTGATACAATTCAAACTGGAAACACGAACAATTTGAAATGAGAATCTGAATAGTATTTGTTAGAGATCCGATTACCCTCTCCAGCTGATTACTTACCATACTGAGGTTTTGGGCTGCATTCCTTGGATCCAATGTGGTTTACATCTGTGGAAACTAAACAGAATCTTGTTACTGCCCCAAGGCTGGGGTCTCAGGAGCACACTTGAAAGAAGGTTTCATATTTTAGCACTCTCACTCTTGTGCTTGAATCCACTGTTCAACTGCCTAATGCAACTGAGCAGCTATCTCAAGATCTCACTTCAGGTTAAAAAAAAATTCCCAGAATCCTGGGTGTTTTTCTTGATGTTTTTCATGATGTAGACCATGAAAGATATGAGAGCATGCCCCAAAACACTTGTAGGGATTCTGAAGCCACTGTTGTCCTTTACTGTAACAGTATGAGATAATATATTTATTATCTATGTTAAAATAACACACCCCGAAAGTTTTACCCACTTCAGGTGTTTTAATCCCTCTGGGTTGTGTCTGGAACAGGGTCCTGTGTCTTTCTGGTTTGTCTGTGATCTACAGAGTCTTTGACTAAACATGCTCATCTTTTATTTTCTCCTAGCTAAATCCTTCAGTATGTTTCTTAGAGTCCATTAGAAGTCCTACTAGCATCTTTCCCTCTTTAACCTGGAATTTGTATATTTTTACCCTCTATCCTCTCTTCCCTACAAACAAGGCAAGGTTATACTTTTAGTTTGCTTTTTTAGTATTCCTGTTGTATAGCCAGAGTCCAGTCATTAAATTTGCTGGTTTCCTTAAATATCTTTCCAGGGAAAAATGTCATACTAGTCCTTCGGGGTCAACAAAGGTAGATACATATTTACAGTGCAATTGTATAGCAATTGTATCATTCCATAACATGAACCAAAACTTATAAATTTTATGTACATTTCCCCAAATCATACAGAAAGTATATTAGAACGCTTATTTGTCATATTAATGAATTATAACACTGCTTGATTCATGAGACATTCACATGCTAGTTAAGAAAGGATTCAGTGCAGTGATTTCAATTTTGTCTTACAGTCTGTTGTCTTCCATAAGGCTTCAGACTCTGGGATTTGCATGCATTTAGGCTCAGCCTTGCTTCCAGAGGGAATTGTGCTGTCTCTTATGGTAGCTCGGGGATCAGAATTCTGCACCTGGTCTTGGTAGTCAGCCCAAGTGATTAGAAGATTTTCTAATGGAAAAGCTGTTAAGGAACTGCAGCAATTTCCAGTATCAGTCATTGCAGCTTCTTTAAGTTGAGAATTAGGAACAAATGAATGGGGTATGATAATAATTATTTTCATTACTGTTTTTAGAATTGTAGTATGTACTTGACAGTATAGGATAAAGGCACTACCTGCACTAAAAACTCCCATTTAAAAATGCTGGGTGACTTCTGATAGACCAAGCTGATAGCTCTCTATTCATAGCAGGAAAGACCTTATTGTTAAACTGATTTCTACTAGCTGAGGACAACCTTACAGTTTCAAGAATTAGTTTTTTTAAATGCTGTTGTGCCTGAGAATGTAGCTTTTTTTTTTTTCCTTCCCTCTCTTGTTATCTTCTGTGACTTGTTAATCTGCTCCAGTTTGATTGGAGCTGTTTCACAGGAGCCGAGTGACTCCATTGCTGTATGTGCATCTGTCTTAAGATCGCAGTCAGAGTAAAGACGTCTCTATCTGCACTGCTGAGAGGCAGAGAATTCTAGACATGTGTCTTTGTTCAACAGCCTGCATACATGTTTTCCTTTAAAGAGTTATGGGATAAACAGTGCTGAGGGAAAAGGGAGAAAAAAATTCTTAATTTTGGTCAGTGAGACATTTGTGTATAATAACTGGTTCTTTCTGTTGTAACAGCTGAAATCAGCTAGGATTCTTGTAATATCAAGGCTATGGTTTGAATTTTTGTGGTCTCGTACATTGTCATTTTGTGGAATTATCCTCTCCAGTACCTCAGGACAGAGGCCAGACTGCCTACAGAAACCATTCCAAGATACATACATTGAGTCAAATATTCCCTTGACAGCTGCAACATTCTCGTATAGGCATTTGTCTGCTGGCAGATGAAAGCAGTGTGGCATCATGAATAGTCATTATATACGCTCACTGGTAATTGGTCTGTTCCTAGCAAAATGACCCTTTCCATATGCAGTGTCTTTAATGACCTTGATTTTGGCATTGTGGCTAGCCCATCATCTCGGCAAGCTTTTCGTACACACATGCACATGATTACTTGTCCCTCCATCTAAAAATGCTGGGAAGAATGAGGGCCTCCAGCCAGCTTTTGCCTGAAGTTGGCAAGAGTAGTAACGTGGTGGTTGTTCTGGATTCAGATCCCACTGGGACTCGGTGCCATTTTACTAAGAGTAAAATTTTTTACTTATCTTTTTAGTGTAAGGAGTGCAGCTTATGCTTACATGAAATATTCATACTTGCATCAGAAATTCCTTACTGTGTTAACATATGATTTTGTTAAACATAGAGAAATGCTCTTCAAAAGAAATACAATTATTCCATTAATATGTGAGTTTAATAGTCTTCATGTATGATTTGAAGAGAATCCCATAAAGTAAAAGAAATTGTTTGGCCCAGTAATTGAAGCCATGTCCCTACATTCTTGGAAAAAAGTTATGTTTTGCCTAATTCCAAGTGAGAGAAGAAATCAATCAAACTTAACAATATTCTTGTCCTTTTCATCTTTGGGCATAGACCAGTTCAATCATATCTTTTTTTCCTCCAGTTCAATCATATCTTTTCTTCCTCCATTTTCTATCAGTTCTTTGAAGTATGAGTGAGGGTTCAGTAATAAACCAAATACAGTTTTTGTGTAGGTGGTGCAAATTTCTAGTACATCCTTTCCTAGATGACACATTCTGCTTTTATTCTACTGAAAAATTACTTTAAATCTATGCTTATATTCTCAAATGATGAACAGCTGACAACTCACAAATATTTGTGTTACAGTGCCACAAAATGTTTGTCTCAAATGTTTGTGTTGGTAGAAGTCATATGCAAATGTATGCGTGTAAGTTGCACTAAAGTTTTAATAAGTAAAAGCAAGTAACTAATTTTCCTAGCAAGACATCTTTTTCACATTGTCTATAGTATTCTCTCTGTACAGATGAAGATGTTTCATGGGCTTGTTATTATCAGAAACAGTTCAGAGATGTGTTTTCATGGGTTGAAGGTGGTTGCAGTTGGTGAGGATGTTGGTTGCACCACACCCTGTTGATCAGATAAGACGGCAATTAAAGATGTATGCAAAATAAAAAAGACTACACATATTTATGTTAAAGATCATAAAGAAGTCTTCATAATGTGCAGTACCTTATTTAAGAATAAGAAATTCCATAGAATAAGTCATTTTGGTGCAGATGTAAAAGTGGGAACAAATCTAAACTTGCATGAATGTCTGTCCTCATTTGTTATGTTTTGCTCCTTTTTTTTTTTTTTTTTTATTTTAAGGACTTTATGGGTAATTCTAAGTGTAAAAACAAGCCCTCAGACTTCTTTGTTTCATGATTCATTGCAGTGTATGGTTTGTGCTTTTTCTACCAGCAAGTGAATAATTTTTGTGAAAAATTTAGATAAATCTTTTTGCTTACTTAAAGCTTACTTAAAGCAAATGTACACATTTGTGTGCCCACACAGAAGTGCCTAGAGGTCCCAGTGTGAACACAAGAACTCTTGGGAAGAAGGTAATGCTGAAATACATTTCAAAGGGAAGTCCTCGTCTGAAATAACTTTGTCTCAATAAATAACGTACATGATCTGGGGAAAAGGCATCATTTATCTGTTCTGCATATGTTGAATTTAAGCCCTAGATTCTTAGCTATTGTAAATCAGTATTGCTTTATTGACATCAGTCAGGATGCTGTTATTCATACCAATTGGGAATCATTATCCCCTCTGATACAGAAGTCCAAAAAGTATCCCAGTTCAGGAAACTGTGCCATCATAGTTACAGGGGGGACAAACTATTTAGAATCTTAACTATATGCTCTCCGTAATACTTTCAAAGTGCTAGTTTTGAGGGTACATATTCTAATAGCCTTTAAGCACTTAGCAGAGTTGCTGATAATTTTGATCACATTTTCACAACATAGCGTGTGGTGGCAATATTGACTTAAGGTATAGTGGGATTGATTCTGTACCATGTTGTTTTTGCAGTTTTGATTGCCCAGCCATTTGTAAGCAGCTGCAGAATGTTCTAGATATAAAAATGTATTTTCATGCTTTCTTTAAACCTGTGTTCTGTTCACGGTATGATTCTACATGCTTAAAACTGGCATAAGAGAAGGAAAAATCCATAAGAGTACAAGGGGGTTGATTCAGTTTTAAAAACAACCAGACAAACAGCCTTTTTTAGTGGATTTTTTTTAATCTGATCTGCTTTGTAATGTCAACTCGAGGAAAAAAATATGTCAACACAACTAAGCTAGTGTCGCATTGAAGTAGTGAGAATGAGCAGCCAGGTTAATGTTTATAATGAGTTTTCAGTCACAGAAGTTGACAATTTGACTTCTACTGATGCCTCCTCTCCTGTTGTCCTCACAGTTTATCGTGGTTCACAGGTGATTGTAGCAGGAGTAATGATCATGGAATTGTAGTAGCAGGAAAGTAATTTTAAAGCAGATAAGCACCTATACTGTGGTAATGAATAAGATAAAAAGAAGTCCTTTGGGGGAGGAAGCATGATTTTTGTGTGTTCAATTTTGCCACAGTCTTCCTGTGTCTCTTAGGACACTTTGCCTTTTGGTGTCTATGTTTTTCAGTCTGTGAAATGGGAACAAGTGTTATTTCATAGATCTAGAACTTAATTCCTTATTGGCTCTAAGAGTCATCTGCTTTATTTATCAAGGCTTTGGCTTGCAATCTGCATGTGGGGCACACTCAGCCTACAGTTTTGATTTAGCAAGCTGTGCTGAAATAAAATCTTATATGGTGTCTATGAGTAATACCATTTATCCACAGAGTTCTTAGCATGTGTATCACAGAGAATGTGGACTTTTCCAACCTGTGTAACCTCCTTTAATAAAGATACAGTTACTGCAGTTGACTTCTTGTAAAAAAAATGGATCCATTTGTGGTTTTATTCTGTGGCCTGAATAGAAGATATAACAGAATGGGCACTGTTCACTGGACGTGGGAATTCTCCCTTGCTCTGACTCATGTAGAGCAGCAGGAAGGGGGAGGAAAATGGGCTCCACAAACCCAGTATCCAGTTTTGTCATTTAAAAAATCTCTTTGATATGAACTTTATTCACTTAATATTCCAGAGTATTTAGAAGTTTGATAAAAGTCCATAGTAGTGCTAGAGAAAGATAAGGCTCACTATTGTGCTAAAACGACGTTGTGGTGCCAAGACAGTATATTTATGCTTTTTTGTTGCAAGACTAACAGTACCCATCAAACTTAGTATAATTTGTTATTATGCAAAGTAAAGGAAAAAATACCCAATCATTCTCTAGGTTGCCATAAAAATGCTTTAAGCTTAATATGCAACTACATTGCAAACCAGTCCATTAGCATGATGTATTGCTTCACAGCAGCCGGGAGCAATACAGTGTGGTGAAATTACTGATCTGGTGGAGGCCAAGGTTTTTTTTGTGTAGAACAGAAAAGATACTGATTTTTTTTTTTTCCCATTATGATCAACCATTATTTTGCCAATATGTTTTCTAATGTGTCTTGCAGAGTTTCATGATAGTTTTTCAAAGCTGGATGAAAATTTATGTCCACCATTGTGGTCAGTCAATTTTTAGCATGCATAAAAGAAGCATCATTGCCAAGTTTTCCTTCAAGCCTGTGAAGTCAGAGTCACAAGGAGTAGGACAAAGCCTCAATAAGCTTTGGGAGCTAATGGGGAATTGCAAACTTTGTTTATTGCACCTGGCACTTTCTCAAAATCTGCTTCATAGGGGCCAAACCACTCATTTCCTCAAGCAGATAAGGAGGATGCTTTCTCTCCCTGAGTCACAGCTCTGTGACCTTGTAAATAAGGCAGTATAAATGTATATTTTAAAAGTGTACTTTCTAGAGGGATTGCAGCTAGCACATTGCAAACTTTTATCTCTGAGGACCTGAACTTCAGGACTAGTTAAATTGGTTAAGCTAAAAAGAAGAATAGATTTTAAAACCAGCTGCTATCACAACAACTAAGACATGAATTGTGCCTGAGTTGTCCAAAATGGGGTTTTTAAGCATGCTAAACAGGTATTAAATTAAAGATAAATGCCCGCGCCCCCCCCCCCCGCCTTTTCAAGAACATTCTGGTGGTTTTGAGACCCATGGCACAAACTTTGGGGACCCCACCTCTGTTGGAGCTCCGTGAGAGAGGAAATACAAGAAAATGTGCCCTCCCTGCCCCCCAAATTGTTTCAAGGCAATGAGTCAGGATCCTTTTACGCAAGTTTCTCAATATGTAATTTTTTTATTTCTACTGCTGATGTGATCGTTTCATGGATCTTCTTTGATATACATAGTAACAAGTGTTGGTCTGTCGGATAAGGCCCAGGAGCTAACCAAACCTTCATTTTCTTGTCCATCATTTTCTAATTCTTCATTCTTAGGAATTAATCCAGCAAATGTAAATGTGGAAATAATTCTGTATGATCTCCTGCTTTAAGGCAGTGTCTCCAAGATTTGGACAAAGCAGAGCAACTGTGTTAATCTTCCATCAAGCAGATGGAAGCAATTCTCTAGAGTAGAATCCATTGATTGTTCATTGAAATTTAAACTCTCTATTTTTCAGGAAAGTCCAGTGTTTTGAATTCATGTTTCCACCATGCTTTGAAATAAGATTTTTAATACACTCCGGCTGTGCAATTGTTTTCATGTTTATTGTATTTTATATTGTAATTTAAAACAAAAGTCAAAACACTTTAACTTTCATGCATTAGACTGTAACTAAAAACAAAGCAATGGAGTTGAAACGAAGGGTTCTAACTTTACCAAAACTAAATATGTGGATTTAATGAAAATGAAATGTTTTAATTGTATTCCCTTAGAAAAATTTTTTTAAGAAAATGCTGATTTCCACAAAAACATTGAAATTCTAATTATTATTTCTCTGTTGTATGGGAAAATGTTCACTTCCTTGGCAATTTTGAATTTAGCTTTCTCTGTGTGACATGACTCTAAACACAGGAATGCCATAATACTGATTATAGTAGGAGCGACTCAGATGATTTTTAAGACAAAACATAACTGACCTGAAATTTCTTGATGGGAAATCTAACAAAAACTTCTTATCAGTGAATGCAATGAGACTATGGAACATACTTCAAAGTCTCCTATGAGAAGTATGCTAGAAGCAAAACATCTTAGAGTATACTGTAGGGGGGAAAAAAATGGAAGCTTTCTGTGGAAATGGACAAGTTTAATAAGCCCTTTCATCTTTCATGTCTGTGATTGAGTTTTGTTTTATTTCAGTCTGAAATAAAAGCTTTATTCTTCAAGGGCAGTAACAGCATGTTTTTTGTAACTCCTTAGCTTTCAACAATAGAGTATAATATTTTGGTTCACCATTGTTTTAAAACTGCAAGTGTTTTTCTAACTTCTTTGGCATAATGATTTATTAGTGTTGACACTCCAGGGTCGTTTGTCAGTAGAATTCAAAAGCTCAGGTTTTGCTCCTTCTGGCAGATTACATACAAATTATGCAAATCGCTATAGTGCAGGTTATAACCTAATTATGTTATACATCTTGAACAATGGTAATTTCTGTAAGGGAAAGCTGTCTAGCATTTTAGTTGCTAATGTATTTTTTCTCCGTTTTGCAATCTACAAAAGAAACCACATTAAAAAGTGATAGTATGTGTGCAGGTTTTGCTGCTGTGCAGCTTATCTGCTTGTACTGCCAAAATATGTGAAAGCAATATAGAAGTCAAATTGCCTGTATTTATATG
Source organism: Mycteria americana (assembly GCF_035582795.1). Lineage (NCBI taxonomy): Eukaryota > Metazoa > Chordata > Aves > Ciconiiformes > Ciconiidae > Mycteria > Mycteria americana. Next base: position 48,226,276 of record NC_134371.1, on the reverse strand, counting down.
GTTAGTGGCTTTTCTAATGCAAAACTGATGAGTTTTTTTCAGGGCTTTAGCAATCTGTTTACAATAATTAGCTATAAACTGTAACTTCACTTCAGAATTTCATAGAAGACTAGAAAAATTTAATTTCTTTGTTTTGTCCAGGTAAATCTAACCTGCAAATTCAAGATACTTTGTAATCTTATAGCTGATATTTTTATATGCCAATTTATGGTCTACTTGTGAGTTGGTTTTTTTTAATACATAAAACATGCATTTTAGGAATAAGTACTTGGTTAGTACATTTTTCTCCAACATTTTTGTTTCCTTTCGCTTCAAGTGAAATTCTTCTTCTTAATGTATTCACGTCTCTCAGTTGCATTAATAAGTGCTTTTTATGTGTCCGTATTCCAGCTTCAAATCAAGGCAGCTCCACATAGTTCCCTGCTGACCTCAAGAAAGTGGTGATTCGAACTGTGGAATGAGGGCAATTTCAGTCCAGAAATCTTTCCTTTGACATCAAATGGCTAAAATTGCCCAAGGTCTGGGGGGTTTTTTTGTTTGTTTTTTTTTTTTCTTTTTCTTTTCAGGAAAAAAAGAACCGTATAACTTTTGGCTTAATTCCTTTCTTTTTTGCTATGGATATTTGAATGCATGTATATAGATAAGCACATGCATATACATTATATAGAATTGGCCAGCACAAATACTGGATTAACTACAGTGATTGGACTTCTGTGTTCACACACCTTGAGACAGACTTTCCATCTGCAGAGTTACAGACTGAAATGCAGATCAAGTCAATTGAGACAAAGTTCACATACTGAAGAAATGAGTCTGATTCATAGTCCACAAAATCCACAGCCTAAGGAGACCACTACTAGCTTGAGCACAGTTGGTTTCCCTATTAACTGTGTTTAGCACAGAACAAGGACCAAACTATCCAAGATGAGTCGGGGTTGAGGTGTGGTGGCAGGCCAATATTGGGAGTTGTGCTTTATCGTATCTGAGGTTTGAAGGAAGACATCTGATTTCAGGACTGTCAGCACTTAATTTATACGCATGCGTGCATACTTAAGGCTTATTTAAAAAAATAACCTTCATATCACCTATGTGCCATTTATTTACGTGTCAACAGGAGCTGAGAAATCTAGCTACATTTTTAAGCTTCTTGGTTCTTGTTAGATACTGCTCACTTAATTGAAGCTTTTCTACTGAGTTTTATGTAACATCTCGTAATGATCTAATAGAAATATAAGCAGTGCTACATAGTTCATTTGGGCTGCATGTCCTTGTGTTGTATTGCTCACACCTTATTAGTCTTCAGCAAATGTTCCACTTTTCTTTAGTTTTGGCAAGCTGCTCAGAACACCATTTCCTTCTTTTCATTCTGGTGGAGTCCAATTGTTCTTTGCTTATACTACATTAGCCTTTCCCAGAATTTAGCCTGGAGTTTTTTTACACTGGGGAGTTTCCAGTGTGTTTAGATTATAAAATGATTTCCTAGCGTGACTGTGACGGGACCATGCTTTCAGATAATACTGTCAAACTAGATTTTGGTGCCGATTTTCTGTGTTTCTTTGCAGTACTTTGCTATATAGAAGTGATGTGTACAATCATCTTGTCTATTGAAAGTGATATTTTTCAAATCATCCCCCCAAATAGTTAGGATTGTCCCAAAACTTTTTCTTGTTCTGTTTCTCATTAGGTTTTTGTAGATCAATTGGTGTAAGCAACTTTCTTATCAGTCATCTTGAGCAACTAAAGGAAGACTGTGTGATTACTCCACACGTTAATCAGGTGAGTGGATAAATATATTTAAAGTATCTGGGTTTGGGGTTTTGCTTTGGGTTTTTTTGTTAACAATCTCCTCCCCACCCCTATGCCTGAACGACTACACCCAAACTAGCCTTCGTCATACAATTTCTTCTCTTTCATTTCTATATACGTGTTGAAAACCATTCCGGGAGATGACCTGAAGGGAGTGGGGGCGGGGGAGTCCTTCCTCCTTTCTTTTCCTGAGTTTCTCCTAGGCTGCTTGTTTGTGGCTGGTTTTAAGGCACGAACAAATGGTCCATGTGCCGGTTGTTAATGATAAAACAGTTTATAAATAAAATTCAAGGAGCACTGAACACTTAGCATCTCCAGAGTGAACAAGGTTTTGGGGAGCCTGTGTTCAAATACTATGTATAATTCCTCTAAGCAACACTGAAAGCCCCAGGTGATAACCATGCAAGGGTGCTGTTTCCCTTGCTCCCCCCCTTATTTCATACTCATATTTCAAGATCACATTAAATTCAGTGAACTTCTCATTTAGGAAGATGCTGCAAGAGCCCTGGGAAAATATTTTTGCTGCCCTAGGCAGATAAAAAATGGCCACCTACATACCGGCAGACTTCCAGGACACTGACAACTATTCCCTTGTTGCAGTTTTCTGCCCACAGCTGTGCTGGAAGTTCGTGCTCCCATTCGTACCACCTCCTGCCAGTGAAAGTGTGCTTATGCTAACATAGAACTGGGAACTGGAATGGATGAAGTGCAGGCACATGCTTTTCCCCTTTGTACAGGTGGTGATGATTTCTGGCAGCTGTTTGTGGCTGTTTATGACATTAAACCATAAAAGGGTTGCTTAGAATGTGACTGTCAGAACTTAACGTCTCTGATTTTTGCTGTCCACTAGACTAAAGGTTACCAAAGGGCAATTATGAGTAATGTTAAATTAATGCAAAACCATGTAAAATATTTAAATTCAATTATTCAAAATAAGCCATTGAAATATGTCTTAAGATGGGCAGGTTGATGACTGTTTAAGAATCAGTGAGTTTGCTAAGGTTCAGTTGTGTCTCCTTTTCAGAAATATACATCTTCAAAGTCTTGCTGGAGTTTGGTATAAGTTGTTACTGTCTATTAAATGAGAATAGCCTTTCAGTGTCCTACTAAATCACTGCAAGGAAGAAAAAAGTAATCCTGGATTTGTTTTGAAATTTCCTCTTACCCTCAATGTCCAAATGTTACCAGTCTTACTGTGTCAGTAGTGTTAATAGAGAAAAGTTGTTTCTTGATACTGTTTGACAGCATCTCTTTTTCCGTGGCTGAAAAAGAGGAGACAAAAAGTTGAGATGGTAGGGATACTGGGGGGTGGGAGGGTGCCCCTGCTGTATTCAGATAGTAATTTCTTTAAGGTGATACACAGCATTGTTCCAAATTAAAAACAAAAAAACAACAATGAAGTATCCACGCCACTGCAAAGTGCTCCACTTCGAACAGCTTTGTTACAGCATTAATTTACACTTTTTAGTGTTACAGGAATCTTATAAACCATAGTTCAGGTTACCCTCAAAAGAGTATTTATTCTGTTTCTTGCTTAGTGTTGGAGAGTTGCTGAGTCTGATGGTGAGATTATATAAGCATTATCAAATAACTACTGAATTCCTAAATTTAAATTGGGAATGGAAGTGCTATACTGAATTCTTATTTCCCTGTCCAGAATTTATAATATGAGAGATCTTTGCTATATTTATGCATAAAATAGCATACTCTTTCAATGAACTTATTTGCAAATATTTTGTATTTAGAAGTAATAATTGTATACAAAGTCTAAATATTTAAGAAACAAGTGAAGGAAAATCACTTCCCTCTTAGCTGTGTTAAATTTGCGTAAGGAATTTAGGGTGTTCTTACCATTCCAACAGTTCTTATGATGTTAAAATTCAACATTATTTTTTCTGTGAAGAAGAGGGAGTAGGAAGGCAGGAGAAAGGAGGTTCTTTATTAGACTTTTATAGCCTTTGCAAACCAGGTATTAAGCAATGTTGCTTATTTTACAAACCAAGTTGTAAGTACTGCCTCTCTTCTGGGTTCCTGGAAAAAACAATATAATCATGGCTTTTAAAGAAGTAGGAAAGGCCTGTCTTTTCAATAATATAGCATTGTTAAGGTATTTAGTAGTAAGAAGGCACCTTTTAAAATTACAATCTATGATCAAAAATACTTACACAGTTAAACACTGTGTAAAATTATGATAAATATTTTATTCTAGCATCATGTAGAATGAAACCTACAACCTAGATGTCACAGGTTTGTATTCCAGAGTTTGTAATTGACTTGGCAGTAGTAAGTTTGGATTTACACTCAAGGAAGTCTTTGAAGGCTCTTACAGCTGTCACTCATTAGGAAAAAAAATTACATTTATAAGAATTTAATTAATAAGTTTCATTTAATAAAGTGATACACTGAAGCCAAATATAAACTGTTCCTCTCCGAATTCCATGTAGGAATGCTCATCAGTATTTTTTCTACTTTTATAGAAGTGCAAATTACCATGCAATGCCCTCAGAGAGATTTAGTAATGTTGTTAATATTGCCATTAATATTGACCTCTATTATGTAAATTTGTACAAGGTAGAAATGTATTTTAGTATTTTGAGGCATTAGGAAACAACCCCTTTGTACATAAACTCACCTGAATTGTTCCTCTATAGAGAAAACATTTCTAGGCTTATATTTTGACTTTATAAAGAGAAATAATTGTAAGACTGTGCATTCCCATTGAGAAACTGACTGAAGTCCAGATGCAGGGAAACTACCAGGTGAAAAGAACCCACAGCAGGGTGGAAAGAGTAAGGGTTTTGTATACCATCATCTGAGGTAAGGCTTTCTAGGTCCGTCTGTCAGGATTGTTATTAGGCTTAACTTTCCCCATTGCGCTGTCATAAAAAACAGTGCCTGCTTAGAGTTGCCCTGTGGCTGACCAAGTAACAGCTGTGAAGAGTTCTAATGTGAACTGCAAACTGTTTTATTAAACAAATGCCAGTTTTTACATACATATCACTCAAGGTAGAGTGCCAGAAAAGGACAAGATCTTCCTCTACCACCATATGATGGACAGCCCTCACCTGAGAAAAGTTTGGTGGCTAAAATAGCAAGGGTGGGGCAAGCCAGGAAGTACGAATTATTATTTTGAGGGGGAGCACATGCTGGCCACTCACCCTATGCCTCTTCTAGCTCAGGATGCTAGTCCCTTGCATTCAGATGCTGCTAGAACCTTCCAGAAAGTTTTCACAAGAAAAATAAATTCAAAAGTGCTTATTTTATGCATTTTATTATTTTAGCAATATATTTAAGAAGAAAAATACTTACTGCTACCAACACACAACTGCATGTGCCAAAACTCAATTCACAAAATTTGGGAGTCTCTTGATTCAGTGAAAGGCACTGTCGTGGTTTAACTGCCAAAACCAGCACGGGCACAAAGTATAATCTTCCCAGGTGGGAAGTAGTTGTTACTGTGTATTCTACTTGTGAAGCAGGCAGGTGACATCTCAGCATGCTGTTCTTGCTCTAAATATTTCTAGTGTAACCTGGAACTGTGCTGCCTAGAGATCTCATTAGACCAGCAGGTAAAACCTGATGCCATAGGGGTACTGTAGATTTTTCAGCATTTGATCCTAAATCATTCTTTATTTAAAATTTTCTAGGCTATGTTATTTGTTACACTTAGTGTAAAGAACATCTACTAAAATTGCTTATTACTGTTGTAATAATCAAGTAATACACCCTGCTTGCTCTTTCTTTTTTCCCCTTGTAGTTTTTTGTAAAAACAATGAGAATATTTTCTAGTCAGCTCAGGTGCAAACAAGTGCATAACTGTGTGACCTAAACTCTGGTCTTACACATATAAATGTGAAATACAAAGGCTACTCAAAGGTCAAGAAACATCAAAGGTTGAAGACATGGATGTGTCTGCTGCTTGAACCTTGTTCCCGAGTCCGCCTAGTAATTTAGATGGTAGCAGCTTTAGGCTGACTCAGCCCAGCCTTCGAGGGGCACAGTTTTTTCTTAGCGCATATTGAATGACTGCCAGCCTATTGTTCCCGACTATTGTTGTCTGAAAAGACAACATGTACTAAAGATGAGAAACAGGAAATGTTCATTTGTCCTCTTTGTGGCAGAAGAAATTTTCCAGATTCCATGTGTTGAGGTAATTGTTCAGAAGAGTATTTTTCTTCAAAATGCGCAAGAGTTAGATCACTGGAACAACGGTGACGGCCAGTCACAAAAATACATCACATGATTATGTATTTTATAAAAGAAAACACTACCCATTTTCATCTGAATGCAGAGAAAGATATGCTTCTTACAATGTATAAACTGTGAAATACTTATCTAAATAACATAGTAAGGAATATTACAGAAGTTGTCTTTTGGCTTTTGCTACATGCCAGAATATGTGGCTTTCTGAGATCCTTACTTTCCAATAACTTCTGTTTCCCTTTGCTTCCAACAGCTATGTCTTTGTAGCTTGTTACTTTTCCTCTTTTAATTGGTTCTTGGCAATTTGTGATCTTCCTTCCTACAAAGGGTCTCCTTCACACTTCATTCCACAGCATGATTGCTTCCCTGCATAAACTGTTGGTGACATCACACGCAGAATACAGGATTTTCCATGTACAGTCCATGCCAACAGGCTTTGCTTCCAAGGTCAGGCCCTCATCCTAAGCAAATTGTTCTGGTTGGTCTCTTCCAAACCCAGTCCCTGCCCAGCCCCCTCCCCTTGCCTGTGCAACTCAAAGATCATTAGTAAAGAAACAGGAAAAGAAGTAGCTTTGGGGAAGAGAAGGTAGTCTCAAATCACCAATAAAAATGACCTGATGCTGACTTCCACTATGCATTTGCATATATTTCACGGAGCAGAACAAAAGTGCAAGTCCAACTGCAGGTAGGGCAGACAACTGCTCCATGCACCTTACTTCTGGGGGAAGCATAAAATATGCAGTAAACTATTGTGCCAATTAATGGTAAAATACTTGTAGATTAATGTCCTTCACATGTCTTATAAAACTGCTAACTTTCATCTATCTCCCAGAAGCAGTGATTTCACTCATGTATTTTTAAAACGAGAGAAAAAATACTTTCATTTATCAATGATGCTTTCTACTAAATGTATTCTCAAAGTTTTTATTAAAAGTTTATTTCTATTTATCTAAGGTTGAATACCACCCATTCCAAAGACCTCAGGAGCTGGTGGATTATTGTAGGAGCAGAGATATTGTTTTTGAAGGCTACTGTCCTTTAGCCAAAGGTGAAGCACTCACTCATCCTACTATCATTCAGCTGGCAAATAAATATGGCAGAACTCCAGCACAGATTTGCATACGCTGGAGTATACAGGTAATGGAGGGTGGTAATAAAAATGTGTCTCCTCTCTCAGGAAGAAAATGCAAATAGTTTGGGTTTTGTGCATCAAACCAGAATTTATACAGAAAGTATTTTTGCGTTCAATATGTTGATATCATGTGAACTAACTGTGCTGCACTGGAAATTTGGAATGTAGTACACAAAGCATGGCAGCATTTTAAATATGCAAATAATCTGATTGTAGAGAATAAAAAGAACAACCAATAAAAGAGATTTTTTTCAAACTAAATGTTACAAGCAGTATGGAGCATCATTCGATTTCTATCACTCAACACAAAGTACTAAGCAGTGAAATAGTGTATTAAGTTGACATAAACCACATAATCTGTGTTGGAATTTAATGCAATGCATATAACTGCTATTAAAAATAGCATATAGAAATGTCAGTGTCCTCTGAAAAATGAAATTAAAACCTCAGAAGAGGTTTTAATGAAAAATGAAATTAAAACCTCAGAAGACATGAGGAATGTCTTGACATGTTTTGAAGTGAGATTATTTTCTTTGAAACTATGTAAATTTTAATGATGAGAAGCATTATGTTTTTCAGAATGGGATTGTCACTATTCCAAAGTCCACAAAAGCAGAAAGGATACAGGAAAACTGCAAGGTAAGATTTGGTTATGCACTCAAGTCTGACTAACATCCGAATTACTGTTTTTAATACTTTGGTTTGCCTGCCCATTTTCCTATAACAGTTCTATGTTGGGGCAACTCAGTTAAAATTGGCAAATTATAGTACCATAAAACTACTACAATATAGTAGAAAACCATAATTCCCAAATGTCAGAAATCAACTGGAGAGCTAATCACTGTGTGTAAAAAAAGATATCCATAGAAAGACCTTTCACAGTTGATTTTTATTATTGATACTTTTATTTATTACTTGGCTAATTGTAGAACATCCTAATCTGGTTATGGCTAGGTCCTCTTTGTGATAGGCACATACGTCAAATGGAAGGAGTTTGTATGCTATGTATAACACTGTATGGAAGCTGTAAAACTCTTTTGGGGATATCCCAGATACAGACTTTCTAAGGAAGTGACGGTCCTGCCAGAGCTGACTCTTCCCCTACTTTCTTCCTTCTACTCAACTTGCAGAGAAGGTCCTAGCATGGAGGGGATGAACAAAGAAAAGTGGGGAATGAATGAGGATTGGCCCCATGATTCCCCCCACCCTTTTTTAATTTCCTTTTCATACCAAATGTATTTAATTCATTACTTCATTTTTCTCTCCATTTCTCTAATCTGAAAGTGTGCTTTTTTTGGGGGAGGGGAGGGGAAACCACAACAACCATTTGTTACTTCCAAAAATATCATAGGGGTACGAACTGTTTGGCAAATCAGGAAGAAACTTTGCAAGAAGATAGGAAATGTCTGTCTGCTAGTTAAATCACTGTGTGTGTGTGTAGGTGTAAATCAACGTACATGTAATGAGGATTTCTCCTGGTGGCTATGCCTGTTTATATAGCTCCTGCCTTGACCATTTATTCTTACATGCACACTGCCTTCTGTGGTACAAGCACAGCTGTTTGTGGTACTGTATTGTAAACCAAATCGGAGAACAAAACCAGGTTAAAAATCCTTCCTTATTATTTTCTTTATTTTTTTTTCCCCAATGATATTTTAAATCCAGCTTCATTCCATTTTTTACAGAGTTTACTCTATGGCCCCACCAATTCATTTTACACAACTGAGGGAATGCATTGCAGCAAAACTTAAAACACTTAGGATGGAGAGGAGGAGGGGAAAACTGGCACAGTTATCAGATGTTGTTTATCGCATCTCCCTTTTTTTTTTTTTTTTTTCCCCCCCCATGTGTTAGCCTGAGTCTCTACCACCTCTAGTCAAGTTGGTGAAAGCATGGACCCCTCATTAAGCCCTCAGTATATAATACGATGTATAGTATTTCTGGTTCTGTGACTGGTCCCTGGTTTAGGCTTAAAAAGCTTGAGCACTGAGGTTTGACTACAAGGGTCATTCCAGCAGACAGTGATTGCTGGATAATGCAGGATGGGAAGAGCTTGTTTGGCAGCAGTTCAGGCTCCACAGGATCTTTTTATTGAGTATGAAGGAGCTCTGACAAAGACAACAGACCAACTTAAAGCAACTTCAGTTCTGAAGTGATAATGTCTGAATAAGACACCTGCTAAGAAAACACTGACACCATCATTCATGTTGCAGGTCTCTCCACAGGAGAAGTCAGTGGCTGTAAGAACCTATGCATGAAGACAGGTGGTTGCTTTTGAGCTAGTAGTGAGGCATTGTAGCACTGTACCTGTTTCTGTATTAGCTGATCCATGAGAGTTTTGTCTAAGTACACGTAGAAAAGATAGCTATAGCCTTTGGTTTGCTACCTTTGTGAATGTCCTGATACTTTCGAATAGTTGTCTTTGGCTACAGTTCTGAGGAAAAGAACTGTAACACTCTAAACTGAACATTGGGATATAAGTGAAATACTGAGCTTGGGTTTCCAGAGGGATTGCAGTCAGGGTATTCATATACCTCTGGCAGTGACCATATAGAGTGCTGTCAAAAACAGCTTTGATACTACCATTGTCTTGGACCCTTGCCTGAGGCCAAAGTGCTACAAAACCATCTTAACAGAGCCTACAAATAAAAATGAGTCACAAAAGGAGCAAAGGACCCAGTGGAGCCTGTCAGTTTAATGGAATATTTGTCTATGACAAAATATAAGAAGAATTTCTGGAAAGAAAAATATAGAAAAAAATCTGCCTCACATTTAAATGAATCTTGGTCAGTTGAAATAATAGAAACACTCCTGATTCTCTCTGTTCATGATGTTAACTATATATGCATTCCCATAGGTGTTTGATTTTACAATAGCAGAAGATGATGTTGAAATTCTGAATGGAATGCATGATGGGAGACATGTTTCCTGGGACCCAAGCCTTGTTGTGTGAATGAAGGTTTGAGCTTTTTCCTTTGTCAGTGATTGGTGAGTCACACCATGTCATTTAAATTCAGGGAAGGTTACAATAAGACTATAATCATAAGATTAATGTCTGCTATTAATGATAACTGATTTGAAATCCTTAATGGTTACAACAGACAAAAGATATTTTTGAGGGTAGCACTTTTGTACAGAGATCTTACATTTCTGTCTCAAATCCTGATGCGTACTTCATTGAAGCCCATCAAAGCCTCCTATTTATGCCATTGACCTTGCATCAGGTCATTTAATCAAAGAGCATGAGGAGATATCCCTTCTTGAAAAATATAAGGAAAAAATGCTATCTGCTGGTGTACAACACAGGCATTAAGTACAAAATAATTTTTCAAGTACTTTGTTAGAGATACACAATGTATGAAGAAGAAAAATCTGGGTAAAAAAATATGTTAATACTATTATTCTATGATAACATAGAGTTCTATGCCTATTATTTACTAGCCTGTAGGTATAACAAAGTAGAAATCTTGCCAGAGAAGTCCATGTACAAATAAACTGTCTGCATGGTTAAGTTGAGCAGCAAGCTTAAAGAGCCGAAGAGGCATCTTTGTTATTACTGATCTTTTTCTCTTACTGGAAATTCTGGTGAGTTCTGTGTAGCTTTTAGTGAGAATTAGTTTAGCTTTCATTTTGGATTTGTCCAGGAAATCTCATTAAGAGACTATACTGTTTCTCAGATTTTCTTATAAAATATGTATGCATATAGAGAAATAGATGTAGATATAGATATATGTAGCTTACAGATCTGAGAAATATGTCTGCAGAGTCTTTTATTGGCTGAGTGTTCAACTTCTAGTCACATTGGTTTGATATTTTAGGAGTTCCTGTGTCTAGAAAGGTATGGAAAATCTGACTATGATTTATATTGTGTGTGGACTTCCTGAGGCAGTTTTCCCAGTGCTGTTCTGCTTTAGTCATATCGTGAAACAAAGCTCCTTAGTTTTTTATCAAGAAGTGACTTACAGCAATCATATATTCTAGCCTGCATTGTTTATCCTCAAAGTAGAGCTTCTATACAGCTTGGCTAAAATACAGACAAACTTACCTTTTTGATAACAGCTCCTCAGAATAATTGGCTGTTTTTTCCTGGTAAACATTTCCGTGACAATTGGTCTAGATTTGCCTCTGGAATCATTAATGTATTATTATTTTAAAATACAAGATATTGTATGAAATGCTGTGCTCACTAATACCTGTACAATGCAGTGTTCCAAGAAAGATACACAATCTCTACAGTAAGGTTATTTTCTAGAGCGTCAAGTGTGGCCTACAGTTTGTGGTGCTTCAGTATCTGGGAATGCCACTTTAGGTGTCTAAGAACAGCTATGTAGCTGGCTTAATTGTTGTGACGAGGGGTTCCATAGTTCCAAAAAGTAAGGCTTATTTATAAAATTAAGGTAATTTTTAGGCTTTTTTTAGCTTTTGCAGAAAATTATGGCAATTACTAAGTGAAAATTGGAAAGATTGCCCAGAAATAAACCTTTCTACCAGTAGTCATCAGCTAATCCTGCATCTGAAAAGTCACTTTATAGAACAATACCTTAGCAATATGAAAAAAAACCTGTTACTGTGCTGCTGAGGAACTCCCTGCTTCACAGTGTATCTGAATTCATAAAACAAGTACTAGAAGTAAATCACGTGCCTAGTGTTCACTCAGTGTGGCTTCTTGACAGCGAAGACTTTCTCAGAAACTACAAAGGAGAAACTGGAGTTTTACCTCTAGTTCTTTCTAAAGAAACAGATATCACATCAACATACTATTTCCAACACAAGTGATGCATACAAAGTGAAGCAAATCTCTATGTATGCTAGCAAATTCTAGCTTCAGTATTACCAGAAAAATATCACTTAGAACTAGCTACATGGCCAGAAGTCCAAGGTTGGTCAGAACAACTCTGTTTTTTCTGCACTTATTTCTGACTGATTATCTCCCTGTTCTGAGCTAAACAGAACTAAATCAGATTTCCTTGCTAATCCCCCACATAGATGACTTTAGGCTACACTGAGGATGGCTTCCTAACTCATTGATATATTTAATTGTTCCCTCTGTCAAAGAGATTTTACAATGGTTTTTGTGTCTGCATCTGCTTTTGCTAGGAAATCAAGCCACCATTTTCTCTGATCTAGATGATGGTATCTAAGCAGTACAATGAGTAATGAAAGGAATAATCAGATAGAAATAGTATTACTAAAAAAGCATTCTTCTTAAGGAGCAGTTGTGGCAAGTTACAAGTTTTAATCTGGCAAATTTTTATCTGATACTTACTTTCCTAACTACCTTCAGACTTATTTGTTGGTGGTTCAGGACTTTTTTCTGTGGGTTGTTTTTGTTTTGTTTTTTGGTTTTTTTTGTAATATTTCCTAGCAATTCCTTTGCTACCGGGTAGTGGCTTTAGAACTGCGGAAGAGTTTAATTTTAACTATGTACAAAGTCAAGTGTAATTTGAGGCAATATAAGCTTTTTAAGTGCCAGGACTCAGCTGATCTGTGCTATCTTTCTCCCAAGTGTGGTGTGCAGTTTTGCACGCTGTGCCATCACTAATAGCCATTCTTTTCTGCTAGAAGCTGTAATTGCCCCAAGACACTGGAACCCTGCTATCTCCTGCGTGCTTGCAATGTATCACTGGAGCCTCTTCCTTTGAATATGGCATTCACAAGTTTTATACTATGTTAGTTACCTTAGAATCATTGAGCAAATCCTCTTTTACTTTTGATCAGGTTGCAGAGGGAAAGACAGACTCGGTGGATTCATATTTTATGCTCTTCTCTACAACTGAATTCACATTACAGATGTGGTAGTTTTCTTTTTAAGCAAAGGCTGCTGAAGAGTAAGTCCACATCACCTCATCTAAATGAACATTTCTAAAGTACCAACAACTTTGATCATAGTATAAAGAAATAAGACAACTAATAAGAAATTGGAAAGTGAACAATAGTGAGATTTAAGGGTAGCACTGAGGAGTGATCTTCTGTAATAGAAGCAGAACCTAGAAGACCAAAAGGATATAAAAGTGCTGAACATACAAAACCAGGAAGTTTAACTCCATTTTTTTTTTTCTCCTTTGGTCAGTTAGCCTGGAGGTGCTAATTTAAGATTTTTTTTTTTTTTTAAACTCAGAATTCATCCCTCCAGTGGATTCTTGGAATTATATGCATATTCTTCCCCAGGGCTGAAACTCCTCCTCTTGTCCATATTTCTGTAAGACAAGCTTTCTCTAGAGAGAAAACTTTTTCACCTTTCTACAATGACCATTTTTAAGATACAGCAATGCATCCATTTTATCAGTGTAACCCATCATCTTGCCAATAGGAACAGGGAATACACCTGAAAATTCAAAGCATGTTTTCTTCCATTTTACGTAGGTCACTTATGGTAGTGACTGATTGAGGCACTCCTTTCCAGTTGAGATAAACCATTATTTAAACTAAGATTCAATGTATCACTGTTATCTACCTAAGTGCAATCAGCTGCCTTTGCAGGAGCACCGTGACCCTTAATGGAAGGGAACTGTCTTGAAACAAACAAGGAAAGGAAAAAAATAAACAAGTCAGTGGAAAGGGTGAAGCCGTTCTGTGCAGCCAAGTAGCTTCCTGTCTGACTCTGAGTGTCTCCCTCTCTCCTTTTTCTTGCGTATTTCTGATTTCATCTTTTATATTACTAGAGATGAAGGCACCTAAGAATGTTTCATTGGAAGATAATGGGAATGGTTTTGTGAAGTGCATACTTCAGGGAATTTTTTTTAATCAGGCTGCAGAAGTGTTTCTACCACACCTGTCCTCCAACATAACTTTCCAGACATTGTTTTTCTAACTAGCATGTTTAATAAAGAAACTGTAATACTAGTAAGTTCACAAATCCACTAAGCCAAGCAGACTGCATAATATTCACCCTTCTTTTTCCACTGTGGTTAACACCAGCTGATTTTCTTTTTAAAATAGCAGTGCTGAACTGTTCTGCCAGGAAAGCTGATGTTCACCCCACGTTTTTGAAAATGGGGACAAAGGTGGAGTACCTCTTGCTGACACTAATTGAATGCAAGTGGTTAACGCTTTCCACGTGGCCACACCCCTTCCAAAGCTTTGAAGCTCATCTCTGACTATAGTGCATTGGGTAAAAATAAAAGATAAGCCAACCTTCTGGCAAGTCTTCATGTTGCTGTGCTGGGAGTCTTTTTCTGTACTTAATCTTTTCGCACTTTTTGCAGCCTTCATTAAGATGTCTACACTTTTGAAAGAAAATGCCAAGCATTTGCACTGCCTTGTAGTGAGCCTATGTTATATTTATTACATAAATAATGCAGCCTCACTGTTTGTCTTTATGAATGGCTGCTTATTCATCTGCAGCGTCACATAGGACTAATTAAAACTGCCAGGACATTATAGAATAGTAATGACTTCTAAGGGACCAGAGCATGAGAACTATCTCCAAAACTTGGCACCACCTATTGGGGGGGAAAAAAAAAAAAGAGCACAAAGCCTGAAATGAATTTATATCAATGACGCTGATACTACTTCCCAGTGATATAACATGTATCACTCTGGAAACCATTGTAGGCAAGGCCAGCATTATGGGATGTGCTTCTGTAAGCAACCTTGCACAGATCCATTGTACCAGATCTCAGTCACTGTGCCCAAGAGGAGTATTTATGATCTTAATAGTGGCTTTGCTAGCCAGTGCCCTTCGAGACCCATTCTGGAGCTGACCTACTAATAGGAAATTCAAGAGTATGTTAGCAGCATTATCATCCTATTAATAATTGGTCTAATTTTTTTCTCCAGCAAAATCGATTTCCAGGACTTTCTAGATGAGACTTCAAAATACCAGTATAATGAACTAGTGTTAAGTTCATAACTTGGCTGTGAAATTTGGAGGGTGGTGGTAGTGGTGTACAATTACTTTCACAGTTTCCTGGTAACAAGGAAAGCAGAGATTGTTGGGTTGTTTTGTTCTGTTTTGTTTTTCTTTTTTCCATGAATTCATTCTTTTGTAATGGTTCTTAATAACCTGGATTCATCCCATTGAATATCCATAAGTATAATGTTGCCAAGATGAATTTACAGTAAATCACTTGCTTTAGGTGCAGTATAAAGGTGGTGGAAGATTAATCCGAAGCATAGCTGTCAGGGTCATACATATACTGTGATATAAATTCACTTTCCTGATGTTGAAAAAAATATATTTAATGGACTCTTTATATTAATGAAACAGCAACCAGCTATTTTATATCACATGGTTTGTGAGATTTTTGCATGATTATCACGAATGCCTTATAAACCAGATATAAGTACCTTTGATTAATCTGAAAAATTATCACAGGTGGGTTTGTTCTGTTTTGTTTTCAGGAAATGGTTATTTTACTGCTTTCCCCCCTCCCAGTATTGTAGATAAGTAATATCTGTAATCTGCCAGATAATTGCTGATTTTCCATCTAAGACTTCTGTTTCTTCAGAATAGCATGTTAAGTTCAGTTATCGTGTCCATTAATGTCTTTAGTTTATCCTAGCAGAAAACATACAGTAGGACTTTGGTCGACTGATCCGTATCACTGGAATAAAAAATTAAGCTTCAAAAAGTTTTCTAATGCTGCATTATACAGTTTCATTACTGTAGAACTTCTGCTATATTTGAATACATATGAAAAAAATATATATCATTATTAGATATATTAAGGTGTGTTATGGTTTTGGGTGCAATGATATCCAGTAAAACTATTGCATGTCACTTTCTCAACTACTTCAATTCTTTCCACTTGGAGTTAAGCTTTTCCTAATGTTATGTTCAGCTTGGCAATCTAAAAATAAAGTAAAAATTCTCACAAAAATGAATATAGCAAACTTTTTACAATAGCCTTTTAAAACAAAAAGGGCAGTTAATTAATATTAAATTTGTCAATATCAAGAACTTAAAATAAAAACAGACCACCTAAATTATAGAATGCTAATACTAAACAAATGTGTGCTTTAATCCTTGCAATGTTCTCATAACTTTTCTTTTTTTTTTCTTTTTTTTCTTCTCTTTTTTTTTTTCCTCCAAACCAGGTTTTTGATTTTAATCTGAGGGAAGAAGATATGGAATTTTTGAACACTATGAATATCAACAGAAAATTAATTCATCTAACCTACCCACTGTGGAAAGGATAATTTAAAACCAGATTGTTCTATACTGCAAAAGTGATGCAACTGAAACATTAATTTTAAACTGACCAATAAATCTAAATTGCTCTCTTGGGTACTCACAGAGTACCTAATAAATATTAATCAATAATAAAAAAATCTATATCAATGGCTTGTATTTGCTGTTAACAAATTAATAAAATAGTTTATTCTCTTCTTTGTTGCTTTCTTACAGATACAGATATGCTTACTTTCAGCATTCTCAGAACTTTCTGGCATATTCTCCCAGTATGGGTTGAGCTATCTCACAATATTATAATTAAGTGTCTTCTGCCTGCATGTACTTAATTTAAGGTGTCATTTTAACCCATTTGAACAAATAAGTTTGGAGGTTTTTCCTTACAGACTTTGAAAAGTATTAGTTATTTAAAGGCACAGATTGGAGCATGCTACAATGCATGTAAATCTTGAAAAATTATTCAAAATATGGAATATTTGTTCCGGGATTGCAGCAGAAATCTGAATATGACTTTTTACACTGCTTTTTTACATTTCTTCTAGTCATGAGAATTTTGGGGGATTCTGCAGGCCACTCTTGGTACTTGGTGAGCAAACCTGTTCTGTTGGTACTATTTCAAGGATCTCCTGTCTTGACCTAGCACATCAGGGAGGAATGGCTCTGGTTTGTGGCCCAAGTTGCGTCAGGATGAATAAAACTACATTTTGTTTACATAGATGAAGACTTTTTGAAGGTGCAGAAGAGTAAGTTTGAGAAAAATCCTTTGCTAATCGTCTTGCAGGGATTTTCTGTATCTTTTCAAGATGGATAATGTTCAGACACTCCTCTGATGCAATCGTGAGTTGTGCAGCAGTGCTGTCACTAAGAGTATGGTCTTCTGGTGGTGTCTGAGGCCACTGATCTATTAGTATGCAGGCTTTGGGAGTACCCCAGCTTGCAACTTCTTTTCTGACAAGATCAAAGCATTTTCCTGCAAGGAAATTGCCCTGTGACTACCCAGGTTTCTGAAATCCCCACCACACTAAGTTCTTATAGGAAGTTCCACAAGAACTTTGGTTGTTGCAGGCAGTCTTTTTTTTTTGTGTGCCAGACCCTAAAAGATGAGTTTCTGCTTATCCTAAAAACTGAAGTATCTAAGAGCATACACATATTGAGGATCCCTGTGAACAAAAGTGCCTGCCTCTATGCTTGTAGACATGTTGCAGAAACTTGTTTTTTTTAACCAGTTTACCCAGGTCAAGCGGCTCTGATGTGTCAGTTTGGTGTCATGATGTGCACAGCCCTCCCGCTGGCATTCGACTGAGACCTGTGTTCTGGTTATTTCTGAAATGGTGCATGAATAACACTGCCTTGTCCTTTCTCCTTATTCTGACTGTAGGCAATTCCAGAGTCGAGTTCTCAAAGGAGCTATATAGACCCTGGATTTCTGTAGTGTGTTTCATAGAAGTGCAAGCTTCCTTAACACTGGACCTGGTAATTGGGGAGGTACTAAGAAAAGAGTTCTTGTTCTGTTGGTGGGGATGGAGTATAACCCTGGTGTAAATCACCTCACTAAACACTTACCAGCATACTCTTGGTAGAGCTGGCTGGACCAACCTCAATTTACCTCTGTTTGTGTTTCAGCCCTTGTGAGCAGGCTACAACCTGTGCAGCTGAGCCACGTTAACCTATCATCTCTGAGGTTTCAGACAGCCTTCAGTGCAAATCCAGCTGATCTGGCTTCATTTGCTGGAGAAGAATGAAGCTGTATTTCAGTCTCCTCTCTGCTGAGATGTCAAGAGGGCTATAAATGTGTGTAGTCATCTAATTTTAATGATGCTTTTTGTGATACAAATACCCAAGTGTTTGGACTGGAACTGAAATTGCCCAGGTATTTTACACAGCCTCTGACAAATAATTTGTTGGATGGCACACCTCTGAGTTGGAGCCCTCTCAGTTGGTTAACCAATAACCTAAACATGAAAGCCTGTATATCTGACTACTGAAACCCTGAGTCATTCTATCCTTTAATTAAAGCATGTTCCTTTTAATATGGTCCTCTTGCTTAAAATTATGCGAGAATTATTTCCTAGAGGAAAATGCCTAATGAATGCACTTTTATTTAGTATTTTCTATAAATTAGCTAAATAAGGGGGAAAGCCTGAAATATCTAGGGTATGTCAGGCAGTTGCAGGGGATGCATATGTCAACCTCAAGCATGATTTATCTTGCATGCCTTTTCTGACAGTTGTAATTTAACGGCTGTATTTTCCTCCAGGCTCTCAGGAGGCTGAACATCTTTTCAAGTTTCTAGCTTTGTGGTGGAAGAGTAAATGTCTGTTTGCCAGTGTAATTTATCTGAGTCATTCTGGGAGAGGCGTGGAGCAATTGAAGCATGACTATTAGCATAAATAAGAGAGGGACTCTCTTCCTGAGGGCAGAGTTACTCTTACCATCTTTCAGAGGAAAGCTGCTTCCCCATAACAACTGCTACTGCTAATTGACAGCTGCGATGCTATGAACTAAAAGACCTAATATATTGAGCTCTGCTCTATTGTGATATTCTTTTGCATTTCAATTTGGAGTTAAAGAGAACAGAGCAAGGAAGGAAGAGGAAAATTTCTGCAGTAAGTGCAACAGTAGATTACCAACAGTTAGCATTTCACGTACGCTGAGGTGGGTTTTCTTTTAAAAGTTTGAAGAGAGAAGGAATTATAAAACCTAAACTTACTTGTTCTTTCTCAGTCTCTATGTAACAGTACTGTTACTGCTGTAAGTAGTTGCCATTACCAATTTTGTTTTAAAAAATGAATTTAAAACTTTTCTTCATGTTTTCAAACATGTAGGTACCTTACAGCATCCTCTGAACATTCAGACAGTTTTGCATGTGGAAACACCAACACAGGCTCGTCTTTGACAGTGGTGTGAAGTGAGTCCCCCACTCCCTCCCCCAGTCAGTGTGCTGCCTTCTGCCTTCCCGGTGGCTGGCTGGCACCCAGCCTTGCCCCATGGGGCTGGTGCACGCTCTGGTGAGTTCCCCAGTGCCACAGGAGGCTGCAGGCCACAAGTGCAGGCAACGCCCTGCCCTGCCCTGCCCCACTGCTCCCCCAGCCACTGGGCCTGCCGGGGCAAAACCAGACCTCTGCATGCCCCCAGCTTGGTGAAGTGGGAAAAGGGGAGAGCCTCTTCCAGGTATTTCCTTAAACATTGCTTCAAACGTCCCTCAAGAGCGAGGACTGAGGTGGCACAGAGGATGCTTCCTTTGGCCTTATCCATGCTGTGCCTACTCGGAGGGGTAAGGCAAACGGGGGGCGGGGTGGCGCAGGGACCATGCTCGGAGCCGGCCGGGCCCCGCCGACACCTACGTCCCCGGGCGGCCCCAGGCGAGCCGCCTCCTTCCCGGGGGGAGGCGAGGGTCGCCTTCCCGCGGGGCCAGCGGCGTGCCGGCAGCGGGAGGCTGCGGCGTCCGGGGCAGGGACAGCTGGAGCCGGCCGGGGCGTCCCCCTCCCCGCCTCCCGCGGCCGGGCAGGGCGATGTGGATCCCGCGGGGGAGCTCCCCTCTTCACGCCTTCCTGGGCGTTCCGCTTCGGCCCCTCTTTCTTCCCCAGACGCCTGTGGGGTCTATAAAAGCCCCGGCAGAGCACCGCCCGCGGCTGCTCCCTTCCCGGCGGGCGGCGGGCAGGGCCGCGGAGGGACGGGACGGGCGGGGCGGCGCGGCGCGGCGAGGATGCCCCGGCCGCCGGCGGGGCTCTGCGAGCTCCCGGGCTGGGCTGGGCATGCAGGTCCGTCACACGAGCCGCCCCGTGGCCGCAAGCAGGGAGGAGTTAGAAGGGAATAATCGGAAACGGGGTGGAGAGCAGCAGCTGCAGAAACATTAAAACCACCGAGCCCCGGCCCGGCGGCTGGAGTTGCTCCGCGGGCACGCAAGATGCGCAGGGCCGATGTGGGCTCCGCGCCGCGCTTGAGCGAGGTAAGGCTCGGGGAGCGGCGGCCGCGCACCGCACCGCACCCTGCGGAGGCTGGGGCCGCCGCGAAGTGCCGGGGCCGCCGCGAAGTGCCAGCGCCGCGGGTCCCGAAACAAAAGAGGCGAGGGGCTGTCCGGCACCAGTGCCGCGTCCGGCGGAGGCGGTGCGGGGCAGGAGCGGTGCGAGCAGCCGAGCGGGAGCGGTGCGCGCTAGAGAGCGAAGCGCAGCAGGAGCGGGGCGAGGTGCGGGACAGGAGCGGTGCGGGCAGGAGCCCGGGAGCAGAGTGGGGAGCCGTGCACACTGGCCTCGCACCTCCTGCTTTGCCCCGCTTAGGCTGTAATTTAACAACCCTGCCTGTTCTTTCCTTGCGTGATTTCACGTCTTTAATTCTCTTTAAATGTTGACTAGAAAATATTTATATGTAAAGGGAGTTTCCTCCATATCTGCATTCCTTAATCATGCCCATTTCAAAAGCTTGCAGTGCTAATTATTCAAAGGCAAGGTATTTTTTTTGCTATTCTTTTTTTCAGACCCACGGAATGGGCTTCCTATCTAGCTTATTTACATACTTTTTTTTATTTTCTAAACTTTTTCCTGCTCCAGGTTTTGTAAAGCATGTTCTTACTTTTATTTAGCAAGGGCATCCCTTTCCTGTTTACAGCTTTGAGATGATCTCTTGCTTATATACATCAGTGAATTCACCACTGAGATGGCATCAGTAAGTTGCATAACTGCCCCCTTCCAAAGCGTATTCAGACTACTAATGGAGGAGCATACAGGTCTCCTGTCAAGTAATTTCTGTGCAGGCTTTCATGCATTTGCAGTTAAATCAAATCAAGCCCTTTCCCTTTCTAAACCTCTGCCGTTGTATTACAAGGCGTGTTTCCTACTGAAGAAAAAGATACGCTAGAACTTATTGCTGGGGAGCTTTGAGGTCTTTTGCATTGGAAGGAGTCCCATAATGCAGTCCTCGCTGACTCCGGTTTACCTGTTCAGCTCTGCATGACAGAACTTTTTTTGTCTTATTAGCTTTACCTATTGAATGTACCTAACCACCTTTTAAATGCATTTTAACAGCTGAATGAAACTGACTCCTGTGTGAATACATTTGTGACTCTGATACACAATCAAACTAGCAGATCATCTTAAACTGTTTATCATTTGTTACATTGTTTGCCTTCCTTCTTTTAACTCTGGGCTTTGTGCCTCTTGTTCTCAGGGCTGCGGTTTCTGAGGCTGTGCAGCAGTGCCGGCCAGGCTGCGGGGCCAAGGAGCTGCGGGGCAGCCACCGGCTTTGCGCTCGGCGTCACCGTCCGGTGGCCGCTGGGGAAGCGGCGCCCAGCTGGGCACCATGAGCTCCAGCACCACCGCTCCACTGAAGGTTGTCAGCAACCTCGCCAACACTGATGTCAACTATGTCATCAAAGAGCATTATAATTACACGGGAAAGCTAAATGAGAATGCGGACAGTGGAATAAGAGTGACATCGGTGGTTTTTATCATCATTTGCTGCTTTATAATCTTGGAGAACATTTTTGTCTTGCTCACCATCTGGAAAACCAAGAAGTTTCACAGGCCCATGTACTATTTCATTGGGAACTTGGCTCTTTCAGACTTGCTGGCTGGTGTGGCTTACACTGCCAACCTCCTGCTATCTGGACACAAAACCTATAGCCTTACCCCCTCCCAGTGGTTTGTAAGAGAAGGCAGCATGTTTGTTGCCTTGTCAGCTTCTGTGTTCAGCTTGTTGGCCATTGCCATCGAGAGATACATCACCATGCTGAAGATGAAACTCCACAATGGCAGCAACAGCTTCCGCTCCTTCTTGCTGATCAGTGCTTGCTGGGTTATCTCCATGATACTCGGGGGACTTCCAATCATGGGCTGGAACTGCATCAGCCTCTTGTCCAACTGCTCCACCGTGCTGCCTCTCTACCACAAGCACTATATTCTCTTTTGCACCACCGTTTTCACTGGCCTTTTGCTATCTATTGTCGTCCTCTATTGCAGGATCTACTCCATGGTGAGGACTAGGAGCCGCAGGCTGACA
Source organism: Mycteria americana (assembly GCF_035582795.1). Classification (NCBI taxonomy): domain Eukaryota; kingdom Metazoa; phylum Chordata; class Aves; order Ciconiiformes; family Ciconiidae; genus Mycteria; species Mycteria americana. Next base: position 48,204,008 of record NC_134371.1, on the reverse strand, counting down.
TTTCGGAAAAACATTACCAAAGCTACTAGGAGCTCAGAAAAGTCGCTAGCCTTGCTCAAGACAGTGATCATAGTCCTGAGTGCCTTCATCGTCTGCTGGGCTCCCTTGTTCATCCTGCTTTTACTGGATGTGGGGTGTAAAGTGAAGACCTGCCCAATCCTCTATAAAGCAGAATATTTCTTAGTACTGGCCGTGCTCAATTCAGCCACGAACCCTATCATCTACACCTTGACAAACAAAGAGATGCGGAGGGCTTTCATCAAGATTTTGTGCTGCTGCAAATGTCCCCCGGCAGATTCTGGGACCAAATTCAAGAGGCCAATCATCGGAGGGATGGAGTTCAGCCGGAGTAAGTCTGACAACTCCTCCCACCCACAGAAGGAGGAAGGCGACCGTCCTGAAACCATCATGTCTTCGGGCAATGTTACCTCATCTTCTTAGGACTAACTATGGAGGTGTATTTCAGAGCCTTCCTCTGAAATCGGGGAGCTGAGACGCCTCCTGCTCACGGCAGCAGTGTTGGGCTTAAGTGAGCAAGTAGCATTAGTTCTAATGAGGCAAACGGTGCACTTGCGAGGCTGGAGTTCAAGAAATGGGACAGACTGTTCTGGCTTGAAAATCTTTTTCCCTGGAGCATGTTTTGTCTTTGCACTGAGGCAGCTCAGGATTGTCAGGCGCATTCATATCCTGAAATCTCCTTAGTAACTCTGAAAGACTGATGCCTTGGTGAAATGATGCCTGGTGTGTGTGAGAGAAAGAGAGAGGGGGAGGAGGGAGAGGGAGAATGAATCTTTTTTTTTTCCCTGTGAGAAGAATGTGAAGTTATTTCTTCTTTACTTGCAGCAAACCACTGACACAAAGATCTTTCTGTACTGAGTTTTGTGGTGGCTCTGGTATAGTTGGTCAGAAGTGTTTGTTTAGCACATAACAAGGAAAGAGATGACACAAATATAACTTATACCACATACAACCATAATTTGGCATCACTTTCCAGAGTTTTTAGTTAAGTCATAAGGTTTTATTTGCAGAGTCCAAAGCTGTTGGGGTTTTATTTAGCAAGATCGTAGCTGTGAATTTTTGCTGTCAGTCCATGTTACATTTGAAGACCATGAGCCAGACTCTGCAGTTACTTTCAACTGTACAACTCTGTTGACTGCATCAGATTTTATGGAGTAGCTCAGAGCAGCATTTGGCCCCATACGTTGATTGCCTTGTTATTCTACAGCATTAAATAAACTGCATTATCATGACAAATGCAAGGTAGAACTAAAGGTCATTTCTCTTTAAGATGACTGAAGGTAAATCTAATAGTATAAGATACTATTGACAACAGCAGGACTTTTGCCTAAGTAAGAAGAGTTAAAAAGTAAAGGGGCATTTCAGCGTCAGGTTCGTAGTCTTTCTAAAGGTAAAGATCGGTCGGAAAATCTGAAAAGAATACCTTGAGTTTCAGAAAAATAAAAGGAAAGTTGAAGTGAAATGACTATAGATAAATGCACTTCCATAACAAAATGCAATACATTTTGGCACATTTTATTAATGTTTATAATTTCAGCAAACATGTCTGTATTTTATCACTTCATGGAGGAAGTACCTGTCATCAAATTGAATGTATTTGTTTTACAGCATCATTTTTACTCCTTTTATCCTTCTAACCTGTGCTAATGGGGTTGAATGTGTACAATGTAAATAAGTTAATAAGATGCAGGAGTCTTCATGCACCTAGAGTATTACTATAACAAAAGTGGTATATCTGGGATAGCTGAGAGCAATTGACTGATTTACAGTTATTGGCAATTCCTAGAAGTGGTATTTTGTAAAGAAAATTTATTGCCTTTGTAGTAAAATTTCCAGTGCAATTAAACGGATTTTTTTTCTGGTTTAAAAAATAGTATTTAAAATGTTTCTGACTTTTATTGTTCAATTTGCACATAGCTTTATTGACTTCTAAACATTAATAAACTGATTTTTTTAAAGATTCTGTTATCAGATTACTAGTAGTTTTGTACTACTGTGGGGGTTTCATGCCAGGTGTGGTTTCTTGTTGACAGAAGTCAGTGAAATAATTCCTTGATTTCAGTACATGCTGGGATTAAGCCAATTCTGTGGGGACATAAGATGCATAATGCCACTTACAGGATCATATAAAATACAAAATGAATGCTAGAATATAATTTTTCATCAGCACATGCTGTATGGATGAAATGCCATTAAAAGAATCTCTACAGTAGCGATTTTTCTCCAACAGCTGATGCAGTACAAACGGAAGAAAAAACAGATGCCTGCCAGTTTTACCGTGACTGCCTAGAGTAGAATAAGTGAAATAATTCACTTATATCACTAATATAATTTGTAAGTTTAATTCTTAGCTTATTGCAAACATCAAGGAAGGTTATGAAATGTAGAATGGTGGCCTCAGCTACATAACCGCTGCAGCTCTGTTGGGTCCACCAGCAAAGGCCGCGGCGGCGTAGCTGAATAGGTACTGTGTTTCTTCTTCCAAAGGCTTGACTTCCATTTCCTCTCTTGCGGCCATTCCCTCTCGGTATTACTTTTAAGTTCCATGGAGCTCATACAGGATGCAGTTGGAGTGTGAAGATAAACCTCACCTTCTCGTACTGTATGTCATCGCCGTGCAAGGTTTACTGTGGGAAACGAGAGCCTACTCACCGAGGAAGGCTCTGGGTCATAACCTCACTTCCTGAAGGAAATTCCAAAAATGCCCCGAAGACAAAAGAGTGGAAACAGGCTGGAATTTCTCTCCATCTGTCTGCCTGTACGGAAGGAATGATTTCATGTGTGCTCACTTCCTAGGCTTTTAATTAGTGACCTGAGCAGGACTGGAAAAAATGTCAAATCTGTATTTGCACACAAGATAAAGTCTCTCTTGGCTCAGGCCTTCATTTGGGCAGGGATGGTTTATGCCGGGTGCTGACAGTCATGAGAGAAAGCGCTGCTTTGTCCCAGGGATAAAGTCACTTCTGTGCAGAGCACCAGAAGTATATAAACCATGAAAGTCCAAGTTAAGCCCTCAACGTGCTACCAGTGAGGCATAAAGGCAATGTACGGGGACAAGGCAATGTACGGGGACGTCTGAATTTGTAGGCGTGTTTTTTTATCCAAAGGACGAGGGCCCTTCCGCCTTGGAGCCTTGTGGGCATTAAGGTTGTTTGTCCTACGTGGGTCTGAGATCCCGTGACAAGGGACGAGCTATGTCACAGCATGGCTGTGTCACTGGCCCCTCCTGAGGACCACTGGCCTTTGCGTATTTGTAGCTGATAGCCCACAGGTGAGTCACTTCCCTTCGCTTTGCCTTTGTTTCTGTATCCCTCGCTTATCTATCTTGTATAATTGCACTGTGGGCCTTTGGGGAAAATGACTGTTTCCCCCTATGGAGGTAACTGTGTGATGGGAGCCCAGTTTTGCGAGGGAACTCAAAGCCCTACGTAATTCACACAGTAAAAGAAATGCAAACATCAGAGTGTGGCACTGGGCCATGGGAAGCATTTCCTATGCTCTTGATTAAGATGACTGAAATCTGTTTCCTCCATAGACAGGCCACATCTATGCATGTAGACAAGATTCAGACAGGGAAGAATAACTGCAATAAAATCATAACAATAATAAAAGTAAGGGTTCCTGCTGGGAAAAAAAAATAAAAGACAGGCCATTTGTACTGCTCTTCACTGCCTATGGGGGAACTCTGCAGCTCCTTGGCCACGGACATGCATTACCATACACCAGCAGGTTAGGCCAGATGTGTAGTGCACAGTTTTGAAGTATGCAATGTAGAAAGCACCCTTCCCAGGCCCCAGACTGCCTTCTGTACGCACCGAAAGGGCGTGCAGCTTTGTCCTGTTGTTGGCCATGTGATAACCGGGCAGAGAAAATGAACTGAGAACTGAAAAGGTGCATTATACCAAATGTCTACATGAAATAAAATAGCCTGAATTATCTAGAGTAACCTGGGCCTTTGATTTATATTCTTTTCCCTAGCTGTTCTTCCAGTGTAAGGAATGGAACAGGGATGGAAAATGATCATAAAATCTGTCTGTTGCTCCCCTGACAACTCCTTGACTAGGTATGCCTGTGAGACCCAGGTATAGCAGGGTGTATATTGTCAACAGTGGGGCTGCAGCCGGAATGCCCTACAGACAGCTCAGTAGGAACAAACCTTGGGCTTCCTGTACAATGCAGGCAGCCAGGACCAAAACTAGGGGACATAAAAATGTAAAAATACCATAGCCATCATTTTCTTACTCTATCAACTAAGAAATATAGGGATTGCCCAACTGTAACACTTCCTAATTCGTAATTTGGCCTGGAAGATCTCAATACTGATTGCGTTTTGTATGGGCTGAGGCATTATCAGATGTTGTAAAAAGGGTCAGATTGACAAAGCATCCAAAAATGTGGATATATAGACCAGAGCTATATAACCTACTCAGCTCTGAAATGCTGGAAATTCCCCAAGGACAGGCTTGGTCATTTATGGGGTTCTAAAATTCCCCAGGAAAACATCTATTGTACTTCAGTAATTCCCCATACTGTTTTTCTTGGAAAACAAAATTAATCCAACTACAACTGAACCTTCAAAGATTTAAGAAACAAACAAACAAAAATCCATCTAAATTCAGTTCCTATAATTTGCTTTCACAAACTTTTCTAATCCCATCTTTGCATTTACAGATGGAAAGAGTTTGCTTATTCTCTATGGTCTAATTTATTCTGATAGAACCTTATTTCTTTTTACACAGTCTGCAAGAATCGCATTGGGTCAAGAAATCTCCCTTCAATTATTACTCTATGCACAGGATTTTCTATTATAATTAACAGTAATCAAATTCACTCTGCACACAGTAGCTAGATGTAAGAACATGTGGTACAGCTAACTTGTTCTAGTACTAGTTTTCTGCTGAAGTAAGAACTGTCTAGAGACATCTGAAACTCAAGCATCTAATATAAATTAAGATATTTAAAAAAAAATTGTTTTTTGGGGAAGTTCGGAACATCACTAGTGTAGACTTATGTGATCCACTGAAGAGAATTACAATATTAAGGACCCCATCCCCTGCAGGAAAAGGGTGATGCATTCCTTGTGTCTCCCCTGCTCACCCACAAATTCCGAGAGATGTTGTGTCAAAACAGCAGTTTCCAAACATGCCCCCCAAGCAAAGCTCTGCACAGCCAGATCGCTTACCCTACCGAAAAATCTTATATGGGAGTGAAGCAGGAACCATTTCCTTGCACTCGGACCCTCCGTGCTACCTTAATGGGACAAAAAGGCAGGAAATCCCATCAGCCACACCCAGGAATGCTCCGGCATGGAAAAGTCCTAATAAAGGAGAGCTGACAAAGCTCCGTCACCCCTCTCTGAACCTTCCACCAAGCCTGGTTTAGTAGTCGTATTATGGAAACCTGACACAAAGGCCAATACTTATTTTGAGCTTATGTGAATGATTGCTTGGAGAAGATCTATTTTTAAATACACGGTACAATAACTGTACATCAAAAGGGCTCATCGGAAATGCGTGTGACCAAAGCCACATTAAATATTAACATGTGTATGTAGCATTTGCAGTTTTTATTCGGAATCACTCTTCTCAGCTAAAAGCAGGCTCAAAATACAGACTGCATAATTTTTGATAACTAATGAACATCTGGAAAACACAGGCTAGAGGGAAATCACTGAATAAATAGTAGGATAAAATGATCTGCTAGGCTCCATGAAATCATTGATGAAAACAGTATCACTACCTGGGAAAATTCTGTGGGTTGAATCATAACTGATAGCTGACACTTTCTGGTGCTGACCTGAGCTGTCTGCTAAAGGTAGTTTTGCTCTCTTAAGCATAGATACGCTTAGCATAAGCCAAGACTTCTTGACTTAGCAGGACACTGGTATAAATTGCTGGAATACTGTCTCAGACAAATTCTTGCCCGTATCAAGCACCTACAGTTGTATAATGTGAAGGTGGAGACGTGAATTGCTATAAGCAATAGAAATAGAATGTATATGGTTGCAGAGAAAGTGCAATAACAATTTTCATGATGTGAAAATTGGATTTGGCACAAGATTTTGATTAAGAGTGTATGGGAGAACAGGTTTCAGGGACAATTTGGGATTGGTGGGGGGGTTGGACTACAGTCTGATATTTTCCACTTGAAATGAAGGGAAGGAATCCTTGCTGGTAACACAGCTGAGGATTTTCACTTGTGAACTCTGTCCTTAGATCTGTAATTCTTTCCTGAGCAACTCTGGGCAAGGTCTCATGAATTCTTACCTTCCCACAAACATACCTAATAGATACACAAGGATGTTTACAAGTGACTATTTTGAATTTTGTGGTATGTTCAAAGAGCTGGTATCTGTGGCATTTTGAATATGGGGGATGGTCTGCCAGGTCATTTATTGTCCAGCTGCTTCCAACATTTCCTTGTGATTTCATGAGCTGGATGCTGCTGTATCACAGTCACTGTAAGGTGGGAGAAAAAAAAATAATTTCTAGTAATATGTGCAACTCTATCCTCTCGGTTGGAAGAAGGATCCAGCTCTTGGCTGAAATACACATTCTGAAGAGGTGCTGTTATAGAAAAACAACTCGCCGAAGTCTGCATTATTATCTTTCTTGCTTTCAGGGAAGACACAACTATGGTCTAACGATTTCTTCTAATCTGGTTACCATTGCCTGTGTGCCTGTTGCACAAGGAATACATGTGAGCCATTTCCCAAACACCAGGCACTTTTAGATGTTTTTTATTTCCATCACTACTCCCACTTCTGCTGCTGGTTTAGGTGCAAGATAAGAAATTGCTTGTAGCTGGTGTGTAGTTTCTCTTTCCTATCAGGGTTATTTTATCAATGCACCTTTTGAACAATTCCTTTACATTGGCACAGAGACGTTACTTCAAAGCAGCCTACAACTCTGTTCCAAAAAGTGTTAACAACTTTTTCTTTTTTTTTCTGGTCTTAGAAATGCAATACATTTTGCATTTTAGTGGCTCTCTTACTGTTTTTATACGTCATATTGCAAATGTTGCTTGAGGAAATCTTTAAAATGAACTTCCATCTCAGAGGTTGTCCATTTCCCATGCAAAAGTGGTTGTAGTTTATTTTTCTCATAAATGACATAGGTGTGAGGGACAGGAACTCTGCACAACCGAGGTGACAGTGAAGGAATACTGAACCTTTTAACTTGAAATGGTTCATCAGTGGAAGTGGCTCTAGTCAGGACTCTTTAATGATACAGGGTGGAGTTTTGCTTTTCACTAAACTTGCTGAAAAATGCAGAGGCACTAAAGAGGGTTCAGAGGACAACAAAGCAAGGCGCTTTAATAGGATGAACTAACATAAAAGGCTCAGTGAGCAAAGCCTTTTCCCACCAGAGAGACGAGAATGGGGAAAACACAATACTCAGCCTACCAGCTACGCTATGGAAGTGTGCTGGGTGATACAGAAAGAAAACTTTCTAAAGCTCCAGACAAAAAGCAGTCTCTGCTTACAGAAACCGGAACCAGTTAAAACGTAAAGTATTTCAGATTAGGATTTACCTGAATTGTGATGTTTGACGACTCAAAGACCTTAGTATTTTAGAATATAATTAAGGGTGCTTTTTTGCTCTTACTTAAGAAGCACGAGTCCTGTATTTGAACATGAGGGCTTTCCTACAGCACCCCAAGTGACACACCACCTCCCACCTCGAAACAAAATGTCGGTGAACGGGCGCTCGCCCGCTGCGCGGGGCGCTGGGCAGAGCGGGGCCCTCGGCGCCCCTCACCCGCGCCACACCACCTTCGGGGAACGACGGCTCTCAGCGGCCAGAAAGACTAGGAGCAGCTCCGAGTTGGTTATTCTGAGGCGAAAACCACCTCCTCTTCCTCCCCAGGCCCTTTTCGAGGCCACTGGAACCAGTCCCCCTGCCCTCGCCCCCGGCCCCCTTCCTGTGTGCTGTTCCTGCGCTCCCCCAGGTTTTCCTGCCGGCCCGGCCCGGCTCTTCCTGCGCCGCGTTTCCCTTCCCCTCCGCTTCCCTCCCGCCGTGTTCTGTCTGGCTTTGCTCCTGAGGCCGAGCTGGCCGCGCGAAGGGCAGCGGCCGCCTCTGCAGCCGGGATGGGCGGGCGGCACCGTGCGTCCCACACGGCGGGCAGCCCCGCGGGGAGGGGAGCCCCGACCTCACCGGGCGCGGCAGTGGGGGAACAACAACAAAAAAACCCCAAGCCAACAAAAAAGGCAAAACAAAAAAAAAACTGTGAAAAACACTTTTATCTTGGTAATAAGTAAATTAATAAAAAGCGTGTGCTATAACGGGGAGGGAAGCTTAATGGGTCCTGCAGTAAGAAGCAGCGGCGGGTGCGGGTGCCGCTGCCTGCCGGCGGCCTGCCGCAGCCCCCGCCCTCTCCCTTCGCCCCTCGCCTCACAGCCCCCAGCCGTGTTCGCAGCTCTTGAAAGGTTAAACCAGCGTCTCAGAAAGCGTGAAATGCCGCTCAGCCTCCATGAATGCTGGGTTAATGGGTGTTAAGTCTGAACCTTAAAGGTGAGAATTTAAACGCAGCAGCTGTAAAGCAGGCCAGGCTTTCACAGAGTCAGTATTTTTGTTGGGAAGTACTCAAACACTTCTGTTTACTGCTGATTAATTCACCAGGAGCACCAACTCACCCCCGTTAAAGCAGACACAGCCTTTAAAGCTCGGTGAGGAAACCGGTGGGCCTGACAGGACAGGGAGAAGCCGAGGCCCAGTCACAGCTCCCTGCGGGCCCGACTGACCCCGCTGCTCCTCAGGTGGCAGCAAGGTGTGTCCCCTCCCGCCCCCGGACACCTCCAGCTCCACCTGGCAGCTTCTCTCAGTACAAACAAGCAACCCTGAATGAGCTTTTGGGGCAATGCGAAAGCAACCAGAAGTGGGTTTTTTTTGGCAGAAGTGCATTGCAGGTCTCGGCTTGTTTATGAACGGATTTTTGTTGAAATCTCGATTTTTATTTTTATTTTCACTTAGCTGAAGCAGCACTGAATCTGCAGCTGGCTGTATGAGGCGGTATGGCCAAGGGCCTGCCAGAGAGAGCCCCCAAACCTGCTATGCTCTGCACGTAGCTCAGCACGGGCACTGCCGGGAGGGAGGCAGGAGCTGAGAAAGCCTCTGCCTGAGGTGCAGGGCAGTCAGCAGCGAAACCTGTGCCCCTGAGGTGGTAAGGAGGGCGAGCAGGTAGGGCTGAGGCCCAGCATGGCAGAGCTGGGGCAGTGTCCCTTGGGTGTTGTGTCCAAGAGGAAGGAGGACCTTGGGTCTAGCTTGATTTCTCCCCTCACAGTATGGGGGGCTGTGGTGTTGGTGTGGGAACAGTGTAGAGCTACAGTAGTTGTGGTGTGTTTGTGTGCTCGTGTAGGTATGTGTGGCTGCAAGATACTTCCCCTGCTGAAGTGTGAGAGTAGGTGATGCTATGTGAAATTAAAGTCCGAACTAACAAAGTCTTGGTAGCTGGAGTTTAATTACAAAATCCACTGAGCACAAGTGCGAAAGCTGTGGCACAGATCATAGACAAAGTGCTTATTTCAGTCTTGCCTTTACTTTAGTTCTCCAAACTTACCTGAGTATTGTCTGTGATCCACCTGTGGGCAGCCTTTTGGGAACAGGTTATTAAAGACACAAGGCACAGAGCAGGGCAGTACCACTGCAGCTTGACACCTTGGGAATTGGGATACAAATTAATGCTTATTCAGGCAGAGGACCCAGCTTTCTCATGCAGGTTATCAAGCAGCCTTCACACCGGTCTCTGTTGATCTTGTGTGCATTTATGCAGATACTTTGTTGATAAAATAACCAGCCTTTTGATCTTTCTTCCTGAATAAGTTTCCTTGGGACTTCTTCATTTCATCAAAGCATTTATTTGCAGGGATAGAAGGGACTGCAAACAAACCAGTCTGCTCAGGTACACTGGAGAAAGCATAAGTATTCCTAGAGGTCATGCTTTTCGTCCCGTTTGACTGTGTCCCTGCATGAAATGAGGTTAGTATGGCTCTGAACCACACTTGTCTTCAGAGCAAAGTGGAACAAATAGCACAGCATTTTTAGCTGTGTTTAAAGGCATTTTGATATGTGTCACTTGCAGCCTTAGCCCTGTGTGTGGCCTCTAGTCTCTGTTATGGGAAATCAACCTAATAAAACTTCTCCTTCCCATATAAATGAATGTCATTGTTATAATACAATGAGTCAGAAAAGAAACAATATTAACCACAAAATAATGGCAGTCTAACCACCAGCATGAGTTCTCCCCCTGTCCATCAATCAACTGCAATGCCTTAACTGAGTTTCCTCATTGTGATCATAATCTGGCAAAAATGTAATGAAACTGAAAGTGAAGGAGTTCCTACAAATCAGAAGTAGGATTTTCACTGATATAATTGCATGCATGGGACCTCCTATTCAGAGCCAGGGAACTGAAAAAAACTTGTCACCTATGAGCATTGCCTGGATACATCAAGCAGGTCCACATCTGCCTGGGTTTTAGAGGTAGTAGAATGATGACTTTAACATGTTCAGAGCTTTGATGACATAATGAGTGAAGACTATAACGTTTTATGTCTGATACATACTTTGCATTGAATTGAAAAAGCTTGCAAACCCTGCAGATTCAGGTAACACCGTAATCCCTACAATTTGTTGTGCTGTAGGAGTGGAAAGGATGTGTCATGGTTTAACCCCAGCTGGCAACTAAGCACCACACAGCCGCTTGCTCACTCCTCCCCCGGTGGATGGGGGAGAGAATCAGAAAGGTAAAAGTGAGAAAACTCATGGATTGAGATAAAGATGGTTTAATAAGTAAAGCAAAAGGCGTGCATGCAAGCAAAGCAAAGCAAAACAAGGAATTCATTCACTACTTCCCATGGGCAGGCAGGTGTTCAGCCACCTCCAGGAAAGCAGGGCTCCATCACATGTAACGGTTACTTGGGAAGACAAACACCATCACTCTGAATGTCCCCCTCTTTCTTCTTTTTCCCCCAACTTTATAAGCTGAGCATGACATCATATGGCATGGAATATCCCTTTGGTCAGTTGGGGTCAGCTGTCCTGGCTGCGTACCCTCCCAGCTTCTTGTGTCCCCCCAGCCTACTCACTGGTGGGGTGGGGTGAGAAGCAGAAAAGGCCTTTGCAAGCACTGCTCAACAACTAAACATCCCTGTATTATCAACACTGTTTTCAGCACAAATCCAAAACATAGCCCCATACTAACTACTAAGAAGAAAATTAATTCTATCCCAGCCAAAACCAGCACAGGATGTCAAAATATGAACCCTGTACATGAAGGCAGAAACAAACATGTCTTAGGTTTCGGCTCAGTTCTATCCCAGGGTAGCTGGCTGCTGAACTGGCTTTGGTCTGTGACTGTGACCCTCTTCAGCACATGGCATGCTGGCCTAGAAATACTCTATTTAAATTGGCAGCCCTTAAAGGTTGGTAATACTCTGCTGTTAGCCCTGCTGTTAGACTTGGAATTTTAGATGAAGGTGGAGGTAGTGAAGGACTCAGACAAGCCCTGCAATTTAAATAAAGTTTTGGTCTAACAGAGATGGGCACAAACATAATTCATAAGGGGTCCATGAGCAGATTTCCCATGTTGTCAGAATGATACTCAGGGGTTCAGTCACACTCATGCAGGTTGTATGTTACTGCTGTGTCCATTACAAAGAAACGTCTGGCCTGTTTGACCAGTTGTGGTTGAGGTACAGCAGTTTCTGTCGCTGATGATACATGAGAGGAGAATGTAAACACTGTCAGTCGTTTGCCTTTGTCTCCTCCTTCTGAATGGCTGTGTGTGCATTGTTTGCATTTGAGTTAAATGAGTGATTTAGGAAAAAGACTTTGACTTGCTTCTGCCTTGATCCTAGCAGTCTTAAAATGCTGGTACAGTATCCTGTGAATTTATTAGAGTTCACAAAGGTGAAGTTTGTAAGAATAAGTGAGATGAAAAGCAAAAGGAGACCAGAAGAACAGGCTGCCCTTGTTTCCATTTGTAGCTACACATTTCTGGAGGTTTGTGTTTGATTTTAATTTACCTTTCACATGGAAGGTATGTCAAGTGCAGACACATCTCTGTGCTTTGACCTGGTCATCTGAGCCTGAAAGCTGTACAGCTGGGTAACCACAAGGCAGGCTAAGCTAATATACCATATTTTGTGTGGCTTACTAGTTTCAGCAGCGCTAACATGGCTAGCTGGTGTCTGGACTTGATCGCTTTTGCATCCTGCCAGCCCTAGATACTCTAATTTATCTGCCCCCAGGCATGCAGATATACCCAGAACTGTACCCAGACATTACTACAGTTCCGGTTGTGGTTGCTGTCTATATTTCAAAAGAGACCTTTTATATGTAAAGTGCTGGGGAAGCTGAAATTACACTGTTTACTTGTCTTCTCTGGAGAAGGATGAAAATTCATGCTTTTTGTCTTGCTTTTCTTAAGTGTTTTGTTTTGTTGTTTTGTTTTGTTTTTTTAAGAAGGTCAGGCATCATTCCCCATTACTCCTTGTTCAGTGGTCTGTCACAGGATCCTGCTGGTTCGTTTCCAAAAGGCATGTTTGCTTAGTCTTTGTTACTATACAACAGTTAATTAGCAATGGGACTATGAATGGAAAGCATCATAAAGCAGAAAGGAGATTGCAAGAGCTGTACAGGGACGATACTCATTTAATGCAGATCCTACGCTCAGATCAGTTTTGTTCCTGGTGAAAGGTGGTGGAAATTCTATCAAATTGTTAAAAGTTCAGTCCACTTATACCAGACCTGTATCTGACCCCCTCAGTGGTCACAGCCTGATATATTGAGGCTGGCTCTGGGTCAGACCTTGAACTCTTGCTGTCAATGAAAGATTTACAATCAGTTTGCATGGGAGTGGTGTTGGAACTGTGGCGAAAAATGAATGATTGTTGCACTTCTTAATTTTTCCTGTGCTGTTCCTTGCATGCTGGCTCAGTTGTTGCTCCCAGCATGAAAGGGAAATCCTGCAAAGTTGATCACGCCTGTGAGTTTCAAAATGACAATATGAGATATTTAGAAAGACCAAACTTCAGCCCCACCCTGCCAGGCACGGTTGAATGTTTATTTGAGCAAACCCAGAAAGTCTGCATCAGCAGAAAATAAACTGTTCGTTCACTCATTCTTGAGAATCCAGAATAGTGCAAAACAAGTGAATGGCGGCTGTGTGAGTGTTTATTTCTCTCCATGAAATGGAATTCATGTCATAGTCATAGAGGTATTTTGTGAAATAACATTTGCCCCAATTTATGGTACAGAACATGCACTGCAAATGGTGTGCTTCTTTCTCTGAAAGTACTGGTACAATTAAGTCCTGAGCTAACTCAGTCTCTGCTAACTCAGTTAACTTGCACAAAATCATAACCAGAAGAATGGAGGGATGGGGGGGCAGGGGGGCTGCTGGGGAGCTGAAAGTTACAGGAGATCAGAAGAGAGAGCTTCTTGGTCAGGACAGGCTCTGAGGTAAACTTCCCATGTTATCCACACAACTAGAGTGCACTTCTCTGCAGAATTACAGGATTTTTTTTAATAGACAAATTATTTTATTTTACATATGAAACTGTGGTTTCTAATAAGGTGTCTGGGTGATCAGTGCTATGATGTGCTGTTCCTTCCATGTACCTTAAAAAAAAAATAAAAAAGGTGAGTCCAGGGTGTGCTCACAACTCACACCTTGTAGGAGATTGAACGCTTAACCTAATAGCAGTTTAGGAGGTGAAGCTGGAGGTTTTCCTGTGGGTCAAGGGCATTTGCACCCTCTTTCTGTGCCAGATGGAATTTTTCTGTCTCAAGTCTTCACACATCATGTGAATGATGGGAATATCCACTTAAATACATTTTAGTTTTCTTTAATCTCCAAGAAGGTGTTAGCATCTTTTTTTGAAACTCAGATTTTGGGGAAGATGAACCACTTCAGAGATTTAGCTCGTTCTTAAACATAGATGATTCCTGGAACTTGGGTACTATTTTTCTTTCCCTTTTTTGGAACCCGCCTCTGGCTTTCTTGATTCTGCCAGGCATGGAAGGAGAAGTGGCAAAAGTCTACGAGAAATGAGTGTTCCCATGGGGTCGTAGCATGACTGGACATAGGGGAAACACTGCTGTTTGTTCCATTAGGGATCAATCAACATGATCTACAAACTTGTATTTTTATGAAACTTGAAATATCACAAAAATCTTAGTGTTGCATAAAATCATGTAACGGAAAAGATGACAGAAAAGTCAGCTAATATATTGTTGTACCTTCAATCATAATAGGTATGCAAGGTCATCCTAGAAACTTCTTTAACTTTTTTGTAAAGATCTTTGTGGGTGAAGACTTGCAAGTTCTCCAGGCCATCCATCCTAGCACTTTGCTATCCTTACCCGTAAGATCCCTAAAATTATCTTTTTGCAATTTAATTCCATCACTTCTTATTCCATCTACTCTGCCTACAGAAGTTAGTTTTCCATTTGCACTTGTGGAAGATTTTTATGTATTTAAAATCTGGCAGGTTGCCACCTCATTCTCTTAGTCTTTAGACTAACTGATCCCAATTAATGTAATCATTCCTCAAGGATATGTTTTTTCTAGACCTCCAGTGATTTTTATTTTTTCCCTCTGGACTCTCTTTAATTGGATAATATTTGTATGTGAGCATGCATATAAACATTTTAAGAATGAACTAAAAGGTCTTACAGCTTTGAACAGATAGCATTGTGCACACCAAATAATAATGTCTGTGTGAAGACAGTATGTTACTAGTTTTAGAACTGTCTTTAAAAATTAATGAGTATGACCCCTTTTAACAAACAATAGTGATGAGAGTATACAGCATTGTTCCAAATGTTGCAGACTTTTTCATCAGCTTATCGAAAGCTGTTATAAGTGTCAATTCAGGTGAATGAGATATACTGGTTACTTAATGGGGACAGTTTTCTAATAAAAGCAGAAGAAATGTTCCTGACTACATTTGGCTTAATATACAGATGCTCTCTTAAAGGGTAGTCTGGTTCTTCTCGGTACTTGCTAGTGAAAACTTAGGAAATTTTGTGCTGGTATAAGTGAATCGTCTCTCTTGCAGCCTGTCACCTGTAAAGATTGCAGAGAATTTGTTCAATCAGCTCAGCTTATGGCAACTTAGCAAACAGGAACTTTTCCTGTCTTCATTGTTTTATGCCCCAAAATCTAATTTAAAACCACATTCCTCTCTGACTGCTGAGGGCAATGGAATGTGTTTTCCTACAGATGTGTGCTCTGTGCCTGCCCCATGCAATCATTTCAGCTACCCTCCCTCATCTTTGTTATGGCCTCCCTGACATCTCAGTGTCCCTGCAGCAACCAGGTTAGGGAGAGAGCTTCTCCAGGATTCAGCAATAGTGATAGTCCTGGAAAACCTCACTGCTTCAGGATCTTCCTGTTCCTCCTACCTTCAGCACCTGCCTGCGCTCACCCCTCTACTTCTAGTCTGTTCTGCTTCTCATTTTCCATTAAAAAGTGCTTGCTTTGTATGGCAGAAGAGAGCTGCCAGCAGGGGATGCTTACAGCATTGATTTGGGGGGAAAATAGAAGGGATGTGCATTGCCATCCTGGAGAGGGGAGAATGGTCCTACCCCAAAAGTTCATTTTCCCGTGAGCCTGAAACAGTTGTCAGTGGTCCTTGTCCCATTTCTGTCATATCCCTGGTTTATCCTCCCAGACCTCCTGAGTTCTGTCTAGATGTAGTGTTTAGTTTGACCTTACTTAGATACCAACTGGCCAATTTATACACCTAGACTAAAGGAACAGTTAATTATTGAGCCTGTGATTAGGTAATGTGTAATCAGGTAACAAGTGATTACTGGATTAATTAGTTCACTTCCAAGTTAATATCACTTACAGATCTTCGGTGCTTTGGTCATAGTGTCTCAAACAAACGCTCGCCGTGACAGCAGTGACAGGGAGAAGAGAGAAAGCCAACTTCCAGCCGCGCAGCAGAGTGACCCCGCGGAGCCGGGCAGAGCCTGCTGCGCTGTTGGACCGGTCGGATGCTGGAGTCAAGGGAAGCGCTCGGGAGCAGAAGTATTTCAGGATACTTCCCAGTACGCCTTGCCAGCTTCCAGCTGTGTATGAGAGAGACGGCGGTGATCCCTTTGTCTTTAAACAACTTCCAGACCTGATGGAAAGTAGTGGAAGTTCAGCCTGGGGACGCTCCGGCTCCGGGCGGCCGAGGGCTTCCCTGCCGGCGGGACGCGACGGCCATCTGGCGGCTGCCTGCTCGGCTGGGCGAGGGGAGCGCAGAGAGCGGCCGTGGGCCGGGCTAGTTCACTTTCACAGGTGGGTACTTGCCAACCTAATTGTTGGACACGGGAGGTTTAAGCGTTTCCTTCTCCTGATTCGTGTAATCCAGTACTGTTAATGCTACGGGCAAGGAATTACGTAGCGTAACGACTTGGGCCTGTGTGATACTTTGGTAAAGAAAGCAGTGTGATACAAAATCAAATGTGTACACTGAAAGGATTTAAAATAGTTGATAGGTCATAAAATGTAATTGTTTATAGGGGAAGCTTTCAGCCTTCTGTTCTTGGTCTTACGGTATTTAACGCTTCTGTTATTCTGACTATTCTGAACTGGTCAGGAAAAGAGGGGGATGTGAACAGAAGAGAGGATGCTGTTACCAGATTTTTGTTTGTAAAGGCGATAGAAAAGTTGAGACAATCGTTTTTATAAATGACCTGTGGGGCTGTGACTGCAAATCTATTTCTAGATTAGCCAGAACGTGCCACTGAGTCTTGCGGAATCTCATCGGTAACAATAACTATCCCAGATTCCTCAGATCTTTATGGAGACTCTGTATATGGTACCTAGTTGCAGTAGTAAACTGTTAAAAAAAATATATATATAAACTTTATGCCTCTGCTAATGATATTTCTCAGTATTGCTATGGGCCACTGTCTTCCTTGAAAACAAGTAATGTTCCTATTGGAAATACTGAGAAATAGTGAAAGTGGCAATTTGCAGTGAAATTGCCTGAAATTGAATTTGTCAGCTTCATCTGCTGGAGAAAAAAAAAAAAAAACAACCCACAAAAACCCCCAACCTTAAGCTATGTAGAAAAGTGATCAATTATGAACAAGTTGCTTTTAAATGTTACTTAGATATAGAAGTTCAAAGAGATTTAACTACATAGAAGGGTTCTTCTACTCTTACTAAACCCAGGGCAAAAATAGACATTGAGTTTTGTAATGGATTAACTTCAATTAACTTCAATTAACCTAATCTCCAAATTAGTAAGGGTGTAGGAGGCTGATTAAGTGAAAAAACCCCTTATTGTTAACCTAATTACAGAACAAACAGTCTTTTACATTGGAGAACAACCTATGCATAGAGAAAGATGCTAAAGGCAAACAATGAAGGAAAGCATTAAAGATGTCAGATATTAATCAGTTTTGAGGAGAGCAAAATGTAGTCAGTGCAGATATACAGCAGTACAAAATCCTGTACACAGTATCCTTCTACCAGCACTCCCAATTCAAGGAATATTGACATGTAACAATCAAAACTAAAAAGGGTACACTTAAATGCTAGCCTGAGAGTTTCACACAGACTAGCAATTATGCTAGGCTTGCTGTGTGATTTTGAACCTGTCTGAGCAGGGTTTGATGGGTGTACTCTTCACTGGGTAAAGAACTGGCTGGATGGCTGGGCCCAAAGAGTGGTGGTGAATGGAGTTTACTCCAGTTGGCGGCCGGTCACCAGTGGTGTCCCCCAGGGCTCTGTGTTAGGGCCAGTCCTGTTTAATATCTTTATCAATGATCTGGACGAAGGGATCGAGTGCACCCTCAGTAAGGTGCAGACGACACCAAGTTGTGTGGGAGTGTTGATCTGCTTGAGGGTAGGAAGGATCCACAGAGGGACCTGGACAGGCTGGATCGATGGGCCAAGGCCAATTGTAGGAGGTTCAACAAGGCCAAGTGCTGGGTCCTGCACTTGGGCCACAACAACCCCATGCAACGCTACAAGCTTGGGGAAGAGTGGCTGGAAAGCTGCCCGGCAGAAAAGGACCTGGGAGTGTTGGTTGACAGCTGCCTGCCTGCATATGAGCCAGCAGTGTGCCCAGGTGGCCAAGAAAGCCAATGGCATCCTGGCTTGTATCAAAAATAGCGTGGCCAGCAGGAGTAGGGAAGTGATCGTGCCCCTGTACTTGGCACTAGTGAGGCTGCACCTCTAATACTGTTTTCAGTTTTGGCCCCCCCACTACAAGAGAGACATTGAGGTGCTCGAGCATGTCCAAAGAAGGACAATGAAGCTGGTGAAGGGTCTAGAGCATAAGTCTTATGAGGAGTGGCTGAGGGAACTGGGGTTGTTTAGTCTGGAGAAAAGGAGGCTGAGGGGAGACCTTATCACTCTCTACAACTACCTGAAAGGAGGTTGTAGAGAGGTGGGGGTCAGTCTCTTCTCCCAGGTAACAAGTGACAGGACAAGAGGAAATGGCCTCAAGTTGTGCCAGGGGAGGTTTAGACTGGATATTAGGAAATTTTACTTCACTGAAAGGGTTATCAAGCATTGGAACAGGCTGCCCAGGGAAGTGGTTGAGTCGCCATCCCTGGAGATATTTAAAAGACGTTTGGATGAGGTGCTTAGGGACATGGTATAGTGGTGGTCTTGGTAGTGTTAGGTTTATAGTTGGACTCGATGATCTTAAAGGTCTTTTCCAACCTATAGGATTCTGTGATTCTGTGAGCATCAGGTGGAAAGTGCGACACTGGGTCAGTTGTTAGTCTGTGCTAAATCAAGGTTGGCTGATGACTGGAGAGACTTCATCCAGCTCTCCTTTGTCTCTGCAGCCTCTTTGGATCCATCCTCCACAGAGGAGAACTGGAGGTACATTGCCTACTGTGCCTCTCCAGAGCTTCTGGCCTAGAAACAAATTGCTGCTGCTGCTTTCATATAGATGAAAGAAACAGTTGGTCTCCTGAAACTGTCATCTGTCCCCTCCTACTAGAAATTTTGGGTAACACTGCAATAATTATAGCCTGTACCTGAGAAACATGACTTCACTATCCTGACATTCTCTAGGAGGAGAGTAGATGCTATTTTCTCTGAGACCCTCTGTGTATGCACTCTTTACTCTTTAAAAACCTACTTACATAACAGTCCTTGATGTGTGCAGCTTTTCTTCCCTGTGTGCTGAAACATTGAAACTTGCACATGCACAAATAGAGGATGATGAAGGTCATAGGATGAAATTAAAAAGGGGAAGTTTAAACTGAACACCAGGAAAAATATCTTGCCAATGAAAAGTATTCTGTAGTGAGTCCAGCCTCCCCAGGGGAATAGTGGAAGCTCCATCCGCTGGAGTATTTAAAACTAATGTAAAAGTCAAATAAATATGCAGTAGGAACACTTTTGCCTTGGCAATGAAATAGAACAGATGTTCTATAGCAGATATTATCCATCCCTAAAATCCATGGTTTTGTCTGTAAGATGTTAACTGTCTAGAAATATCCTGTACAGGGCTTGTGTCAACTGAAGCTGTATAAGCCATTACAAAAATCCATATCCCTCTGGGTTTTATTTAATTTTCCTTTTCGAACAGCAATAATGGTTAAAGTACAGGGCATACACTGGAGATAAGTAACTGGCTGGGATTAATGATGCTTGGTTGTATGCTGTGCCATCAGTTTTCATCAGCTGATCATGAATTGAAAGGGTATGACTTCTGCCTCAGTCACTATTACTTAAAAGAAAATTTTCCTTCCTTCCCCTCCTGGACATAACCAGCCTGTAAACCTCATATGCTCACTTTGGTCCAAAATTGTCAAGTC
Source organism: Mycteria americana (assembly GCF_035582795.1). Classification (NCBI taxonomy): domain Eukaryota; kingdom Metazoa; phylum Chordata; class Aves; order Ciconiiformes; family Ciconiidae; genus Mycteria; species Mycteria americana. The sequence continues at coordinate 48,184,203 of NC_134371.1, read as the reverse complement.
ATAGGTTGGACGCCTGTTGTGATTTATTGATATAATTTGATTGGCCCAGACATCCTTGGCAATAGCTTAGAAATGTACTGCTATAATAAACAGTCTTATCAAGTATTTCACAGCACTGTCCTAATGGAATAAATCCCCACTAGACCCCAAATCTTCCTCTGAGCCTCACCCATCAGTCATGTCCTGCATGACTGCAGAGAAAAAGGTGGGGTTTGCATTGCATCCTGATGGTTGATACATTTACACTGTTACATACTAAAAGGGGGGAAAAACTCCCCAAAGGCAAGGAGCTCTGCTGCAGGATGTGTCACTTGTGTGCAGTGTTCCTTCTGTGTGGAATTCGTGTGTGTCTGTAGCATTAAGGTGTGCAGACAGACGCGCATGTGTGCTGCTGATTTGTGTATCATACAGCCTGCAGTATCAAAAGATTCAGTAGAGGGTTTTCCTGCTCTGAAACAGTTGTTAAACTGAAATGTTTAATTTTGTTAGTGTTCATTTTTATAGCAAGGCTTTAAATCTTTACACTGGAAGTTGACCTAGTAGTGAAAGTAGTGATAATATGGAATGCTTTTGCAAAATGCACATACGTTTTCATGCGTCTTACACTGCTATCATGTATTGTGCAATTACATAATAAAGGCTACCTGGACGTAATGTTAAACTTGTAAAGCCAAACACTCAAGAAGTCAGAAAGCCCAGAGTACCCTTTGCACCACAGGGGACCCTTGACTTTGACAAGTGACTCCTGGGAAGTCCCACCCCAGGTGTTGCAGCCTTGTCTGTAGGCTGGTGTGTTTATGGTTTCATTGCCTGGTATGAAGTGCTGGAACGTGCTCAGTGGGAGAGACTCCTCAGATAATTCAGCTCCCAAAGTCCATTAAATTTTTACTGAACTAGCATTGGTCATGATTCTGGGAGGATTTAGTCAGATTTTGGTGGTGACCAAGCATAATAAAGGTATACTTCTCAGCTGGACCCACTTCAAAGGTAGACATGTTACAACTCCCAGTGAAAGTGATAAATTTGCAGTGATGAGAAACAGATGATTTTGAGTTTGTTTTTTTGGGTTTTTTCTTTTTTTTTTTTTTCGTTTTCTTTTCTTCTTTTTTATCCCCCAAAAAACCTTAGTCTGATGCAGACAGCCCTGTGGTAAATGAAGGCAGAATGCTTAGAGTTTGGCAAATGAGAAACAGGAGAGTTTACAATGAAAAGACAATTATGAATCATGGACCTCATTCTCTCCTTTTTTGTAACAGAAAGCTTCAGTCATACAGAACAGGACCAAAGTTTATAGCAGTGTAGCTAGCTGGGTTTTTTTTATACTTTTTTGTTTTAAAACAAATAAAATATTAGGAGGAACTTTCTAAAATACATGTGGTAGATGGATTCCTAACGGCTTTTTGCAGCTTTGAAAGCCTGCTGTTTAATGCTGAAATCCCTTTCAGCAAGCCCAGAAGGCAGAAATGGATTGTAACCCAAAGCACAGCTCGAATACACATCTAGAAGCTTGTAAAAAGGAAGAGCATTGTGGTTGAAGCTGATACCAGAGATAAATGTGAATCAGAGGGCTTCTAAGGAGCAGCTTTGGCACTGCGTTTAAATTGCCCTTTTAGAAATGCTTTTAACAGTACGTGGTAAGTGTATGTTTAAAGGAGGAATGTATCTGGGGTAGGAACTGATTAAAAATTAATTTACAATAACAGCATGAAAGGTAGAAGAGGACAGGCTAATGTTTTATTTAAATGGCTTTAACATCCTATGTTTCTCTAGTGTAAGTTTTGTTATGAAAGTGAAGCCCATAGGATGCAATTCAGTGAGAGCCTCCACAGGGGGTGAAATGTTTCTTTGAGGAAAGCAATTTAAAAAAAATTCTTTTATAGATATAAGACTAGCAGGATCAAAGCATCATGTAAAGCAATAACATTAGTTGTGTTAGTTTTGAATATGATGTCATTTTCCATCAGTAAGAAAAAACCATAACGGGTGAAGCCTTGCACTAGGTGAAGCCAAGCCAAGCACAGAAAAAGTGCTGCATGATGGCCAGTGCAGCGTTTTTGCATTTTTCATTATGATAATATATACCCTCTGAATGCTGAAGATCTGCTACCACATATGGACTAACCGAATTAATATAAAATGCATATATAGTGAAGCACAAAGAGCAATGCTGCATATATGCCCTATAATCCTAAAGGTTGTCTTTGGAAAAACATCTGGACTCTGAGGTTTGGCTGGTCTGCATCAACTTATAGGAGGAGATGAGCTAAATGCAGAGCAAGCAAAAGAAGCAGTGCGATTTTTAGAATACAATCTGCTTGCTAATTAGTGGGTTGTTTCTGTCAGTTTGAACTAACCATGCTTTTTCCTGTACGCTAGCTAGAATTCTTGGTTAGGATGGTCTAACAGATATCACAGCTGGACCTGGTTTAAAAAAAGTAGTAGTACTGCAAGAAAATCTTCTGTCTTGTGACTGCCATCACTAATAAGTTATTGCAGAACTGCTGGAAAAACGCATGTTTCACTTAGATGCTTGAATCCTTGTATGAGTCTTCCTTCAAAAAAAAAAAAAAAAGAAAAAAGAAAAAGAAAGCTAAAGCAACTGATGAAGTCAAGAAAATAGAAGCAAATGATTAAGGAAAAATAACGTGTTCTGATAAAGTTGATTGGGGGAGGAATTACTTCAGAAGAATGGTAAATGTGATAATGGGGCTGGATGTGTTTAGTGTTTTTGGCAGGTCCTTTGCTTCCTCACCGTCCTAGGGGTAGCTGGTATAGCATAGGCCTGTCTACCCCTGGTTTTGATTAGTAGTGTCAGTTCCTTTCTGAATGTGGTTTTGTTGAGCCCTCTGTCTTCTTGTGATCTTCACCTTTAAATCAATCAGTCATTCCTAATGGTCCTGTAATGTGTACGTGGCAAGCTCTTGTGAACAAGCTGGTTGGGCTGAGACACACACACACACACACACACACACAGTCTGCAAAAAAGTTTAAAAAAAATTCTGATGACTAATAATTAGATTTCTGGCAACATTATTTTTTTTTTAATTTCAGGTGATTTAGGATCATCCACTTGGATCAGTACTGTATTTCCACAGACATGGACATAGTATATGTAAAGTGCTGTGAATGTGGCAATCCATATTTTACCAGGTACATTTCTAACAGTATAATTCAGCTTTCATTTGGACAGTTTTGTAATAGTGTAATTCCCTTGATTTCCACAGAGATACTTTTTATTTACTCCAGTTTAAGTGGCATTAGATTGGACCCCAGCATTTATATAGTACAGTGAAGTCAATACTGGACAAATAAGACAAAAATTATTTTGACTAGGTACATTAAACAAAATCCAGCCCGTGTGTAACTGCTGAATCCATGATAAAGTTGGTCTTCTGTATGTGAAGGGGGAACCCTTTTCGCACTGTGCAGGTAGATAGTGTTGACAGTGCTGTATTTTTGCTGTGTGTTTCCAGCAGAGGGCAGATAAATACACCTTTTCCAACCTCAGTAATACTTGTAAATGAAAGTTCCACTGTAAAAACATGAGCAGCAAGTTTTATATATTGCAGCAATAAATTATGAATCTGTACAAAGAAGAAGAAATAAAATCAAAACAAGCTTTTCGTATAAAAGCAAAGTCAAACAAGAGCCAAAATTTGCAACATCAGCTTTTCGGTTGATGCTTTAGCATCATCCTTTTTTTAACCTTACTCTCTTGATATATTAAGCCATGACATCAGCTGTTTTCTTTCCAGTTTTTCCCTCTTTGGTTAGTACTGTAATTTTCTAGCATTATATAAATGATACATAAGTGTGTGTGTGGGGGAATTGTATCTACTGTCAGTGTTCTCTGTTGTGCAAGCTCTACTCTTTATTTTTCCTTAGCTGCAGATTCTGGTTATCCGCAAGTTTCTTGCCAGATTTCTTCTAGCTGGTACTGCAGCACTCATCATGTGACCCAGGCACAGCATATGCTTCTCCCTTGGACACCCATTACTTCTTTCCTGAAGCAAAATCTGAGTAGTCTCTGGATCTGAGAATTTCAGTTTGGTTAATTATAAGCAATTTATCTGACCTGTCTTTTCAACATCTCACCAGATTGACCATATAACAGGCCCTGGTTAGGGGCCTTCCAACATAGAATATGTGGCTTCTGGGAGAGTGGAAGGATGTCACTCTTGCAGTGAAATTCATTTGCTTCCTGCAGAAAACTGATTCCCCAGCCAGGGAAAGCCCCTCCTCAGGACATGACAGAAGAAAAATTTGTAGCATCAGGAATTTCCCAAGCCTGCAGTTGTCATGCAGGGAAATTTCAGAGGTTCACTTCAGCCCAGTGATACCTGCTGCTTATGTCTCAGACTGACTCCTTGTCTTTTGTATACAGACCACCCTAATTTTCCTGTCATCTAATGAGAAGACGATGCAACCTTCACGAATTTGCTTATATCTTTGAGAAAATATTCTGGAGAAGTGTTCACCTGAACAAATTTGCCATTTTCTCATGTTCAGGTGTGGCACAAATGCATACAATGTGAGCACTATGATTTTTACTATGTCATTGTAGTTTGCTTCATATGTCCTGAAGTGGACGTGTCCTGTCATTTCTGGGACCTAAGTCGGTGTAAGAATGCCCATGAGATTATTTTGTGTATTTGAAATAGACCTGAATTTCCCGTTAGATTTTAGCTAACAAAGATAAGTGTATCACAAAAAGAAAGATACTTGACTTGCAGCTCTTTAAATGTCTAGGTGCAATACAGTTGCATTTTCACTGCATTCCACATGTCCAAGTGGTGTCCAGGGACTCCAGATCACACTGTATTTTATCACACTAAAATCGTTCTGTGGCTTTCTGCAAAGTAAAAGTATGTCATGTCAGTTAATAGCTGTTGTTATAATATTGGTAAATGAGGGATAATTCCAAAACCAACTGTACTTTGCCATGTTTGTCTGCATGAAGATGTCACTATTTATCATCATAATGTCTACAAATTCCAGTGACAGACTTCTCTGTCCAGGTGCAGTCCGGTGGAGAACTACAGTCTAAGTCAATGAATAACTACAGATGCAGCAGAGCATCCAATGCTACTCTGCTTGGATAATCAGAGGCTTTGACAACAAGTGGATTATTTTGCTGATCAAGTATATAGCCCAAACTCATGGGCTTAGAAAGTCATGACTTCTCTCTTGGAAAAAAAGTGTCATATCTAATCAAACTCCCTTTGTCTTTAAAAAGTACTTATTCAGCATATGGAGGGAAAGGAAAAGGTCTTGGGCTGGATTTTCCACAGCCAGTGGTCACACAGGATTGCTACTGAAGAGGAGTGTAGGCTAAACGTCACTGTGTGATTGTGCTCTGTGGTTAGGTCAGAAATAGTATCACCACGGGCTTCTCAGTTCTCCCCTTTTGTTGAGCTCTAACAAGTGGCATCAGTCTAAATAGTCAATGAAGTAAGGAGAATCTAGAAAATGGCAGCTTTTTTTTTTCATTTACCCTGCTGTTCTGTTTCATGTAATTATATACACAATACAAAACAAGTGTAAATTACTAGCCCTTTACTGACAATTTTGTCTTTCACATGCTATTCTTTTCCCAAAGGCTTATGCCCTCCTGCATCGCATTAGATTGCTTCTGGAGCTGGCAATTAATCTGAATATGATGGGCCTAAGCCCGCAAATGGAAGCTGGAATAGAGGATGGATGCTGGATCTGGTGTAGGAGGAGGCCATTTGGCTGGCTGCAGCCCTAGGCTGTTGTCCAAGAAGAAATTAGACATTAAATGTAAGAAAAGCACTCCCACCCAAACTGGTCCTTTAGCAGTTTTGCTTTACTTTCCTCATGGCTCAGTTTAGTGTCACGTCCATCCAGTTTCATAGCCTGAGAGAGCTGAAAGTTGAATAATTGCATGTTTACAATTCCTAAGGCATTCTGACTGTTTCTGTGGAGACGGGCGAAGAGTAAGATGTATTCTGTAACAGAAGCAGATTCCTTCAGTAAGGAAAACAGAGAATATTTTTATGGGGCAATAGAACAGTTGGACGTTAACTCATAGATGTCAGATGATGTCATGCCTGCATGACAGAGGCAGGCTGTTTGCAAGCCACAGGGCTATTTCTTTTTTTTCTTCACACAGGACATGTAAGGCCGTTTGGATCATTTTGTCTGGCTTCCAGCAAGGGAACGGTGATTTCTATACTAAATGGGGCAGGGTTTTGAACTATTTGGAACAGATGGAGAGAAAAATTGGACTGTTGTGATAAGAATGGGAAATTTAAATGCAGATGGATTAAGAGGTCACCTTTATACTCTAAACTGCTTTTTTGCCCCCCACCTGTGCCCAGCATACAGCTAAACTTTTGCATAATCTATCCTAGTCATACTCACTCTTTTGCCAAATCAAATAGTTAAAAAAATCCACCTTTTCTATGAACTAACACCTTCATAATTATCTTTCCACTCTGTCATAACCAAGAAATACTGCTCTGCAAGTGGAGGATGAAGATATTTTAGGAAAAAAAGAAAAGATGTTCCGGTAAAAGAAAACTTGTTTTGTCCAAAGTAAATGAGACGATCTAAAACATTCCCAATTGCCCTATATTTCTATGGCCTATGAATTGTAACTTGGGTATAAACCTGTCTTCCTCTGGAACTATTAGGGGAACAGCTGTTTACCTGGAGTGTTAGGAGGTTTGGTCACTACTATGCATTCTGTTTAATGATTTACTGACACTGTTGTTCTCCAGTTACAAAGAACATAAAGTCAAGGAAAAATCATAAACACCTTACCTTCCTCTCAGTTAGTGGTGCTCTTTGGCAGCTGTTGAGCCTTCGGGATATCTCCTTTTGCGGTATTAACCTTAATTACTGCGCTAACTATAGGCTTTTAAAATATTAGCCTCAGCTAAGTAGTGGGAACCGAAGACAATTGGCTGTTGTTTTAATTGCTTCTTTATAACTGATTACAGACTTTAGGACACTTCCTGTAGCCTTACAAGATGTCCATTACTTGTTTGTTTTTTGGGGTCAAGAATATATTTTTTTCAACAGTGTTTCCCATACCTGGGACTTTTCAAATTTATCCACAACAATTGGTTAAATATTTGAACGTGTTTGTGGATATTGTAGATCTGATCATTTGGCAAAATTTCGGGGGCTTTTTTTAAAGCTTTTTAGCATTTCTCAATCTGGTTGCCTGGAAAAAGGCCAAACAATAATAACCTCACATATCAGCTGGCACAGTAGCACAAAGTCTTACTGTTTCTATGACAACAAATAGCTTTTTCATCTCCCCCAAATCAGTTCTATGAAGTACTGTAGCCTGTACAACAGATTAGTGGGAAGATGGCAAGCCTTCTGGATTTGAAGCTGTACAGGTACCTGTAAAGGCTCATATTTCTCAGACTTTGGTTATGCTAATGCTATGGTAACAAACTGGCTGCAGTGCAGCATGGAGATGCCTGAATGAGCTTCAGGTTAGGTAGCTCAGGTACAGGCAGCAATCTACCCAGTGCATAAGGAACTGTGAGCTCATTTGCTCTGCTGAGAAGTGACTTACGTGTGATGGTTTGTCTTGGTCAAATGCTTCCCACTGAGTTTCAAGGAAGCTGTAGTACAGAAGGGAGTTTTTCTTAAACAAAAAACCTGTTTGATTGTCTCCTTCCCTTCAGCATTCAACAGGCTTACATAACACGCTAAAAGAATTTCTGGGAATGCTTTATACAGCCCATTCCTCTGTTCTTCGTGAATCTCCACTGAACATTTCTTTTGCAGTCTCACTTCCCCAAATTTGCACTTCACTGCTTTTAACAATTGTTTTTTTAATGGTCAAGTTCCAGGTTGTCTTATCCTTCTGAAGCCTTCTCTGCTACCCTTGATCCTCACTATTTCTTTCTCCCTCATCTCTCAAAACTCAACATTTTTAGTTATCCCTCGAGCCTGTTTCTTGGCATCTTCTCTGGCTGTGTCTGCTCTGAATACCAAAGCTGTGACAGCAGCTTATAGGGAATTCCTGGCTGTCCTTTGCACCTGCTGGCAGGGGGACAGGCAGCAGTGCTGCTGTGTGCTCACAGTGTGGGCTTGGTGCCCTTCAGGCACCTCCTCTAAATCTAGTTCATGGAGCTGCCAGAGTGGTAGCCCTTTGTGGACTCTTTCTAGATGCCAGGCTCTTTGTAACTATTTAGAGGAGAAAAGACAGGCAGCTTGCAGTTTTCCTTCTCTGGTGGCAGCAGCAGCAGTCAGTGAACATGGCTACATTTACCTTAATTTTTCACTCTGCATCCAGGACAAACACACTTCTCACCCACCTGTTGTTACAGCTTTAGAAGAATCTTCCTTTGCTGCCTGACTGAGCCGAAATACTAATAGTTGGCAGCAGGAGACAATCTTTTCTTCTGCATTGTCTGTTGAGATTTTTAAGCTTCAAAGGGAACAAATTGTATCAAGGATGATGCTGAACAGACTGTTGTCCTTACCCAGTTGTTAGTACCGTGTGCTGTGGACATACATCTGTAAATGTCATTCCATGTTTTATGGGAAGAATGCCTCTTTTTTGATCTATTTTTCTTCAGCACTTGGTGCACTGTATTTATTGAAGCCCTTCCAAATTGTAAACTAAATCAAGAAAACAGCTTCCCTTTACTGTCTTTTAAACAAGCACTCTCTTTTATTAAAACATGATTACTTTACTGACGTAAGTCATGGAGGGACAAAATGAACCACTAGCATAATGCTATTGAAGTCTTTTCATGGAGGAAAAGCTGTTAAAATTCCCGCAGGGTGTGAGTTTGACTCTAGTGTATATAGCATTTTCTTAAGTGCAGGTGTGCCAACTGTACTCTGCATTATGTCCTGGATTTTGCACCTCATAATGGTGGATATAATTATCAAATGGACTGGAATACACACAGCAAAAAATATTAGTATTCCAGATGTAGTGATGGGCCAGGGTTGAAGTACCCCCTTGTTCCTCAGGGAGCCCCAGAGTCATGCTAGCATCCTACTGAAATTCAGGTCAGGTATTTAGAGCTAGAATATGAAATGAAGACACAAAATGAAGGAGAAGGATGGGGATTTCAGTATTCTTAATCAAAGTAGATGAATCTTCTCCTAGATGAAATTGGCTATGAAGGTTTTTTAGGAAGAAAAGTGGCGTTACAGGCTCCTGTAGTAGACTTTATGTGTGAAAAACCTTTGCCCAGCCGAAATTGAACTACCTGGAAATGAGATGAGAGAAGCTGAATCATAGTATAAGAAGGAAAACTTTCAAAACCTCCAATGCCATTTTGCTGTTTCCCTGATGAAAGGCCTGGAGAGGAGTGTGTGGTCATAGGCTGGGGATGTGGAGGGCAGGTGAGGTAGGGGTGTGACACAGACATAAGGTGCCATGAGTAAAGCACCAGCCAGTGAGAGTGGAGTTTGCTTTTTTATCTCTGCCTCTCAGCTAATTTTCAGAGAAGGGGACAAACAGCATTTATGTGTACTGGGGATGCTAGTGGTGGTTGGTTGCACTCTTGAAGACTGGTCCAGATCCATTGGTAGTACTGGAAGTGTTTCCACAGACTTCAGTCATGCTCAAACTCCAGGAGCAAACCGGCAATGTTACAGACCTTATGTATATTCTCTAATTGCTCCAGAATGGGATGGACACCTGGAGGTATTCCGTGGCCTGTTTGAATGCCCTAACTGCTGAGCTTTTTGTGGCTCATTTTTTAGGCCACATTTTTTTCTATGTTTTTGTGGAAATAGATCCATGATGCACACTCTGTGAAGCTCTACTGTATTGATTTAAGTGGAGGAATGCATTGTTTGTCAATAACAATGCATTTGGTCAGCTCCTACTAGCCCAATGACTGTGAGATGAGAGCTGGGCTCAATATTCGGACTTTAAGGTTACAGTTAGATAAACCTACCCATTATGTTGCAAAATAATGATGTGTTGAAGATGAAGACCATTTATTCATGTTTGTTTCTCTCTAGCCCAGGAATGAAGTCTGATTGCTTTTAGGTACAAGAGAAGAAACAAATGTTCTCTAGTAGAATTAATTTTAAAAGATGTCAACTAGAAGATGTCCTTTACTCCCACGTCAGCAAATTTCAAGGAGATATTCCAGGACAGGAGGATTGATGGAAAAGGAATTGTCAGGGGAAATGTAGCAGGAATTTAAAGAACTGTGTGTGGTAGTAAGCATGTTGTATTTTTTATTTGCCTTCTGCTCAGAGACTTACAAAAAATCAAAGCAATTTTCCTGGCTGCAAGATAGAACTGTAAACCTCATGAATACAAAATATGTAGATAATCCGAACACATTTGCAGTCATGGTTTGTACAAGCAGATAGGCCATTTCTGTGAGCCTCTTGAGGAAATTTGCAAGTGCTGTGGCAGGGTTTGACCTTGCCAATATTTTATACCAAAACAAGGAAAGTTGTAATTAGGAGGTGCAGACTTGAGAGGGAAAGGTCAGATAATTCGCTAAAAACACTATTTAATGTACAGTTCTCTGGGCACAAATGCTGATGTATGAGAAGTACTGTTGATTAAATCTAGTGTGTTAAATCCCTGTTAATACCGTAACACTTAATGGATTTCAATGGAAAATCATAAGCAAAAAAAACCACAGGAAGAACAGTGTGATTCTTTAATTATGCAAGCAGTAAAAGGGTCAGCTGTGTTTTCCTAATCAAAATTACTAGAGCTAGAGAAAATGTGAGTTGTTGTTTTATATGAAAGTAATTCAACTTTCCTTTAAAAAAAAATTTCCTGCTAGTGACCAGTGCATGACACTTAAATATTCAGCAAGCCAGTGTCTGTGGGGATAGGGCAAACACTGCTGCCCAGCAGCGCCTGCCTGAGACTTGGCTAGTGGATCTTCTTGCAGGTTCTCCCTGCCACAGATAGTGTTAATAAGTAACAGTATGATATATATAGATGCCAGCTTCAGCACCTACTAACACTTTTGACATACTCTTTGTTTCTTAATAAATTAGTAATGACCCAGTCAGATCTGAACTGACAGGTTAGGATTTGAGCCAGTCTGTTAAAGTCACTGCCATATTCTGGGAATGCCTTTGGAGTTCGCAGTTCAACTTGTGATCAGAGAGACGAGGAAGGGCACAGAGAAGTCTGTATCCTACTTGTTCAGTCTGTCTACTTGAATGGTACATGGTCCCTTGGAGCCTGCTGTGTTATGACACAGATTAAAGCAAGCCTTAGCTGCACTGTAAGCCTGATGGAGAGTCATTGAGCTGTACATCCTCAGTATATGCCCCATGGTATATTTTGTTCTGTGCGCATAAGTAAATTTGAGACAAAAGCTCTGCTTGAAATGTAAAACTGTCCCTCAAGAGCCTCTACTGAACCCCCAGTGCTGCAGGAGGTGGTGTGACTTTCCTCATTGTGGAGTTTGTGGCACTTGGCTAAACATGACCCAGATCAAAAGCATGTTTTTATAAGGAGCAGTAGCCATTACCTCCTCTACATTAGCCCCATGTGGAGATCAGCCATCAGTCTGCAGGCAGGTTAGAAACTCTGTTCCCCAAAGCACTCGCCCAGGAAAAAAGCTGTGATTTCATTATTATAGGGGTCTCAGTTAGTCCCTTTCTCATGTCTCATTCCTGTCTCCAGGAATTTTACTCTTAGAATACTACTCCCAAGCTCTGCAACAAAATTATTGGATGAATTCTGAAACTTCTTCCATCTTGCCTTACTATTGCATGAGTATTATTTTGCAAGTGAAACTTGTCAACTTCCCCTAGTTCTTTTGCAGTATGTGGCAAGTGGGTTTTGCAGCCTGAGGACTTCCTATACTCAGAGCTCATCATGACTTAGCAGATCCTGTCATTAGGTATAAAGCTCTTCAGCTGCATCATACAGATGCTAAGGTCTTCTTCAAAACAAAGTCCTTGTTTTCCTGTTTGCATGAGGTTTTGCAGCCTGAGGACTTCCTATACTCAGAGCTCATCATGACTTAGCAGATCCTGTCATTAGGTATAAAGCTCTTCAGCTGCATCATACAGATGCTAAGGTCTTCTTCAAAACAAAGTCCTTGTTTTCCTGTTTGCATGAGTCTTTTGAGATAGAATTGTACCAACAGCAAGAATGGGTGATGGGGGCCTTGTGTCCAGTGGTAAAGGCCTATAAAGTGTGCAGCAATACAGATAAACAGAGCACTGATGCTTTAGAAATATGGATGAAGAATACACAACAAAGTGAAAATTTCAGTGGTTGTGTAAACCACTGCTTTCTCTTTTGGTTGATGGGTTGGTCCCTTTCTGACCACCTCACAGTGTCAGTCTGGGTTATTCTTAGGAAACAGAATCATTTTGGATTTGCACTGGCTACATAAAGAATACCAGATTTGCATGTGTATAGTTTTAGGTGCTCTTTTACTGTGTGGAGCTTTGGAGCAAAGTCTTCTTTCTTTCTGCCTTGGCTTTAAGTTTTGGTGAGAATAGAAAGAGACCTGGCACGGTTTCTCCATCGAGTGCTTTTAGAAGTATTGTTTAGGACTGCTGTAAACTTCAGGGGTTCTGAAAGCAAGCTAAACTTTAACTATAATGGAATTTTAAGCTTCTCTCTCCATGAGATTGCTTTTTGTCAAAAATCTAATCCATTATGCTTACACACTAGCATAGCAACCCTTTCTACAAACAGGAAAAAGTGATGAAGACAAATGAACCAAAGCTGCTGTACTCTTCGATGTTGCCAGCCCTTCCTTTTTATGACACTGGCAGCAGCAAAGAGGCAAATAGCAGAAGGAATGCCCAATTTGTAAGGGCATCTTTTTAAAAGGTGAAGAGGTATACATAGCTAGTTCATTCTACAGGACAGAAATAATAGTTCATTGGAATGGATCTTCCAGTCTCTTGAAAAGTTTGTGAACCCTAGATAATATCCCAGGGAAATCCTCCACACTTGGGAATTGTAGGGAAACTTGAAACCAGGTAAATTACATGTGGGATTTCATTGTTCATAATTCTTGTAGCGCTATGCCTATTAGCACACCTTTTCCTTATAACTTTTCTCCACTAACTCTGTTACGTTAGTCTGGAGACACAAGCCTAAGGGGCAAAGGCTCCCATTTTTATCCATGGCCCTCAAATGTGTTTTTTTTTTTTTTATTTTGACTTACATTGTATCATTTAACAGTTGATTTTTAGCCTTTTCCTATTTTCTTTACACCTATTCTTTTCTTCTACTTGACATGCTAGAAGGTCGCACAAACTGCTCCGACAATCATGGCTCGTCTACTCTAACGTGCAAGTTAAGTGTTCCAATAGAACTTTCCGTAGGGAATGGAAAGGGGATATGACCATAACTCCTTTCTGAAGCTTGTATCAGCTAGTAACTTAAGGCTGGGCAGCATGCACTAAGCATCTCAAACCCTGCTGCCTCCCAAGCACCGCCACTCCATTTTTCAACATCTCAGAGGCTTTCTCGTGATGTTATTCAGCATTTCACAGCCAAATGTTGTGTAACTGCTGCTGCAGGGTGATTTTAATCCCTGCAACAGATGTGGCTTGTTTAAGCCATATCACAGGTCTGCATTGTTGAGGAACCATTTGTAGCAGAGGCTCAATGTGTCTTCATGCATGGGTGTTAAATGGGGTCACCGCTTTGCAGGGAATGCTCCAAAAGATACAGACATAGTCTTTGTGGGCGCTTGTGCATGTAAACAAGCACTGTTGACTGCCACTAGAAGATATTCGTAAACTCCAGAAGTGAGAATTGGAGTATACAGTTGTTTTGAACATAAACTGACAAGAAAAGAATAGTCCTTGCATAAAACACCTGCTATTGTCTTAACACTTTTGATTCTGACGTTGACAAAAGAGTCATATAGAAATTATCCAATTTTAATTTTAAAATCAAATTATAGGGGAACAGGGAAGTAATGGCTTTGTGCATGCACTAGCAGTTACCTTCTGTTTACCACTACTCAGAATATCCCTGAGTCATTTGTTGTATCTGTGCTCCAACTGTGTTAAAACTAGGACAACATTGCACTGAATTTTGCATGCAGACAATTTGATTGCTTTGTGCTAACTCAAGATATGTGTATGGTCAGGCTTAAATACAACTGGCCAATAACGTGTGAAATTAAAAAAGAAATAAATGCTAGTTTCAATCAGAAGTGTGCTGGTAATAAATACTGTCTATTAAAAAGGGCTATGCAGAATTTAAAAATATGTTCACCAAATACTATAAATTTGCAGAAACCAAACTGATTTAAACATCCAACCAAAATGGTTGGATGTGTCACAAATTTCTTCCATTTGTGACACATCGCTTTCAGACAGAACAGTATTTTGCAGACAGATAAATAAAAATCTGCCTTCAGTAATAAGCCAAAAGCACTAAAGAAAGAAGAACTGTTGGAAACGTGTTATAGTTTTTAGATTTACTACTGATTGTTTAACTGGGAATTAAAAATATCTTTTAAATGATTATTTCATCATTTGACTTCATTAGAAAATCATACATGAGTTAGATCATAATTGATCTTAAATTACAAGCACTTGTTAATAAAAATCTAAAACTGATGAGCTGTGAAACTGTCTGCACACTGTGTCATTTCCAAAACACTGTGAAATAAACTGTTACTCTGAGTTAATTGCTCCAGACTCTACAGATTTAAAATGCTGAGTGGTGCTAATGCTTGTATAGGTTAGACTGCTCCCTCCTAATGTTCAAAAAGTTTGTCCCCTGTGGATAAGAAAAAGTAGGAAACAGGAAGAAAATTAATTTTAAAAGGTATTTTGAAAGGCCAGACTATATTATGCTCAAATCAGATCAAATTATGCAAGGGATTAAGGATAGGCTTTTTGTGCTAAGAGGGTTTTGGACTAGGTTTTGAAATTATTCCTCCTTTCTTCTTTGCCGTGGTAGCTCACCATTTGCAGTCTCTCCAAATGCCTCCAACAGCAGGGTTCAGAAAACATGCAAGACTCTTAATAAGAAGGTGACCTTTATTCTCTGGCCCCAGTGAGATAGCTTGGGTCACTGTTACAAATGTGTGCTTTGCTAGAAAGAGGGCAGGAATCACTATGTATTGAATAGTGGCCATGTTACATTTGTCTTTTTTAATTTTTTTTTAAATTTAAACCAGTTGAAAATAAACTCTGCTGACAGCCAAGCCCAACAACTACAAGGAAAAACACAGTAATGGAGAAATTGCTAGATGGAAGATAGTATAAACAACCTCAGCCATCTGAACGTATATGAGAGGTGTGTTTATTGGAGATATCTGCTGGTAGGAACTTTCTCTGAATTTTATTGGTTTTCTGGTTGCTGTAAAGCAATTGCCTTTGCAGAGACCTAACTGATTCTGGAAGAGATTGATTCTCCTTGGGTTGAGATGACTTGCAGGTTTTTTTCTTTTTTCCATTTATACATGAGCACAATCTTAGCTGCATTCTGAATGTCTTGTAGATAAGAAAATCACCTGTCTAATTTGTACAACACATTGAATAGTGGTGTAGAATGAGTTCAGTGGAAACCTGTCCTGTTAGAAAGAGCCAATTCATTTTACTTTTGCTTTTTACTGAGAGCTGTGCTGTCCTTTGAGCAAAATTCTTTCCACACAAATGCTGGAGGGAAAAAAAATTCCTAAATATTAACAGAGCTATTAAATTGTCATGGAGAAAGGATTTAGGCAGACTGAGAGATATAAACTACTTCCTTTGCACCATTTTCACCAAAGATTAATTTTCTGATTTCCTTTAATGATACCATGATGAATGGGAGCACTGATAACAAATTAAGATGTATTCATTACTGGCTGTAGTTCTTTAGGGTGAATGACATGCTTCTTCAGACAGCGAGCTTCAACAAGGCAACATCCCACTAATTTCAAGGAACCTCCTGTCAGGTGCCCTGAAGCAGTGATAGGTGTTAATGGCCCTAATGAGCTTCACGTGGGGCCTTCCAGCCCTGCCCATGAGCCCAGGAGCACTATTTAAGCTCAGCCCTGGGCCACCAGTCTCTTTTTGAGCAATGCTGTAGGGGTGCTGGTCTCTAGTGTAGCCACAGCTATACTTGTCCCTGTGCGTGGATCCTGCTGACGTGGACCCTGGCTTGGTGGCAGAGCTAGCCTGTCACTATGGGTCTGTCTGGCAATCTCTAGACTGTGTCTAATCCTGACCTGTGGACTGACCACCAAGCTTGGCCTCAGACCTGCCTCATCACCATGAACTTACCTGATGGATGGGGTCATGGTAAAAGCTGGCTGCCATCTCTGGAGCTGCCCTGCTCTCATTGTCAGGTACTGTGGGATAGGCCCTGCTGTAATCTGCAGTTCCCCCCTCCAGCTAGTTTGGGCTCATACCTTTATGTCTGTAGACGTAGTATTTCCCACTACTTAGCTAGTTCATATGCATATAAATCCACATTTATTAGAAATCAAGACCTCAGGAAAATAGTTCTTAATTTCTTTTCAATTCAGGAGCACAAAGAAGCGTTTAGCATGTGTAAATTGCAAAAGAGCTGCAGGATATCAATGAGAAAGAAAATTTTCTGCTATATCTGCATTTTAAAACTGTAAAAATTTTAGCAGTAAAAGAGTTCGATAAATCCAATTGTTTTAAAGCTTATGCTAGTTTGGTAGCTGTGTTGGATTTAGGGTATTTTATTTCTCATATTGGAGCAAAAAGTTTCTTCTAGTTTCTCCTAGACCTAGTATCTGTTTCTAATTTGATTTTCAGAATACTTATTCCTCATGACTTTGTATAGCTAAAAATAGTAATGTATCCAAATATACATCAAATCACTAGAGGCTGAAATATGGCTTTATCTATCTAGTCTCCTTGGTTTAATACCTAGAGAAGCACAAGAAAAAAACTACCACTGCATGACCTCATAACTGTAGTGCAAACTAAATTTAAGACAACTTTACCTAAGCAAAGCATCCACAACAGAAATATGATTTGGCTATGAACTCAGAAGGTATTGGGGTGCAGGGCTTTAATTTGGTTTATTATAAAGATGTTGAAAGATGTGTTAATTTAGTCAGGAGAGACATATTATTTGTGACTAAAGAATGAGAGTGAGTTGTGTCTGTGTAAATATTTTTTTTTTTTTAACAATTGTACTTATGTTTACCCATGTGACTTCCTGCCAGAATTCAGGCTTATACTGAACAGGGCTGGAACTAAAAACTAACTAGACCTGAAAGAGTGGCTATGAGAAGATACACTCCAGAAAATGCCAAGGGTCCTTGAGGACAATGAAGCAATGAAAAAACTTGATTTATTTTTGTAGCTTCTGCTAGTCTGGTGAGGTTTAGTCGTCCTAGACTTGCTGCTAAGATCAAAGGGAACCTTTAAAATGTTGGCATAAGGAAGAGGAAAGATTGAGCAATTTGCCAGGGGCTGCCCCATGAGCCTCTCTGAGGGCTGATGGGAATGAAAAGATAAATGCAAATGACATTAAGTGAAGCAAGCAAGCTGTCTTTGCCTGTGGCTGAGATGGAGATAACTGGGTTGAATAAGACTTACTAGTACTTTCAAGGAAAGATTAAAGTTTAGGAAAGGGTCAGTGTGCAGAATATGAATAAATACCACAGGAACAAGTGCAAGTGTAATTTGGGTTCAAGGCTTAGTTGAACTGACGAGTAAATCATCTTTGTGTCAGGTTAATTCCCCCTGTGTGAGGGCTTTTCACTGAGCACTCTATTATAATTGCCTTTCTTTATTGGTACAATGAGTATTTACATGTGTTTGCTCTGTCTTGTTTTACCATTTTTTAATTGGCTCTGACTTCTGTCCAGAGGACCATTTCTCTCCAAGCAGAGAAGAAACTTATCACCTGTGAAAAGGTGGTGGAGCTTCTTTCCTGAAGGTTTTTTAGACTGGATTAGACAGGTATTTTTCAGGAATGATGTGTGTATAGTTGATTATTTCTTGAGGTCCACTTCCAACACTGTGATTCTAGATACATTTGAAGTTAGAGCTACAGATACATTTTTAAATTAAGTTTTTAATTTTTTAAGAATCCTTGTTTTGTTGGCTTAAATAACATTCTAATTTGATAAGTCATTTCGGCCAGAACTGCCCCCCGATGCACTAAATTTGGCTCAGCACCACGAGTGCAGCTCTCCGCATTGTCCATGCGTGAGGAAAGAGTAGTGCGGGCTTCCAAAGCTGCTGGAGCTTGACAGCCTGTTTCATGCTGAATTCTTGTGGCTTGTGCAGACAGATGAGGATACATGTGGCCAGAAACAAACAAACCCCAGCCCCGCTACAGTCAGTGTTTCTTTTAAGATAGCAGGGCTTCCTGTATTAAGTGCTTGGTATTCTTAATTGCCATCCCATGTTGTCTTATCCCTCTCCTGACTATTGTGGGTTATGTTATTCCCCCCATATCCAGTAGAAGCCACCTGCAAGCTGTTGTATTTGCATATGCTGGAATCTCATAAATTCATATGTTTCCTTCTTTGTTATCCCCTGAGCACTAGCTCTTTTTTTGAGTGACTCTCTGGTCCTGCTTTCAGCATGGCTGAAAGTGCGATGCAAGACTGGCTGAGGCAAATACAGGCAGACACAGAGGCTTGCGGATGTGTACTCAAAATTCCACTGAGAGATGGCTGTGGCTTTGCAAGGCAATCCCTTTGCAAGCACTACGCAACAATTTTTGCAGCAGCCCTGGCAGTTGCCCCACCACAACAACGGGAGGTTGAGATCAGGGGAGAGACAGTGTTATCCAGCTGTCATCCTTGTCATGGTATTGTATCTGGATTCATGAAACAAACATCACATAGCGTTGGAGGATTTTTCAGCAAATACTTAGCTCTGCAGAACTACTGCAAACTGGTAATGGTTGCAGAAGGTCAGACTGTCAAGACAGTTTTCTAGAGATGTGTGGTGGGTTGACCTTTGACTGCAGCTGAATGCCCACCCAGCTGCTCACTCACTTCCCCTCCTCAACAGGACAAGGTGAAAAAGTAAGATGAAAAAGCTTGTAGGTTAAGATAAAGACCAGATCATTAACCAATTACCATCATGGGAAAAACAGATTCAATTTGGGGAATATTAATTTATTGCCAATTAAAGTAGATTCAGATGGTGAGAAATACAGGAAATGAAAACAACACCTGAGTGATGGGGGGGGGGGGGGGGATAGGGGATTACTGTCAGTCCATAACAGCTTGTCTCTGCTGCTCCTTCCTCATCACTGTTCTCCTTGCTCCTGTGTGGGCTCTCCACGGGCTGCAGTTTCCTTCAGGGCATCTCCACCTGCTCCAGCATGGGGTCCTCCATGGGCTGTGGGGGACTACCCGCTCTGGTGCCTGAAGCACCTTCTCCTCCTTCCTCCTTCTCTGACCTTGGTGGTTCAGGGCATTTTCTCACACTTTTTGCCTCACTGCCAGGCAGTGTTTTGCCCTTTCTTAAATGTTTTTGACAGAGACACCACCAGCTTGGCTGATGGGCTCAGCTGTGCCCTGCTGTGGGACTGTTGCCTAGCTGGCTGTGCCTGGTGTGAGGCAGCCCTGGCCTCCCCTCACAGAGGCTGCTCCTGCAGCCCCCCGCTGCCAGCACCTCGCCACAGACACTTGGTACAAGATGCCTGACAGCTCACCCCTGAGGTGCATTGACCTGAGGCTGCCCAGAGGTGTTTGGAGTGGGGGAATGCCACCACCCTGAGACCTGCCTCAGCCCATGGCTGCGATAGCTGGCTGACCCATGTGGTTAGTGTCATGCGGGAGCCCTGCCACTCATGTGGGTTGTTGGCTTGCAAACGCTGGGAGCTATTTGGAATTTAGCAAGCATTGTGTGGTTGTGACAGTCAACAAAGCTCCAGCTTTTGAGCACTAAAAGGAAAGTCCTCCTTGATCGAAGGCCTGTTTCTTTGTCAAGGAAGGCTCACGATGCGGGGTTCAGCATGGTCTTGTTTATGGGTTTGTTGCCCTGGCCACCATGGGTATGAGTGTTGGTGGTGGCCCCTGTTATTCTGGGAGACTCTGGTCATCTAATCCATCACTAGTCTTAATTGCTTGCTGTCTATTTTGATTGTAGAAGAAAATGTGTGAGTATCTGAGCCACTGCAGAATAATAGTGTGTGTAAGGGGGCTTGAGGAAGGATAGTTTTGGCCTGTGACAAGAATTAGGGGACTAAGGTCCGGAGAGGCTAGGGGTCTGTAAGCAGATGCTGAGACAGCCTTGTCAAAACTCTAGTGACAAGAGGGCACTTGCCATGAATACAGGAGTTGATTTTAGTGACTTCTGGAGTTGTGGCTATGGTATGTATTTTTGTAATGCTTTATGAAGTTATTTAATGAAAAGATCAGGAATATTTAATTACGGTATTGGGGAATAATATTTCTTGAATATTCTTATGAAACCGTAAATGTTTTTGTTACATATGAAAATTATATTTTCACATTTGGTATGTGAGCTATTTTTCTCAACTTTTTCTCTGTGAAAAGCTTGTGTGTGAGTTTATTAGACTTTTGACTTCAATTTTTTTATACTACATTTACATTGTAATAAAATATTAAAGTTGCAAAGATAATGGGGAGGTAATCTGGTGAGTTCTTAATGGACATTTTTCATGAACTTCATGAAATATTCCAGTAAAAACAGTTGGCTTATTTGTTTAGTGTTGTCTTAAATAGAATTTTAATAAATGTTAATTTGATTATTTTTCCTCTTTAATGTTTCCATAGAATATCAGAAATTGATAATGAAATGTCAGGGATGATGTTATGGAATGATTTGTAAAGATCTTTTAATGAATTTCCATGTTTTGTTTCGTGTTTGATAGCTCTAGCCCCATTTTGGGAAGTCTGATTTTTGTGGAACTTGAATCAAACATTTGCACCTTTTCACAAGTACAGATATGTATATACATGTATGTGCATCTATACAAATACACTAAAGTTATTAGTATTTGTTCTTTAGTTTTATTGAATGGAATTATTACACCTTTTGTGAAAGCTTTGGGATAAAAGTGCACATGTTTGAGTCCAACAACAGTCAAAATGATGGAAGTTGGAAATAAATAGTACAGGGGTTCACATTTAGTTACACAGTTCAGGAATATGCTGGTGCTTGGAAAAAAAAAGATGCGTTTACATTTGGTCTTGAAGTTGCCACGGTGTAACTGACTTTCAGCTTGGCCTTCTGCAGAGAATCTAGGACAGCTGTGGCAGTAAGCACCAACATGTGGCTCGAGGCACCAGAGGTGCTTTGCGCAGTGCCAGGGGCTCAGGCTTGCAGGAGGCAGAAACTTGCTGGGGCTGGCTGCTTCCAGTGCCAGGGGGCTGTAGCCTGCTGCTCTTGGAGAAGCAGAGTCCCTCTGCCTGGAACATGGTCTCAAGCCAAGTGGTCTTTTTGTTCATGAGCTCCTTCTTGCTGTTATTTTCCACTGAGTCCTGGCTTACAGTAAGGCACTCTGCAGTGAGCTGTTGAGCAGTCAGGCTGATGGCTGTGTGGCTGCGGTGGGGTCCTGCTGAGTCACTTCACTGCCTTCTTGGCAGGTCCAAGGACTCTCCCTTGCTGAGCTGTCTGGCCCTCAGACTTCAGGGCCATCCTCAGTCTCATTTCTTCCCTCCCCCTCTCAGCTTCCCCTGCAGATCCCTGCACAGTTCTTCAAGCTCTGGAAGGCAAAACATTGCATCATTCAACACAGGGTCCACAAGAGAACTGAAAGTAGCAGATGGTTATTACTCTTTCCAATTTCCATCACAGATTAGGGAAAAAAATTTTCTTTTTGAACTACCATCCTTATGGACTTTTCCCAGTATTGAGACTGGAGATTTTGTTTTCTAATATATCTTCTCTTGCAGTTTGTATTTTAAACAAAATTTACCCCTTGTCTCTTCATAAGGTGTGCATACATACACTTGCGTGTGGCTGTTCCAGGGGAGTCTGGCATTGAGATGGGTAGCAGGGCTGTGGGGGGCTTGTTAAGTGAGAGAACAAGGGTGGGAAGGACTCAGTAGTTTGCATTAACAGGGTTGATATTAGTGTAGGTAACTATTTTGAAGGATTTATTACCTTTTTACTTGTGCCCAGGAAGCTGGAAGGATGTTTGTTTAGATGTCAAAAAAGAGCACAAAAAAATATAGAATGAAATAATTTGCCAGACTAGTTCCCCTGAGGTACAGAAAAGCATAGCTGTCTAGTCTAGAGCAAATGGCAGGGCAGTTTTGCCATGTAATGTTACCACCGTTGTAAGACATTGTTTCTTAAAATTCCATTTTATGTCTTTGCAAATATGGTAAAATACAGTTCTGCAAGAAACGCTTTGAACAGGAGAGGGTAAGTGTTCTCAGCCTCTTGCTCCTGGCATGCTGATACCTCTCTGCTTTGTGAATTCTCATGTGAATGCAAATCACCGCTATATCATGTTCTCTCAAAGGAATCTCTCCTGCCTGTTAATATGTTGTGCAGCCTGAAATATCCTGTTAAAATACTATGAAATACGCTTGTTAAAATGCTTGGATGAAGTCCTGAAGTCCTGTGGCCTGTGCTTCATACTGTGGTAGAGTGCAGTGCTATGAAATGCTCTGCCCTACCCTAAATGTGCAGTGGAACCTGTCTCAACAAAATGCACTCAACAATGTTTCCTAGAGTTTAAACTGCCTCTGGCTCTTGTATTCATCTGAGAACTGGAGTAGCAGTTGATCTTCCTCCCCGCTCTCCATCAGTTTGGGAGTCTCTGTGTCCTCAGTGACCTATGTACTGTGCCTCTCAGCTGGGAGAAGATTCTCTATCCATGCTCTGTAATATTGACAAGTAGCTTCAGTGCTGCCAGAAGTCTGTCTTGTTTTGTTTTGTTCTTGGATGTCTTCAAGTGTCCTTCAGTTCTTTAATCTGCAGGACCTCCTTTCTGTGACCCCTTTCAGCCACTCCATTATCAGTAGCTTGCTATGTGTCCTTGTGTTGATATTTTTCTGAAAGGTTTCTCATTTTAATCCCACACAGTAAGGAAGGCCATCTTTCAGCCTGACTCCAATAGAACGTGAGAGTGCTGCAGTGTTGTGATGATGAATAACTGTGGGTACGAGCAATTGCAGATGGCTTTCTCCTGCCTGTGCCAACATGACTGTGGAGCAGCAACCACCCTAGAGGTACGTACACACTGAAGTTAGTTTTAGTAGCATGTGGAGTACTGTGTGGTGGTAGAGGTGGGTTGGTCTAAACCATCATAGCTGATAGCCTGTGGTAATTTTATAAGCAGAGAATTTAGTATACTCTGAGAGGAGTTTGAGACACAATATTGTGGCAGATAATCTGCCTGAAGAACTGTGTTCACACATAATTCAGTGGAATTATATTGAGATTTATGCAAACTCTCTTCCTCCCCTTTGACCTTGGTAAGCTCTGTGAACCATAGCTAAGTCAGCTGTGATGCTAGGAAGTGACCCTTGTTTTTATGTGTTTCTACAATTGGGTGCAGCATGCAGAATGTGTACTACACAATTCGTAGAAGAGATGTATTTTGTCTTTTTGATGTGGCTTTGATGTATGCTGTTGTCATTGAAGTAATCTCAAGAGGGATTGTGTTGGTGCCTGCATATTTTGGTGCTTGCATATGTTGTAAAGGAGGAAGGGCATGCAGGTTTCTTCTGTTTTCCTCTTTCTCAGAGAGGATATTATGCTTGTTTGGATAGTTTGCCCAAGGAAAAGGAAGTATTTTGTAGGGAGGCATTGCTTATGAAATGTTAAAAAAAAATCTTTTTTATGGAACCTTTATGGTATGTAGGAGACTGATTTCTGTGGGAAGTTGTGAAGAAACAAGTCCTCGTATAGATTTCTCTTTTTCTGAACTAAAAAAAAATTACCAGTGCCTCAAGTAAGTTCAGACAAGAACCAATAACAATAGCTTATCCATTTGTTTATTGTAGAGTCAGTGGGTAGCTGCTCTCAGCTGTGGGTTGGCTGTTTCCAAGGCCATAGTAATACCATAAGCTAGAGGATTTGTGCTGCTTGACAGTGTGACTATTGACTTCCTAGCTGTTCATTTTCAACAGAGAATTTTTCTCACTAAAATAATTTTGTGAAAAAACCCACAAACAACTTTCCTGTTTCCAGCACCCATTACATGCTGTTCACAATGCTCATCCAGCATTTTTGCTGACATTTCCCATAACCTGCAAACATGTTTGCTAGATAGGTTGTTTCTGTGACCCCAAGGATAAGCTTTTCTTGCACTGCAAAGTCATACCTTTTTAATTAAAGGATACAAATAACTGAATAAAATAAAATGATATAGAATAGAATGCTAAATTCTTGAACAACCTGGGAACTCTTATTGAAAGTTTTAGGATGTTTTCACAAAACTGAATAGGACAAAAAGAAATGGGAAGCAAATGGAAAGCCAATGAGTGTGGCTTTATTCTTAGTTACTGATGTCAAGAGGTGTCTCAATACTTTGTCCACTAATAGCTTTTCTCTAAATATGAAAGTGTATGTCATCTATTCAGTGCAGTAGCAATGACTGCCTATTGAGAACAGCACTGAAATACTGTATCTCATTTTGCTGTGAATGAGGGGAACAAAGCTTTTCATGATAAGGTTTGTTATTTAATAGAGAATAGAGCTGTTCAAATTATTTTGAGTATTAATTAAAAAGCATTTTTAGTTAATGTACCATATGCCAACCAGTCCCAGCTTCTGTAAATCTTCTTGTAACATAGTGGTCACTACTGAATAGATCTTTTAACGGGTAACTTTTAGACTGCTGTTTGTGCAGGAACTCAAAGTGCCTGACTCAGTTGTTTTTTCATTAAGTATTATTGGTCAGCTAAGTAGTATAGGATTGAACTTCCAAATGTGGTTACTAGTTTTCAGTGCCTTGGTATTTGAAACTTCTGCTTTTCACAGTGGTGTGATTGCGTGTTGTCCTGTCCTCCCCCACCTCAAAACCCCCATGTTACCTAGGTAGTTCTGATAGGTGAATATCCACCATTTTGATGAAATGTATTAAAGGTTTATTGTTTGGCAAAACCCCAGAAATTTATTTTGCAATGCCATTGTTTGAAACTGTGGCTGGATGTGTGTGGCATCATTTCCTCTGAATTCATGGAATATGAGGAACAGAAATGGTATTCCTAAAAGCATCTTCACATTGTCATATCTGAAACTTGGTTCACATTGTGTTAGAAATACTCTTGCATGCTTGAAAGCTCTTTAAAATTCAGGGAGCTTTCCTGTTTTCACAAGTGGCATGATCCAGCATGTGCCTGTCATTCTTTACTGTACCAATTGAAAATTAAGACTACTCTAATCTTTAGAGAGATCTGGATATTAGTTTTCTGCTACTTTTCATTGAAAGCTACACTATTACGTGACTTCTGAGAAGGGCAATGTTGGAGTTGGGGGAGAAGGTGGTGTTTAGAGCTAGTTATTCCTATGGTAGTTTGGTAGCTTGATATGCTAGCAGGCTAAATTGCTTTGCAAATCATGGGGAGCCTGTGAGCTGTAAATTAAGAAATCCTGGTCTAGACTATCTCTGATACTTGTTCATCTAAGATGCTCTTAGAATATCCCATGTAAAGGGATTCTATCACCTTCGTAAATCCAATTTTCAATGCTTCATTGTTCCTGCAAGGCAAAACATTTTTGTTTCTTAAAATGGAATTCATAATTTTTTTTTTGCAGTAAATGAAGTCACTTTGTCTGGTGTTAGCTAATTCCAAAACAGTTGTTGCTAGTCTGGTCAGCAGGTTTCAACAATCACAGTTTCTTCCTTCAGCTGTGCGAGTGTGTGCATATGTACACATACAGCTGTTTCCAGCTGCCCTGGGGAACGCTGCAAGGCCACTTGGTGGTGACCAGGTCCTGGGCTCAGTATGTGTGCACTTGTGGGACAACTGTCATTGCTGTATGGTCATCCGATACACCAAAACCCTGAGAGAACAAAAGAAGGTCTAAAGGTTTGAAGGTAAAAGTTTTAAAAGGCTCAGATGGGATATCTGCAGTGGGATTGCTTGGCTTGCAGTTAAGGAAGTTGTAGAAAAGTTGACTGGTTTAATGGCTTACTCCTTGCCCAGGGCCCTAGTGGGTAGCTGTTTCCTACAACAGCTGGATGTGTGAAGTAATATGAGGGTGGCTGATACCTACAGCGTGTTGGCTTTTAAAAGCAAACCATTACATGCTCTGGGTATCACAGGTAGGAGCACCAGGAAAGAAATGCTCGATTATGGTTTAAACACAGCAATCACTTGTTTGAGTACTGTATATTTAAGTCTTAATGAGAAAATGACTGCATGTTAAATCGCATAAATCCAGTAAGTGAGAAAATTATAATTTGAGGGTTATCTTTGAAATGGATGTCTATTTTGTCAATTACAGAGATGCTACCTGAAGTTAAATAGGCTTTAGCAGACAATCATTCTTTTACTGTGGTATTTCAGCTAGCTGAGTTACTGTTTCCTTGATTATGGCAGCTGGCAGATATTTCATCATCATTAACAGTTGCAGGATATGGAGACCCATATATTTCTCACTCAATAAGAATTTAACCTATAGAATCCTTAAAATTCTTGTACCTGTGCTTCAGTTTTGGCCATAGTTCAGTTTTTATCACCACTTAGATCAGTCTCCGATAAAGCTGGTTAGATCTGACAATTGGGGTTGATCTTTCCTGTGAAATCTGAAGTGGATTGTGAAAGTGATTATTACACGTTTGGTAATGGCAGCTTTCTGCATGGTTCAGAGTCCTTTCATTTATAGCTTTGTACCAAAAAGCAGAAAAATAGTGATAAATTATATTTATCAGTGACTCTGTCCTGAGTTCCAGGGCATGCTGCACGGAGAGGGTAGTATAACATATTATGCAAAAATAACTGTATATGTCTGAGATGACTTTGGTTGTTCAAAATGATGCTACATGCCTGTACTTAGACAACTGAATCCTGTTATTGATGTCTGAAGTCAGGAAGGCTTCATAGTAGGTGGTAGGATTGCTAATTTGAGTGGTGTAGAATGGGGTCCTATAAAAAAATAGGCAGCAGTAGTTGGTAGACACTAGGATGATAAGCTAGATAGGCTTAAATATATTTCCTGTGGCAATATTCTTTAAAACTGTGACAAGTAGTGTTAGGAAAAGATTCCCTTGTTGCTTAATGAAAATTGTGATTTCTGCATTGAGAAAATTTTTATTCTGTTTTCTTCTGCTTTCCTAAGACCTCTTGAAAACTTTACTTGTCATAGAGCATCTGTTAGTAACAGGTATTCAAATAATTAGTTGGCACAAGCAGTCTCTAATCTACAATTTACGCTATTTCAGGAAGTTGTTTAGAAACAAAACCTGTTGATGCAGTCTGATGCAGTTCTGTTTGGGTAAAGTACATATTTCCATTACTTTCCACTGGTGTGAAAGTGAGCAGTTTGACAGAACTGTTAAGCCTTTCTGCATTAATAATGGGGTAAAGCTGATTTATACAACTGTTGTACAATTGTTAGTATTATGATGCTGTAGCAGTTGACTAACACTTTAGTTGGCATTTTGGAAGTAGGAGGGGGATAGGATCCATCAGCATAAAATCATAATTTTTCATTGTTTGCTACATATTAAATGGGTCTAAACACCAACTGCATGCTTATGTGAGAAGGCTGCATTTAGGTGACTACATTTCAATTAATTTGAAAATTAATTGAAATTTTTCCTAATTCTCAATTAAAAATTGAGCATTTTTAATTCTCATTTTTCTTGTGTAGGTAGTAAAGTAGAGTTTACGGATCCAGCCCTGTGGAATATAGGTTATTTCTACTTGCCTCATGGGGTTGCTAAAACCTTTTTATGAAGCAGGCCTGACTTTGTAGCTTTTATTTTTTTTGCTTTTTTCTTTTGTAACATAACAGTAGGGCATTTGATAAAACTGTCTCTGAGGATAGATCAAAAATCCTATGTAGAGATTCTTAGTCATTCTCCATCTCTAGGGTTTTGTAGATGAATTTCTGTAGAAGTCTGTGTGCCTAATTCCTATGAAATTTCACAGAACTTGCCTGCTTGTGTCCAAGTTGCATTTAGATCTTCAGCCAGAGAAAAATCAGTGTACTTGTGTTGAGTTCAGTGAAGCTATATAGATTTCCACCAAGTACGGATTAAATTTAGGCAGCCTAATCTTTCCAATAGCTTTAGTATTTTTTTAAGAAAATCCCTACTGGATATTAGTTCTTGTAATCACTCGGCAGTCTGAATTTTTTTCTTTGGCTGGAACTTGCGCTCTCACATGCTTATCAGAAGCTTTGGAATTGTTCTCACTCAAGCTGCTGCCTTCCTGGATTTGTGACAGATGCAATCCTTCCAAAAGACAGAAAGGAGCAAGCTTCACTTCTGAGCCTTCTCTGCCACACCTTAAGTGGCTTGCTGGTTTGGTGACACCACTTTGTCCCTGAGGGTGTGGGCTCTTGCCATGCCCAGCAGTGCAAATCAGGGAGTAGTGCCTGTGCTGAACATTGTGTGGCTGCGAGTTGTATGGTCCCATATTGTTTTCATACGATGAAATTTAAGCTTAACAGATCCCAGGAAACATCCCTTTGGCAACTGCTAATATGGAAATATAATCTAGTACATGCATTTTCATTTCACTTAGGGCTGCCATACACCTGGGTTTTCCTTGATGTGACTGCTTTTTCTACCTTGGTAGATTTTAAAGATGGTATAGCTTTGCTTTAGAGTTTCTAGATGTCTGGAGCCCTAACAGTTTGGATGTTTCCAGCACATACGCAGTGGTAACGTTGGGATTTTCAAACCAGTAGCAGTCCTCAGGTGCTATTGCACTTGATGTGGTGTGCTGTGCTTGATAGCCATGTGCAGGAGGCCAAATGCAGGTTTCCTATAGATGCACCTTACTTAAGATCTGTCCAAGGCAGACTACCTGTTTCGAATCCAAACAATTACCTTTTTTTGGCCTCTAGCCATTCCTAATCCATTTTGTTAAAATGTATCCTTTAAATGCTGCTTATTTTTTCAGCATTTCTTGTGATCACCTTTATGCTTTCCTAATTCTATGCAATGTAATAATGTATTAAAAATACAAGTGATGTTTTCAAGTTGGCAACCTAGAAAAGGGGCTGAAAGGGTGGAAGAGTTGACTTTTTAGAGTCACTTCTTGAATGGGTTTTGGTGTCTGATCAAATGTAGTTTTGTGTGTGACTGTAAGCTTCTTAATATGGCCTAATGTCCCAGAACTACGTCTTAAAGCTTGACATCCTTGGTGTTTTTAATATGGCTGAAACATCTGTTAAAGGGTCATAACAACCTTTTGCTACAGTGTTTTATTATGGAAAGAGATCTTTCAGGAAGAAATTAATGGTACTGTCTCTGGAATCAAAGTATTTATTTTCTTGATTTAGAGCCTCTTTTTTCTGTAAAGTCTTGTCTCTACTTTTGCATCACGTGTGTCTTTAAACTGTTAATTACACTGACCTTTTGCTGGGCAGATGGCTAAATGGATTGCAGCAATTGTAAACCCTTCTGTACTGCTATGTGGTGTTTTCATTATGTTCATAAAGCCATCAGATTATATGGTGCTTTTTTCAAAGCAGTCCACATTCAGCTGTTACCATTCCTATTAAAATATTATTAAATCTTGAAGTGCTATGGATCTAGTCAGAAATGTCTGCCTGTCTGTCAGTTACTCCTCATTTATAGCATCCTTACAGGTGCTTTTGCTGCTGAGTGGTTAGTTACTTTCATGTGACAGGGAAAATGGCTGTCCTTGTAACTAAGGATAGTGACTGTCAGCCCTTGTGTATAAGCTAAAGTTCATAAGTACCTCATGTTTCTATTTCATATTCTCCTAAATTAATATTGCCATTGGCTCCCATTGGCTACCTTACACCTGCTTTAGAAGTTTATTTACTATGCACTAGCCTACTGATTACTTTTCTTCCTCGTGATCTTATTTTGTTCCGGGTATGAGTTTAAAGTATTTCAGAGTTTTAGGACACTTCTGAAAGTGTTTACTTTTCTGCTACAAATCCTGGTAAGAGGTGTGTCTGATAGACTTCTTTTTATGGAAGAGTTTTGAAGTCTAGGCTCACAACTAATTACTGTGAGGGCACAGAATACAGTGGAACAGCTCAAACCTTTCCTTTTTGCCATGAAATTATTCCTTTTGTAATGGATTTCTTAAAATCAATTGGGAGACAAAATTTCATTGCTGTAAAAGACACTTTAAATTTCATTTTGGAATCTGAACAAAATGGAAACCTCAGTATCTTCGAAAGAATGGAATTTCTGGAATCGCTTGTTTTGGAATAATAAAGATGTATGATCAGCTTATAGTTGCCAGGCACTAAGTTCAGTTTGCACTCCATTGTAGCAGACTGAGGCTTTGACTTCAGATGTATGTAACCTTGAGCGTCATTGCTATCTGAGGTAGGGAAGCTTTCATGAATTGTGGAATAATGTCAACAGGACTCAGGCATGCAGAAGGTGTAAAATTCTGCAGGCTGTGCTCAAGTGACTGCTAGAGCTCTGCTGGGATGCCCTGGGGCTAGAAGGTAGAAGAGGAACCTGGCCTCAGCTGTAGCACACAGAGCAGACAGCACAGCAGGACTGTATCAAGAGTTCAGCAGCAGCGAAGGAATACAGCCTTTGTCCCTACCTGTAGACCAGGGCTGCTCTGTAATGGTGCTGGCAGTGGTCATGTACTCCTTGTGCCTGCCAGAATACAGCTTGAGTGATGGTCTTGACCAAGCTCACAATCTGATGGATCAGATGTCTTGGATGCTGTAGGCTCCTGCGTAAGAAGAGATCTCCATACACCACCCTGGGCTTCCCACCTACACAATGCCTGAACTCATGTGTTGTGTCTGGGCATCCTGAGGTCCCCTTGTGGGTGTCAGGCAGACTGAGGAAGGCCAGCACTTCATTTGCTAAAAATCGAAGTGTGTTGCACTGGTGGTCATGTAGGGGTTGTGGTACCTTGTATTTTGAACTTTATACTTCAACAAGCCCATTCAAAGACTGTCAGTGATGTATCTCCCTGTGAGAGCATGGTATGGAAGAACTTAGTGTCCATCTCCTTGTCATGATCTAGGTTCCGGAGTCAATACCTCTGGCACCTGGAGGAGGCTGGTTGTCCCTGGACGCTGTGATTCCCATTTTACTCAATTCCTCCTTAGTATTATTTTCCTTCTGTAATTTTGGATAGTATTGTGTCTAGTTCCTTCAGAGGCATGTTCATATAGATGTGCAGATAAACTGTCTCTTCAGCATCTAATTTCTTGAGTAAATAGTATTAATTACACTTAATTTCTGTAGCTGGGACAGTTTCCAGGATTTGACACACTTGTTGCAGTGGTCTCATGGTGCTTTGTTAACACAGTGCATAAAACCAGCTTAACCCTGCAATTTCAACAGTACTGATGCTTGGGAAGCTATAGAAAATAAGGTCTCCTAGATTTGTCAAGGCATTTCAAAGATCATTTGATGTCCTTTCATATCTTCTTTTGCCTTCCTTATTTGAAGTATATACAGAAACTTGTACTGGGTTTGTATTCTACTGTGCTGTTCTATATTAAAACACATCTGTAGAGGTTTACAACAATATTTTCTACAAGTGACAGTCTCTTATGTTTAAAGATATTTGAATTTGATTGTACAGTTTATGTTAAAGTTAACTGGATGCAATTATAGAATCAGATTATACCAACCTTGCCCAACACTGGCTGAAGATGATGGGACATAAGCAGTGATACAGTAAATGATGGATTTTTGTAAGCTCTTTTTACAATGATGAACAACAACAACAAAAAAATCTGCTTTTTACAATAAACTAGTAGTTTATTGTACTACCAGTACAATAAACTTTTTACAATAGACCTTTTTTCAGAAAGTGTCATCCTTGTTGGCTATCAAGTTAAACTGGAGTTGAAAGGAAGCCATTAGGTTTGTGTTCCCAACTTCCCATCTAGTTTCTTTTAATAAAAAGGAAATCAACAGCACAGGTGATAACAATCTTTGTAGGAATTATTTACTATGAACATATATGTAATTCATTGGGAATCAAAGACAAAAGAAAATCCAAGTCACAATAGCTCTGACTGTTGTCTTAGAGCAAAAAAAGAAAAGGGGGAGAAAATGAAGCTCCTGTGGAGATAATTGAAGCTGCAACATTTCTTGTGCTCTTGAGAAGAGCTGCAGAAAGCAAATTGTATGAAAAGAACAAAGAGGGAAATGTCATGTGTCAGCCTTCCCCATTTTCTTCTTGGCTGCATGCCCAGACTCTAAACTCATATTAAGCTTTGCCATAGCAACGATATCAGTGAGGTGTTTTCCAGTCCAGAGTGTACCTCTTGCTGCAGTTTTAGGGAGTAGAGATCTTGAAACTGTTTGTAATCTTATACTTCACTAAACATGAGCCTTTGGAATAAGTGGGTGACCAGAAAGGTTAAAAAAAAAAAAAAAATCTGCTTTCAAAAAAGGAAATAGACCCAGCTCTCCAATTAAACTGCTTTACACTTTTTTCCTTGGGAAAAATGAAGGAGATGCCATGCTTGGAAGGGCATGGAAACAACACTAAGCTGGGAGCTCTTGCATATTCCCTACTGAAGAGAACCGCAGCAAAGCATCCTTGAGAGCAACAGATTGAGGATCACAAGGGTGACACAAATTCAGTAAGAATACAGCTGGTACCAAATAACTTAAAGCTATTTAGACACATGAATTTTCTATGGACAGGGCATTGTATAATCTTAAACCTGGATTCTTGCTTTGAGTTGCTCTATAAAACCTGGGAAGTCAAACTTTGAAGATGCAAGGATACAGCTCACTGCCTGCAAATGAATTCACGCTGAGGCCGTGATCCTGTAGAATTATTCCTTTTTGCTGGCATGTCAACTAACTGAGAAAAAGCATTAGAAAGCAATGATTCCAGCATCAGATGTTCTGGAATTTTGTAGAAACCAATACAAGATTCCTTAAAGTTTTAAACTTGCACAACACTGTTTTGGTCACAAATCCAAAACATAGCACCATACCAGCTATTCTGAGGAAAATTAACTGTATCCCAGCCAAAACCAGTACAGTAGTCTTCTCTCATTTCCCCCCCTTTACCAGTTGCATCATTGTAATTATTCAAGGAAATATTTAGTGAATTGAGTTAGGCAACTAAATGATGTAAAAAAAAAAAAAAAAAAAAGTAGCCTTTTTACCTCAAGAGCCATCTTCTTGTATGGTTTGCAAGATACTTTCACAAACAGTTGTACCTCCTTATGAGGCAGGACTAGGTGGAAATAAGTGATAAGATGTAAGGGATTGTTTATGCTGATGCTGCCACGGGAAAACAATATTCAAACTATTCCTTACAGTTTCAGGTCTAATATGAATGAGTCCTGTCTTGAAGGGGAGTGCAGAAGGACAAGCTGTGGATGGAAAGGATGGGATTTTTGGGGGGAGAAAATGTATTCAGTGTTTTCAGTGGAATATGAATGCATATTTTATTGAGCAAGTACATATTGACATAAAATAGAAATTTTATATTAATTTTGAAGTACGTGTTCTTGGCAAGAGGAAATTGATTTTCAACCTTTCAATACACATTTAGAAATCCTCTTACAGTAACTGTAGCTTAGAAATTGCCATCCTACACATTTAGAATGTATAAAGTAGGGTACAGCTGAGTACAGGTACATTGTTTTTACATCTACGTAGTGTTATTTCATTGAATATTCAGTCATTTTAATTGTTAGCAATCAAGATTTCAAGATGAGAAATATATCAATTCTAGCTTGCTAATGCCAAGAGCAAGATGTTCTATTAGGACTAACTGTATTTTGGGGGGGAGAGAGTGAGCATGCCTCTCCCACGGTTTTTTTGTCTAGTTTGGTTGCCAAAGAGAATAGCTGGCTGCTTGAATAACGTTTGTCCAGAAGACTGCCTCTGGGTAGCCCAGGACATCAGAAAAGGGTCACAGGATGGCTGTGGGTCTGTCTTCCCTATCATCCCATCAGCTGAGCCATATGAGCACTTGTACAGCTTGGTGGTGAACTAGAACAGAGGATTTGCTTTGAGTGATCCTAGCATTACTGTATATGTGAGGCAGTACCTAGGCACAGTGTGGATCAGGTGGTGATGATTGCTTTCAGTTGCTTCTATTTGGATTAAGGAAGGGTTTTTGTCATCTCATGAGTTGGAGCCCTCATATGGCTGCTTGGCAGTAGCAGTAAGGTCTGAATATGAAGAATATGATATGTTATACACTAAGCGTCCTGTTCGTATCAACCCAAAATCTTCTGGCTTTATCCATACCCTTGGTTTCCAGCAGTGAAAGAGTAGATGTGCAAGCAACTTAAAGCTTTTTACCGTATTGTGTGGAGGCTATGTGTAGTGCTTGACCTTTCCTGTAACTGCAATCCTCTCCTCATGACTGCATCAGGCTGTGTATTTGAGGGACAAGGTCCACCTGGTATCAGTGGTACCTTGTTCGGTGTGGCTTGCTTGTGGATGACATCAATCTATTTTTTGGTTAATGCTACTTTGGGAAAAGATTGTTCACATCTTATAGTTTGACAAAAGTGCCAAAACTAAGCAAATTAATAAATTGTTGTTCCACTTTTATAGGTGACTTGCTTTTAAAACATAAAAATATGAGTTAGTCCTTACTGTGTATGGCTAAGACAGACCGAGGAGTTGTAGGAGACTGGTAGACTGCTCTTTGGAGGAATCTCCCCCTCATTACCTCTTTAAAAATCCATCTTCTCTGTAAATTAAGCCTCAAAGTGTTTTTAAATTTCTCTCCTTGCATTTGCAAGCCATGCTTTTTTTGTGGTGTTTTTTTTTAATATTTAGGACTAATGCTGATTTTCTTGTATCTGAACTCAGAATGCTGTGTTTCCATGTTTCCAGAGTATTTCCATTTCTGACATGAAACTAGAAGCTTTTCAATATTTAACATCTAGAAGGGAATATTCCTGTTAATGATACTTATTTACTTAAAGAACAGGTCTGTTGTAAGAGCTCTGGATATGGACATGGGGAATCTGGGTCTTGTTCTGAGCTCTGTTGTGTGCTTGCAATGTATCCAAAGGTAATAATGCATTATGCCTGTTTGAGACTCAGTGTTCTCAAGTGTAAAACAATAATACTTTTCCACTTGTTAATCACTTTGTGATCTACTGGTAAATAATGCTATTTAAAAGGTAGGTGTACTGGCATGACCCATTACATTAAAAATTTATTCAAGCATAAAGCTATTTTGTTCTAGAATATGCTTTCTTTCCAAGAACCCATGAGTGACTAAAGTTGTTTTGAGTTAAAATGAATATCTACTGACATTATCAAAACTTCTTTAAAATACTCTTCTGCATCTTTATCTTGATCCACATTGGTATTGATCTCATCTCTTGACTGAAATCTGCCAGCTGGGGGAGATTTTGACTTATACACAGCCAAGTAATAGAATGACTATATCTGGAGGGCAGATGCACTCTCCTGTGCCCTGCTCTGTCTCGTTTCTGATGTCACATCCTAACTCCTGTCGGACAGTGTCACATCTCCCAGCCAACACTCCTTTCCGTTGGAAAAGAACCCAAGCATCTGGGCCGAAAGCTGATGGGAAATGAAGGATGTACCTCAGAACTTACTGGTTTGTAGCATAGAGACGGCTTATCATGAGACCACTTAAATGCATTTTATTAAGTTCATAGGTTCATAAACATCTTTGTCACCCTATTGACTGTTTCTGTTGAGGCAGCTTGTAGAGGTGTTGGTGGGGATTAGGGCTTGATACATTTAGCAAATAGAATTAAAAAGGTGCTACATATAGCCAGTAGTTCAGGCTTTGACCTTTCCAGGTAGCAGCTCCAAATCATAGCTCAAGCTTCTTCAAAATTATAGTAGCATTTAAAACAAACAAACCCCACCCAGAACCAAACAAAACCCCACGCTGTTTACCTGTGTGGTGTTGTGTGCACATAAAAAGTATAGTACTACACAAAAGCATTAAGAACAATACTTCACTGTATGTTTAAAACTATTCTCTTTTGTGACATTCATTCATAAGTTTCATTCTTATTTTACTAGTTTCTTTGCAAGTCTGAGCTAATTCCCTCCAGGAGAATCAAAGACATGTATTCACTGCAACAGAGCATAATATAATCAGTGTGGCCATAACAGAATGAGACAGTACCAAAGCCTGTAAACCTGGATTGATGGCAGAGCTTAGCCTGGATGCAGTAGAGTAGTATAAGGCTTTATGATGCTTCACTGCACAATATATATGTCCCAACTAGTGCTTCTGCTAGTTTAGCTATCTCTGTGTTGCCCTTCATTTTGAGATACAGACATGCCTGGCAAAACATGATAGTCTGAGGTGTTATTTTAGTTGCATACATTTCAGTCTGTGATGCAGATAGTTCTAGCAAGGAGTGCTGTAAAATTTCATATTTTGGAGGTGCTTCCTGCCTGGAGGAAAAAACTTTTATTTGTCATTTTAACATGTAAACTTTTATTGATATTTTAGAATTAGAGGAAAAAAATGAACAGTTGAGACTTTATAGGTACTCCAGGGCTGAATGAAGGACATGGAGAAGGCCAAATGGTGAGTGGAAGCAATATTTTCTTTAGATGAGATCATTCCACTCTAGAGAGAGATTTTTTTTTTTTTAAACTTCTAGTGTCAAGTGTTAGCCAATCAGGTCCATGCCAAAGGATCTAATTAAACAGTTTATTTCTCAAACTACTGAGGCCAGTAAGAGGAGATGGTCCTCAGCACTTCAGAAATTTAGGCTGTTTATTTCAAGTCCTCAGTGCAAATGGAGATGCCTAGCTTTACAGCCTACATTTGAAAATATTGATCTTGCCTATTAAATATAAATACTTTTTTACTCTTCTACTGGGTATTTATAGAGAAGGCCATAGTTTCAGAGTATGGCCCACAAATCTTCTAACGCACCTTTCTGCATGAAGAGACTCAGTGGCAGTGAAGAATCTTCTAAGAGCTCCATGCTGTTTCTTTGTGGCACTGGTTCCTCAGAAGGTGGGTATGTGGCTCAGGTAGCACTTGATAATGACAGCCCTCAGCTGCTCTGACAGCCCTGTGGAACTGGTTTCTGCAATTGCACAAAGCAAGCTATAGTGCATTTTAAGGTGCTGTAGGACTGTGTGGAGCCAGTTCTAGGCCTGTGAACTTCAAAGGTGGTATAAAGATATGCAAGTCAAAAGCAGCAAAAAGAAGTCCTTTCCTCTAGGATCTGTGCTTATTTCCCTTTCCCCAAATCAGTAAAGTAATTTACTCTTTTTGATAGCCCTGCTTCCGTTAGATCCAGCCTTCCTGTGCAAGTAGAACACTGAGTTGAAGTTATCAGACAGATAAATGCTGCTGTAGCAGAATGGGTATCAAATTTAACCCTAAGGCCAAGGATGTGGTAATTTATTTCTAGCTTCACATGTCCTAATTGTTGATTGAGTACTCAACAGTGAGTAGTGCTCTGGTGGGGTCACTTGTATGACAAATCATTGGTTAGTGCCATTGAGTAAGAGCAGGGTCTTCAATGAGACTGTCTGAAGCTGGCATCTCTGAGAGAACAGCAAGAGGCTGAGAAAAGAATTGAGCAACACAGGTTTCAGGGTGCTGTAATGAGTGGTGAGAGAAACAGAGTTGCGGCCTGTGAAGAGAGGGCTTATGAAACTGCCAACAGACAGAAAATGACTAAAATTTGAGGGCCAAGCAAGTGACTTGTTCAAGAATATAAAAAGTAGTAGAAGTTGCAATCAATTTCAAGGCAATGTGGAAAGAGGCTGGAAATTGGCTCCCAGCTTGGTGGCATTGCTGTTTATAACCAGCTCCTGCTGTTGAATCCTTTTGAGTTCCACATTTACAAATTGTATTGATGTTGTTTGTGTGCTGTATGCACTCTGAATGTGTGGTGACATGAAATATATGCACCATTAACATGTCACAACAGATGCAAGTGTTTAAAGACCATCCTTAAGGTTGCTTGGAAGTAATTATAGTGCTTTTGTACATCATCTTAGAT
Source organism: Mycteria americana (assembly GCF_035582795.1). NCBI lineage: Eukaryota > Metazoa > Chordata > Aves > Ciconiiformes > Ciconiidae > Mycteria > Mycteria americana. The sequence goes on along the minus strand of NC_134371.1, from coordinate 48,146,271 downwards.
GTAGATCTCCATGCTACTATTGGTCTTTGCTGCTGTGTTTTCAGATATGCAAACACATTGGCCACAAAAATGCCAAATTAAAAATAAAGTTGCTTGTATGAATTTATTAGAAGACCTAATGTGATACTGAACATCTATATAAACATGTTGACTCATCCCATAATACACTTTTTACACAGAACATCTTAAAATGTCCCTCTAGTGAAGAAAATATGACAGATAATTTTAGTTTAAAATATCAGTAATCATTTGTATCATTTGTCACCGGTATTCATCTGTGTTATTTCTGGCAACAATGTAGTAGAACTTTCTTTTACTGCAGCTTTTACAGATACAGCTAGTGATTGCAAATTGTAGTTATTTCACTCTGGTGTATTCCTCAGTTATAGATGGTGTCTTCAAATACACTGATAAAGCATTGAGAGTCACAGTGCATCAGATCTATTATTTAGATAATTTTGTCTGCCAGAGAAGAAAAAACTTAATCAGATGCTGCGGGTAATGTTCTACGATTCTACCCTTGGTGCTGATGCATTTCCTGATTACAGTTAACATCACTTCTGTGATGACCCCAGTTTTTGCTTGGAAGATTGCTCCCTATCTCTGTACTGCTGCAGTCTTTTTATTTATATGTACACTGAGCCCAGTGATTCAGGTGTGCTGATGCAGGGAGGAGCAGGGTACAAAAATTAACATCTTGTATTGCTACTGATGAAAAAACTCTGTATCACATCAGAACTTGAAATAATATTTTTAAATGAAGCAAGAGCTTCATTTAAATGAAGCAAAATATTTTTAAATGAAGCAATTCATTTTTAAATGAATTTGCAGTATGGATACCTTTGAATGTAGGGTATCCTGAAGACAGAAGATCATGGTTTTTAAATATTTCCTTGATATCTTGGTAGTACCTTGATAGTCAAAGATGTCCACCATTTAGGTCGCACATAAGAAATCACAAACTTGGCATTGCTGGATCTGGTATATATCAAGCAAGACAGAACTTCAAGTTTTATTGTTGTGGGTTCGTTTTTTTTTTTGGTGGAACTTGTGCAGCTATATGAGTACTTTTCTTTGTTTTTCATGCAACAAAGCAGAGGCAATTGTGGAAAAAACCTCCCAGCATCTAACACTTACAATCCTCTCAGCAGCTTTTGTAACAGGATTAATAGAAATCTATAGCAAAGTGCCAGGAAGACATAGTAAGTCCTAGGACTGTCTATAGAGGCAGATCACCTCATAAATGCTTATCATTGTATATGATGCATTTTAATAAGCTATCTGGTTTGCACAAAGTAGCCTAACAACAGTGAATTGCAGTTGTTCATTGCTTGTTAGTAAAGGAGGCCCCTTGCTTCTAGTCATTCTCTATTATATCCCTAAATAGGCTGCATTCCTTTCACTTTCTTAATAACTGGTTTATGCCTTTTGAATAATAAAAGGCCTGCTACTTGGCTGGTGATGTCAGTAGGACTACTTCAGTCTGTTTTGGAAAAGGACAAGAGAACCTAGGGAGTGAGGTGGGGAGCAAATCACTAGTATGCTTACTAATGTAGTGTGAAAAATAGTCTTCAGAAAAGTTCATCTTTATTTATATTATGTGTCTATTATGCTTTGCAGCTTGCAGGAAAATGTATTAATTTCGTCCTAGTTCCACTTCCTCTTTTCACCCCAAGAAAGAAGACAAAATTAGGTTTTGAGCCTGGATGGCTTCCTAACTGTCATCTCAAGCATTTGCTATTAACTAACATGCACTGGTTAGGATGGATCTCTAGTATTATTGTGAATGGCACATGTTATCTGGGCCATGATGGTGTATTTTGCATCAGCTTTGGCTTTTACTCTGTAGCTGCATTCTGTCACTTCGTACATGCTGCATATTCCATCAAGCTAATAAAGCAGCTCTTTGCTATGCATGACCTGCTCTGTAGTGTGACTGACTGATAACTGCAGCATTTTAAGCCTAGCACTATATTATTAGACCTGCTGCCAGGCCCTTGGTTATATGTCAGAAATATTTCTTGCCACTGAAACCTTAGATGGATGGAAAGTTATTTTATAGGGTCATTGCAAACTTGTATGATGTAAAGTGCTGGGATCCATCACAGCTAAGGCATTAACTACCAAACTTATGGGTATGGAGATGTGTGTTGATACTAAAACCCCCAGGAAAATGTATCCCCCATGGTACTGTGTCATTCCGTCTGTATTGGGTATGAAATCACTTCAGCTTTGCTCTTTGCTTTAAAGAAATGCATCTAGCTGTGGAGTGACTTATTTTTATTTATTTTTAAATATAGATATACCTTAATGTGAGGCAGGTAAGATGCAGTTTGGGGAATACCAGTCTGTGACAAAAGCTTACGATTGCTTTGGAACTTTCAATGGGAACTCAGTCCATTTGGCACCTTCTGGAGGAATAAACCTCTTCAAAGGCATCCTTATGAGTCTTTATCATAAAGAGTGGACTTGGTAGATTTGATTTAGTAGTACCTGTTAGAAGATCCAAACAATGTTGAAAATGCATTGTTGCCGTACCAGGGCACCTGAAGCCAAAAAGTTATAGTCTCTTCATACTGAAGAAACCATCTCTTTCCTCTGACATACTACCTCAGCTGAGATCCCCAGAGTCTGGGTTCCCTGAAATATAAAAGAAAGGGAATGTCTGGCAATATATTTCATATAGGGAAATATGTCTGTCTTTTCCAGTCTGAAGTAGCCAGTCTGATACTCAGGGCACACTTGTTTAGAAGGGCTTGTGAAGTTAAATGTAGTAGTTACTGGTGCACCAAGGAAGACAAAGGTGAAGGAAAAAACTGTTTAATTGCGGGAAGTATATCAAATGTGTGTTTATCTCTTGCTAAGCTGTTTCTTTTCTGGTATAGGCGAGTATTTTAAGAAATATTTGACAGTTGCCTTGGAAGAATGGAACTACTAACTCAGACTTCACTAAGGATGACATTTGGGAGTATGATGACCTCTTTAGGTATGATTGCCAAGGCAGGCATGTTGAGGACAACATAATGTTTTTTTTAGTAACTCCTTTCACTTTCTTCATTGTCTCAGCTTGTGCAGGTAATCAATTATACAAGAAAAGAAAGACTAAATACAATGTGAAAAGCTTACACAGATGCTCTGTGGTTAGTGGTGAGAGGTTCTAAGTAAAAAATTTTTAGTTTTATATAACTGGAGAAAAGGACCTGAGTATGTGTCACATGGAACATGTAACACTAACTGAAGCAATGAAAGTTACCATGATTCACCATTTGTTTTATGGTCGCTGTGTACTGCTTTTCTAGTAATCCTACGTCAGCCTAAGCAGGCCCTATCTCCACTCTCAGACAAGGTAATTTTTTCTAAGGTCAAACAATATATCAGAAGAACTTATCTAGAAATAAAGTGGAGAAAGGAACATGGTACAAAGGTATTGCGGCACTGAGATCTGTGCAGAAAATCAGCAATATGCTGAAGCAGAGACACAGAGGTGACACTTGATTTCTGTATCATGACTTTTCTAGTCCTTCACTTGCTATGTTCTAATGTAAAATAACAAGTTTTGAAAGGCAGACTTGAAAAATGGCACGTTGGTGCTGTATAGTAGTTTATAGTCACTGACAAAGGAAGGTGCCAATAAGTAAATAGCAGAGAGCAGGAGATTACACAGAAGTAGAAGCTATATATGTACATGAAGAATCTACTTGTGGTAAACAAGGCATGCAGCCTAAACCTTGAATTACATAAGATGAAATTCTTTGACTTACATATGCAACTATCCTTCCTTTGCTACCTTGGTACATACATAAGTGTATCTTGCACATTCTAAAAGCAAAGACCTTAAGGGTATATGTAATGTAATATAAGTAATACTCTCATCATCCTATTAGGGACTTTCTGGAAAATCTGTCAATACCAAAGTAAAAATACAAAGTGGAACAGCAATAGAGGATCTATGAGCATGGGAGATTGTTAGAGGCAGGCATAATTTGCCTTCAATTACTATGTTCAAATCCAAATACCAGATTTGACCTGCTTATTCTGGGTGGCGTGTTCTTGAGTAGGATGGAGAATAATACACTGGCAATAAAATAATTCAATCCTATGTTCCCTGTAAATATAGGTAGTTTTATAAGAAGCTGGTGTCAAGGACTGAGATTCAGAAGCAGTTTGGGTGCTTTGATTTCTGAGTGTCCAGTATCACATACTTGAAGTCTGTTTTATTTTCAGGAGTGCCAAGTGCAGAGAAGTCTTTTAGTGTGGGTTTTTTTTTTCCTAATTTGTGATGCATGGTGAATTTTGAAACTCCAGCCAATATTCATCTCACTTTGCTGCAAGAACCATTTTCTTGTTAAAATGGTACTCCAGTTCATACTATTTTTCATTACAAGCTCTTTGAATTCTAAGAGTTGCAGTGGAAAATAATTATAGTAATTTGAGGAGTCTTATTTCTTAGCATCTGGAACAATGGCCTCCTCAACTGCCTCATGGTGGCTTGGAAAATGAAATAATGAATCTACTTGAAAAATGTTTTTATAGAATGTGGCTGACCATGAAAGAAAAAGTAGGAAACAAATCTCTCTTCTCTTTAGACAACAATGTCTGTCTGCATATTTTTTTTCTTCAATGAGAAGTAATTCAGTTTGTAGTCAGTTACTAGGTGGCAGATGTTGTACAAATATAGAACAAAGACGTGATCCCTGTCCCAAAGACTTTATAATCTGTGTATAAACAGGCAGCAGGTGGGTACAGCAGACGTGGGAAAATAGAACAATGAGATGAGAGTGGTCAGCATTGGGAGGATCAGAGCGCAACAGCTGCCTGTGCGTTGTTCGTGTTTTAGATGGGTATCATGGCAAATGGCTGTTTGCGGAGATTTGAAGAGCGTAAAGCGTTGTTTTGGAGAATTATCATTTACTGTGTTACTTATGGTGCAAAAACGTTATTAACTATTGAAAGCAGAATTCAAATACAGGTTTAACATTCTGTTTCCTCAGAAAAAATATTTGTCTCGCTTATCTCTTTGGTGGTGTGAGGTAGAGCTTTATGGAATGACCCAGAGGATTAACCATTGGTGTCTCAATTCTAGCAATTATTTAGATAGGATTGGAGTATGCTTCTAATATAATCATGTGATTTACAGTTCTTATGTGCAGCTGTTTAGAGTTTATCTTTCTGAACTGTGGAGTCATATCTTATTATGATCTGTCCCGCAAAGTTTGTGTTTCTGAATTAATATACAATAATCTAGTCAATATATAATGGATTAAAGAATATCACATAATGTTTAGTTATTCAGTTATCATGACCAAAAGTTACGCTTAATTACTTGTTATTGCATGTTGTCTTTTTATGCCGAAATTCTATGACTCCTCAGAGGTTTCATCCTCTTGTCTGTCTTGTCACGCTTCCTCCTTTCTATTGCCATTAGACCTCCTTTCCATTCCTCGCTGTCTTGAACTTCAGTTTCCCTGTAAACGCTAGCTGTACCCTGCATTACTACTGAGCTAGCAGAGTACTCACAGCATTTATTTTCATTTATATTTATAGCTAGAAAGTTGTCTATTCCCTATACTAAATATTTGTGACACATCTTTAATAGTATATAAACATACACTTTCCAAAACAGCTACACAACTTAGTGGTAATGCCTTTCAGTACTAATAGGACCTTTTAACTTTGGACTTCCATGCTAATATATAAAATAAACATATAAAAAGCAAGCTATGAAAGGCAAAAAAGGGAATATTCTGCTACTGCCTCAGAGTTGGATTGATGTCTTTAAAGTTGCAATGAGTTTACAGTCTTATTTTTCCATGTCACATAACCAGTGTCACCACTCAACACAGTTAAAGCTGCCTGGTGCAAGATACTCAGCACTGAAGTCCCAGAACCATGGATTGTTGGAAGTTGAGAGAGTATTCAGGGGAAGTATCACTGTACATTTACTCAATTTTTATGCTTTTTCTGGATATGTTTTTTTCTGGATATGTGTTGTTGGCTACTCTTGTAGAGGAGATATGACTAAATTAATTTATATTCTGATCTGCAGAGGCCATTCTTATGTTCTTAATCAGTGTACACTGACAGGAGCGGAAGTGCATCTTACAGCTCTGGGACTACAGAGATGGAAACTTTCCTGCACTATTTTAATTTGAGAGTATTAAGGTTACCCTCTCACTTCACTAAGCAGTAAACTTTTTTGTCAAACGTAATTACAAATGAATAAGCAAATTTATTAAATGAGAGAAAACAGAGAAAACTAAAGATTTCTTTGGGTTTAAAGCCTTGCTCTAAGGCTCAAGGAATCTGGTGTTAGTGGTGAGCTCTACAGCACACTCTACAGTCCTAATTATTCCAAGCTTCAGTTTCTCATCTGTAAAATGTGCATAATATTATTTCCTTCCTCACTTCCTTTGTTTATTGAAAACTTCAGATACACAGCTTATTTTATTAGCCGTGATTTCAGCTGGAGCCTGGAAGCTCAGGTTTAATACAAGGAGTTATAATGAAAGCAAGGTACTTCACCTGTTGTTTAGAGAATACAGCATGATCTATGTAAAGCAAAGGAGTCTAAGTGCATGTTTTCAGTCCCATCCTTAATTTAAACTTCAGGTATTTTTACAAATATTGAACCATATGCTATAATTCTAATGCTAAGGAATGCTCTTTTCCTATGAGAAAATCCATGTATTCAGGTCAGCTCAATGGGAGTTTTATCTGAATAAATACTTCAGCACTAAGCCCAAGGAGACATTTCCCAAGGAAAAGGGTTACTGGTGTAAACAAAGGTTGCAGGACCAGGATTAAGTGTGACCTGCAGGTAAAGGTAGTCAGGCTTTGCAGTTGAAATGGAGCAATAGCTTTAATTCTGTTTTTCTGCACTTTTGCTACTGATTCTAAACTTCAATGTTTCCTCAATGTAAGCTTTTGGTAGTGTTTATTAAACATGCTCACAGCCACTGTACAATCTATTCTTTTTGGCCAGACCACAAATCCTCACAGACAGCCAGCAGTAAAGAATGAGTGACTGCTTTTTACAAGTCTAACAGCTGTAAGAAAGAAATAAAGCTGGTAAACCTCTTTAAGCACTCATTTACACACACTTTCAGCCTGTGCGGAAGAGGTTTCTGTATTCTTGCTTTCCTTACCTGTGTACATTTATATTCGCACTTAGAAAAATGAATTCCTACTAAACCCAGTGCCAGGGTTTTAAATGTATGTGCAGTTTTGCACACAATCGGATATATCGGTATCTGATGTGACATTAAATTATTTTTAGTGAGAGTAACAGCTGAAGCAGATTGCTACCATGCTGTGAGTACTGAGAGGTTTTTAGTTTTTGTTTTGTAATTGTCAATACTTAAAGAGCATGCCAGGGTCTGTACCAGCCCCTTGTCCATAAAATAAGATAGAAATCATATAATACCTTTAAGGATTTTTTTCACGGTTTCATTAAATATTCTTGTCACCTTTATTCTGGGTGGGCGTATCTTATAATGCATTTACTGTGATAATGGCACATGGTATTTGTATTCCAGTCAGTACCTACAATACACTCAGTTGCTCTGGTGCAGCTGGGGATGCTGCGGAGGAATTATCGGGGCAGCGGGCTGTTGGAAAACCTGGCTGGGGACGTGGCAGGAGAAAAAGTGGCAGTCTACTGGGGATTTTTGGTTCTGAGGTATTGTTGGGGAGAGCAGTGAACAGGGTCTAAGAGAGCTGGGCTTCTGATGTGCAAAATAAATAAGCAAAACAACTGGGAGAATGAAAGTGAGGATCTCAACTGTGAGGCACTTCTTCCTTCAGTTTCCCTGGCTACCTCCCCTGGCAGCAGTGCTACTTAAAGGAAGTGGGATGTTGTTCCAAGGGTGGGAGGAGAAGTGTATAATGTGAAGACAGAGGCAGCTTACTAATGTGGAAGAAGCTGTCAAGCTTCATAGGTTTAAATACCTGCTCCCAGTTCTGGTTAACCTTCTACACATAGGCATTTATAATAGTCATGCAGTGTATGCAAACAATGACTTTGTGAATCTCATATTATATTCATACATAAACATAATATCTTCTAGAAGAATTGTTCTCTCGCGGAAAACATCACTCATTGGATCTTTATGCTTGATGTTATTCAAATTGAATGTAATGCTACAGTTTCTTCATAGGGCATAACCCTTAAAGAATGAGGGATGTATTCTCTGCTTGAGACAACCATATAACTGTCATTGATAGCAGTATGCCCACACATCAAGGGTGCAGAAGAATAGATCCTGGAAATGCTGGATTATGTTTGTGACCCACAGAATGCCAGATTTGTGTTTCAAAATGGAATAAATGACAAGCTGTACTTGGGGGGGAAAAAACCACACCCAAATCCTCTCATGAGAGCAATTCTATTAACTGAACAGGGGAACAAGAATCAGGATTCAAAAAAGCTCGTTCAAGAAAAATTGATTTACCAACTTTTCCCTTCTATAGTTTGAAATCCCACTAGTGAAAGTCTTCAGTACTGTGTGTATAGTCCTTTGGCTTATTAGGCCAGCAAGCATTCCTGCTTTCTCTGAAAATATTGAAGAAAAAAAAAAAATCTCTGTCATGTTTTGTTTATGCATTTAAGACATTCACTGGGATGAAAGTTAAATCTTTAACTGGGCTCCATGGTGTGGGGAAAAAAGTCACTAACCTTGGCATAGGATCTTCTGCATTGCAGTGGGAAGAGCTGTAGGGTGATGACAGGTGTTCCTTCTCAATGTTTTCAAAAGGAAAGTGTGAGAACTGTACCCCTTGCCATTCTTAAGCAACTAAGGAAGAGCTTTTATTTTGCAATGCTGACAGCTTCGTCAACTACTGTGCTCTCAGGGAAAGTTTGTTTTGTTTGTTTGTTTTTAAATTGAGATCCCGGTTTTTAAATGTATTTGGGTATTGAAGCTTCTATGGGACAGGTTTGTTTCTTTCAGTGGGGCTTGTGCACCCAAATACCTTTTACAAACTTGGATCCAGGCACTTTTTTGTTTCTTGAAGTGTCTGAATGCCTTTACAAATAGGGTTTAAAATGCTTAGCTCGCTCTTCTGTTTCCATCTTTAAGGGCGGAAGCACCGGAAGCTACAGGAGTGCATGCTCAGGGAGACTGTTGTGGCTGTATCACAGATGCCCTAGAGCTCAGCTGAAAGCTTACTGAAGTCGATGGAAAGAATCTCTTTAACCTTGTAAGCTCTTTATTTAGCCCATGAGCTTGTCAGACCTGTAGCTGTCACTTTATTTTATGTTTGTATAGTTCTGGGCACTGCAAGACTGTTCTCCATTGATCTCTGGGCACTGTCACAGCAATACACAGTTAACTTAAAAATATATTTATTAACTTTTTTATTATTTATCTCTCATTTCAGTTGTGTTGCTGTCACTTCACTGTACTTGTGTGCTAACAATTTAGAGGGACAGGCAGCAGAGAGGTTCAGCTTTCCATTTCCACTTACTCTGGTGATTTTTAGGTTCTAAAAAACATTTTTGAGGTCACAAGGTTGCCGTTTTGGAAATCCGTGAAACCATGGTATCTCCTTTTACTATATGCTGGAATAAAAGCAGACTCTGCAATGTGTCTGCTGCCTTGCAGTGGAATGGCAGTTAGCTCTAAGAAATAGATGTATGTTGTGGGAATCTCCTGGAAGCAGACATAGGTCAGTCTCCTGGTCTGTGCAGCAGCATCTAGAGCAATGGGTGTTTGGTCACGGCTCCTGGACACTGCTATAAGATGTGTATTATTCTAAAGAAGTATTATCTTTGGAAACAGTATGCTGCAGTGGAAATGACTGGTATTTTGAAAGCTGTTGTCCTGCTGCTGCCCTGCTCTATAATGGGAGCAAAATACTTCACCTCAAGGTACCTCAGTTTCTCTGTTATAGTAAGGACAAATGCTGCTTTCCTCACAGGCAGCAGGAAAAGAGGACTAGAGCTAAGTGCTGTTGAATGATTAGTAGAAACTCCTGAACTCCCTCATGTTTCAATGAGCACTCTGCGGTTGTGAATGCTGGTCAGGGTATTTGAGGGAATGAAATAAAACAGCTATGGGGGAAAGCCAAGTGTTGTATCCATGCTGCTGTAGGCTTTGGCAGCTTGCAGAGAAGGTAGGTGTCTGTTATACAGACAGTAGGATAGGGAGAGAAGAATGAAAAGCTGAGAAAGGGAAAAGTATAAGGTATGACCTCCAACAGTTTAATATGCATAAACTCAGCTCTGGAAGCAAATGTTTTGGGGCCAGGCTCTAAATGCTTAGTGTATTCCTGGGCTACTTGCTAAAATAGCTGTACATCAAGCTGATCTGACATGCAAGACTGTGGCTGAGGTTTTGACATGCTGCCAGACAGTAAAGGCCCTTTCACTGGCTCAGCTGCATCCTGACAATGTGATAAAGCTGGAAAGTCAATAAGCATACATACATGCACAATCCAAATCTCTTTGAAGTATTGAGGCCTAGGCCTTCCTCATAAGCTGGCAAGACTTTCTGTCTGGATGAATTTTTGGCTGTCAGATCTTATCCATCTCATTCAGGCTATTGTGAGCATCCATAATGCTGAAAACATCCATGTGCTGAACTATACATGACTAAGCAGGCAATGCAAAAGGCTTGTACTTCACTGCTGCAGTAACTTTACAGTGCTCAGCATCTATTTGTAATTTGATTCTGAAACAATCGGTTATATAGCAAGAATGTTTCTATAATACCTTAAAAAAAAAAATGCTCAAAGTACTGGAAAACCTTAACACGTACCTCCAAATGACACTCTGTTCAGCAAGGGAAAAGATGGGGAAGCTGAAACAGTTCCTCAAGTCTCCCAAGGAGGCTGTGATACAGTTCTAAATAGTTGGAGTTTCATGACCCTTGGGGTCTGCTAACAGTATTTTTTGGATACCAGAGTTGGCAAGAGGGTTAAACAGCCTAGACAGAATGCCACACTGAGGTAGCTATACTGCTTCTAAGATGCGGACAGTCTTTTCCTGGTCTAATTTACTTTCCTACTTGTGGGAGTATTTCTATGATACCAGGCAAGTAATGTCCTCTTAGGTGTGTTGATCATTACATTTCTAGATATCTTTCTCTTCACAGTTGCCACATTATTTAAACATTTGACTTCTGTAAATCGGTTTAAGCCCAGGGACTGAGCTTGTTACATACGTACTGCACTCTCTAAACTGGACTTAAACAGACACAATAATAAAAAGCAGCTGTCCTTAGATTCCCTAAATACACAGCTATATTAAAAGTAGAGTTAGATGTTGCTGCTTATCTCAGAAAATAGAACTTATGTTAAATTACTTTTCATTATTTTTGCCTCTCCTTTTATATTTATGAACACCTGGTCACAACTAAGGTATGGTTAAAATTACCATGTTCTGCCTTCTATTACCTTCATCCAGCTTCTGCAGGTAATGATATTCTTGGGGCAAGAGAGGTCAAAGCTTTTATGTAAAAGTGAATGGTAAAACATGCCTGAAAATAGTTCTACTTTTGGAACAGTAGCAAGATGTAAAGCTGGTGGATCTGGTAAATAAAAGCATGCACAAACACCCACTGCAATGCCCACTGTTGTTTCTTTTTTTCCACTACAAAATTCCCAAAACTCCAGCAGGTGGCAGTGAGCAACAGTCTGAAATTTGAATGCTGGAAGAGTGAAGAATAATTTCCATTGCTGAAACTAAAGGGATACTGGATTCATTTAGGAACTAAATGACACAGATGTGGCAGGTACATGAAGGCATCTAAACAAATGAAACACATTTTTCACAGACTGGTAGCTTTTAAGTCAGCCTTAGAAGGTGACATCTTATTGATCCCTACATTGCCTCTTTGTAGCTTCTCACTGGACAGGCGCTATAGCTTTATGCTGTGATGCAGTGCTGTACAGACAAGGATTGTTAGCTTTACAGTATAGAAAACAATTCACTCTGTTAGATTAATAGAAATGCAGAATGTGTTTTTGAATAGCTTATTTTACACCTAAGTCTTTTTTCATGGAAGGCATAATGAATTGAAGTGGGATAAGCAATTTAATTCATTACAGCTGTCAGCCAGTGAGCACTGCTGCACTTGATTTGTTTCAGTGCCTCTTGCAGGTTGCTGCTGAGGTACTAGTCATTACACTTCATTTTGTGAACTACTCAGGTGGTGAAAACACATAAAGGAAAAAGTTACTGGGCAGAATGGGAGCAGAGCTTCCTTTTCCGTAGATGTGAGGAAAGTGCTGGAAGAAAAAGCAAAGTTATATGCTGGTCAAGCCCTTGTGCACAGAGGTAAACATTGAGCCTTTGTTTAATAATATGACATTGGTGGTTAAATCAAGACCTAAATGCATCCTGTTGTCCCCTGGTATAGTTCACCTTGTTCTGAAGGGAAGAAGTAAATACTTTCTGAAATAAGCAAAATAGAACCTGAAAACCCAGGTTTACTAACTGAGTTTGTTATTCATTTTACCTACCGGCTCAAATACGAAAATATAAGTCTTGGGTGCTGCTGACAAAAACTGACATCTGTGAGTGCAGAATATAATTTTCTGTTTCTGCCTTTCTCTACCTAGGGCATCTGGTCTTCCATTGAAGTGAAGGGGACTTGTGTTTGCAGCGTCCTGCAATGTCACTAATTTTTAAGTATCTGCACAAACTCCTTGTGTCTTAAATTGAAAGAGACTGCAAGGTGAGACAAACTGCCTTGCAGATGCAGAGAACTGAGCAGGTCCCTCTTACCTAATTGCAGTTGGACTAATCTGTCCTTCAGAAAAAGGAGGTGGGATTTCTGTCCCTTTTGTCTGGAGCTTTCCTAAAAGTCTCATCAGTGTGTCTGTCAGTGTGAATGTGCTAGTTAGCTCATGCCATAAAAGAGGCCTGCACCTGTCCTTGGCTAGAATTCAAGTGTTTGAACCACACTTGTCCTGGAAGAAACACGTGTAGCTTCAGAAGTTAAAGGGGAGGTCTAAAAGATAAAGGAACATATTTCCTTTTCTCCCATCAAATTTAGGGGGAAATGGTGGATAAGATGTGGATAAAACACGTTTAGCATCTGCTGTATGTCACATGGTGAAGGAAAGGCTGCTGCATAGTGATGCTGTTGGGAGAAAAGTGATGTCCAGGAAATCATATCAACAGAAGGTGGCAACCATGGCTGGAGCTCCTTTGAAGGCATGGTGTGACTGAACTACATGAGCATAATCCAAAGCTTCCTGAAGTGAAGGGGGTACTAATATTTACTTTGCTTCTCAAAAAAACCTTATTCCTCTGTGTGGTGTGTGTGTTCTTTTTTTCTTTTTTTTTTTTTTTGGCAAATACATCACTTCAAGCAGTCTGAAATATGTATTCTTGAAGTGATTTGTGGTAGCTTCTGGTCTCCTGTGCTTGGTGGAAAAGTTCTGCATCCTGTGATGAAAAGAAGAACCAAATGTTATGTTAGAGATTTTTATAGTTACAAGAGTAGTCCTTCACCTAGAGAAAGAAGATTTGAGGTGATTTTTGTGAATTAAATAGAAGTAAAAAAAAAAAAATCTTTTGGCTGGGAAAAAAGAGGGGAATTAAAGTAAGCTCTTTCACTTTGGCATGCTTGAAGCATTTTCGATATTCAAGTTTTACTAATTTTTTCATTTATGTATGCAAAAATGACAGAAGGTGCTACTAAGGGTAAATCACTCTTAAAATGAAACAAAAACCTTCTGGCCTTATTTGAACAAAACCTTTCAGATTGAACCAGTTCTATTTTTTAATTTTTTTTAATACTTAAGACTTGTCAACACTTTTTGTTTATTTTGGTTCAATTTAAGATAGTGTGCTTTGGGTCTGTTACTTAACTTTATTGTGAGAGGGAATAAACATAAAATACAAGAAATACCTAACCAAACAGCCTAACTTACTACTTGGCAGGGCATTTGTTTTAATTGGGTTAATTTATTATTGAGAAAGATATCATTCTTGTGCAGAGTATTAAACAATATAGATAGTATATTTATTGGCACCCTAAGGAGAGGGTTATGAATGTTAGAGAAGGGTAATCTTGCTGCTTCCAAATGTAAAGCAAACAGCTGGTCCTAAGCATGTAACCAGGCTTGGGCAGGTATCAGAGAATTAGATGTACTAGTAGTACCAGAAGTTCTTACAGTCGTTCTGTAGATATACACACCTTTCCTGCCATGATTGATTGCCAGTACCTTGGAGAAAAATAAAATCTTCCCTTTTCAACTCTTCTTAAAAGTCTAATTATACACTGGGAGCAGTGGGAACCCTTCCTTTCTCTGCAGCTAACCAGCAGAATCCCTGCATTTGAGGTGGATTAAGGAGAAATACAGTGCAAGTAAATGGTCCCTTAATTTCTGTACGGTCCTCCTTCCCTAGTCCCACCTGGATATCCTGACACTCTGGATGTCCAAGGCAATCAGATCACAAATAAATCCTGAGTTAGTGCTCAGGGAAGACTGTCTGTCTCGCAGTAGTTTTAAGTAGTCACTGAAATGGGAACTGAAATCCAGTTCTCTTCCCCACTCCAGGTTACTACCTTAACATCTGGATAATAAAATCCCCTACCTTACCTATGTTTCTCCCAATCTTCCCCCGACCAAATTGTAAAAACTGGTAATATGTGAATTCAAAGACATTCAAGATGAGGGAGTATGACTGCTCTCAGTTGCTCAAGCTGCTCTTGTGAGAGATAGGGGCATGAGTGTGGCTGTACTGGGTCAGACCAAGGTTTCTTCAAATCTGTTGTTGTCTCCCTGACAGTGGCCACACCTGGTACCTAAGAAGGAGCATGAGAACAGGGCAGGCATGTAGGGTGCTTCCCCAAGTGCTCTCCCAATTTCAAGCATTTCTGTGATTTACGTTCCCTTAAGAGGGAAAAGAAAGCTGAGTCTTCCTCAGTGTAAGCCTCTCTTCTTCAGTTGTGCTTGGTATTTATATCTTGCTTGACTCCAGCTGAGGATAATTCACAGAGATGGCAAATGGAGGGCATCAGTTGGATGAGACTCACATTATTTCTCTCCTTGAGGCTTCCTGTGGTCTAGCCCTTGTTTAGCTAGCGGGTTTAAATGGTAAGTGCCCAAGTTCTCAGATGGACCTATTGAATTAGCCGGTTTTGAGGAACATATTATTTTGCAGAGTATTCAAAAGCACACAAAATGAGTTTGTTGGCACTGTGAGCTGATACGATCTGGTTTCATATTATGGGCTGGGAAAATGATAGTGCTTTAGCTCAGTTAACTCCAGATGCTGATTTTTCTGTTGCCAGAGAGGCGGCTGCTTCAGTGACCTCTCCTGTCGTCAGTAATGCATCCTCCTGAGTGATGGATTGAAAGGTGCACTCTGCATCTTCATATGTAAAAACAAACGAATCAGTTTCAGTCTTTGAATACAGCAACCAGTCTGAATGTAGAGAGAAAACTGAATTATAAGAGATTATTTATGCCATTAAGGTCATCATGGTGAAGCAGAACTGAATATTCTCTTCATAAACTTGAATACTGTAAAAAAGACAATGAAGAAACCTATTTAGACAGAGCCAAGCTCCTCTGTTATACCTGTGTGATTCTGGCAGGGCACCAGTGAAATGAATGCATCACTGTGTGTGTGCTAATCAACAGGGAACAGAATTTGGACTTTATGACACAGAGAGGGATAGCGATTTATGTGAACCTCAAACACACTTAGGTAATCTGCATTTTTGAAATTTTTTAAGGGATTCAAATCTTTGGATGCTGTCAGGGAGATGGCAGGCTTTATCACCAAGTCGCTATGGATTAAAAAAACAAACAAACCAACCCCAAAACACAAACCCCAACATTTTATTGTTAGCTATGCTGTCCTCTACATCAAATATCTGATTTCCTCAGTCATACACAAGAGTTGTTCCCACTGCAGTAAGCTGGAATTTTTTGCTGGAATTTACTGGCAGTCCCACACAACTCTCTTGCCTTTTGGGAGCTGGTGAGATTATACGGGTGGTATTTTGGGCTTTTGAGAAAGTGGAAAGGTACACTTTTTTTAACCTAGCTATCAGTGGGGTGGCATGTGAGGAGACTGCAAGGTGATGAATGCTGTGAGAAGGACTAAATCCAGGGAAAATAGTAGAGCTGGTAGGAAGGAGATGTTCTTTTTAACATGTTTTACATTCTAAAAGAAAACAGAATCAACACATTTTAAAATTTTATAATTAAATAATATTTTAGATGGATCCAAAGCTTCTATTTTCAGAAAAACTGAAAACAATTATTTTCTTCGTAAGCTTAAGAAAATGTCTTTATACAGCAGCTATGCAGGTAGTTTCTAAATGGGTGCCCAACACTGTTGAAAAGGTCAATTTTAATTTTCTTCAAAAATGAAATTAATTTAAAAAATTGATTTTTTTTAAGATGCTTGGATATTTTAGTAAAAAATCAGTCTTTCTTCTGTCACTCTAATTTCAGCTGTTTCTGACCCACAGTAGTCAGTAAATGGAAACCTGAACATCATCTTCCTATAGGGCAGAAGTTCATAGAGTTGGGTCCACTTTATTCGATCTCTGACTTGATAGAAACTTAAAGTAACTTGACTGTCCGTTGCAGTAAGTCACTTGTCTTTTGAGTCTTCTCAGCATGTTAGTTTTCCACTGACAAGCCCTGGAAACTTCTCTCAGCTTACCCAAACCTCCCATGTTTTCCAAGATTTTTCACTCTGATTGCAGGCTTGGTCTTAGGAAAAGTACTTCATTTTGGTCTGGATGGAGCCAGTTACTGTTAGCTTACCTGCTTTGAAGCTGTGTGCATGGGACATTTTTGTTTGTATTGTTGCTTATTACTTCTACTGAGGTTTCTGGTAACCCCTGTTGTCTTTCGCTTAACTCCATGCATCCATGTACTAGCAATACAAAACTGAGCAGGTAGAATCCTGCACAATATTTAAAAGTTCATCATACAGAGTAAAGGCATTTGTAAAGGAAAAGATGAAGAAAAATTAACACTGAATTGCAGCAGTATAGATCAGTGAACGCCTAGTCATCAAAACCCTACATTTCCAGCATGTTACATTGTATTTATGAGAACAACAAAAAAATCTTATTTTAGCAGCGTCGTGAATTAGTATTTGAAAGACATAGCAGATATAAATAATATTGGACAAAATATTTTTTTGGCCATGGTAACAGAAACTACATGTTTTGGTGAATTTAATCTTGAAGCTATTTGCAAGTGGAGATAAATTACATGCATAATTTTAGGCACACTGCTCAAGGAGGAAGCCAAAGAGCTGCTGGAGGTGCTGCAGCCTGTCTTACTGTACTCCCATGAGCAGCTGCCGTGTCCAGATGAGGGAGACAGAGATGACTTAATTTTTGAAGGGTTTTAGACTGCTTATCCTAATTATAAGAGCCCTAAGCACCAGAATGTGTTTGGAGATGCTTCTGCTTTTTCTAGTATTTGAGAAATAGAGTGAGAGGGCAGGAATGACCCTGGAGCCTTTAGCACGGCTACTAATTTGAGATGCTTGGATTCCAGTCCAGTGACAAATTACTTATGCATCAAGCAATGATGTCAAAATTTGAAGGTATGGGCTCAGCTCATACCACTGGGCAGCTTGACTTGCTCCCTGAGCAGGTCTGTACTTTAGATGCAAACTGACTTAGGTCAATGAAGGGAGAAGGCAGAACTCTGATACTGCCATGTATCCTCTCCTTACTTCTCTTCCTTTCCTTGGAAATGTCTGAAGCAAAGGTTCATTCAGTAATGAATGATATATGACCACATATTTATGTGACCAAAATAAAAATGTATTATTTTCTGTTTAATTGAGAAAACAGAAAAATAATAAAATTTATAAGACCCATACTATGTTTTTGCTGAGCTGGAACTTGGACCTTTCTTGTTTAATGTTATGAATGCAAAGTAGGAACATTTTTTTTTTTAAACTTGTAAGCAAAATCTTTGTACCAATCTATCTTTATTGCTGTTTCACAATTGTATATATTATTGAGTTGTTTGTATATAGTCCTTGGTATAAAAATTAAGAAGTTAAACACTTGAGGTCACAAATAACACAAACTGCTCCTTAGAGAAGGAGCTGTGTGGTTTACTTAATTTATCTTTGAAGAAGATGGGAATCTGTATGTAAGTGTTGGTGTCTTTCTGGAGCTAGCTGCAGTAGCTGGAGTCTCTCTGAGGCACTGCTGAATTAGCTGTTCAGTGCGTACAATTACAAATACTGTAAAACAAACACCTAAAAGAATTTCATTACTTAAGCAATCTCATGTTAAATGCTTTTTGAATGGCCTGATAAGAGGCTGATTGGGCTCAGTTATGTTGTGTGAAGAAATCTGTAGTGCATGGTAGGACCCACTGTGCTATCATCTACCTAGAGAAGTAGTTTAGTGGTGGGTTTAGAAGGTGAGGAGATAGGGTGAAGAAGTGTTGAATATCAGAAAAGGAAGATGAGGTGAATCTCATTAGATTTTATTTTTCTGTCACTTGCTGTTTTGGCCCATCTGCTAGTCTCTTAAAAAGAATAGGTTCGCTGCAGATGCATGTGTTCCTATAATTAACATTGCAGTGTGATGTGAAGGATTTAGTCGAGTGCAGCAGGATGGGTGCCAGTCAGGCTTGGCTTCTTTGGCTTGCTGACATTTTATTGTAAGTGACGCTTTCATGAACTCATTTATTGCACCACTACTTCTATAAGTGATTGTCAACTAGGAGATTATATCAGGATGTTTACAGCAACAAGGTGAGTCAGGATTTTTCAGCCTTCTCCCTTTTTTGGAGGAATGGCTGACAATCAGTCCCGTCCAGTATCAGACTGATAGCTGCTCTGCAACCATTTCCTGTCAGTTTTGAACTGATGTGGCCCCTTGATGGCTAGAGGCTTGAGCAGGCACAGTAATTGACAGTACTAACTCTCTAGTGGGGTTTGTTTATGTATTTGCAGATAAGCTGTCTGTTGACTGGTTTTAGGAGTAATTTTATATCTCATGTTTGAATTGCCCAGCTGCTTTTTGCCAGAGGCTTTTTTCTGTAGTTAATTATAGAATTATAATTGCCAATTAAGTGATAAGCCACAAAAGAGCTTGTATTCCTGAACTACTGGTGCATGCATTCAGCGTATTGTGCAGCACAAGTAGCACAGGAAGAGACGCGTGATGCTTATGGCTGTTTTTAATATGACCTAATCTTTTTCCATTATATATTGTGAATTAAAAAAAGACACAAGATGTGAAATGGAGGTGGGATTTCTTTGTGGACAGTGCAATTAAAAATGGGAACAAAAATAGGAGGAAAAGCATGATTATTTTTTTTCCCAAAATTTTCCTTCGTCCCCCTGCTCAGAGTCAGTCCTTCCTTATGGTTTAGTTTCAGTGTGGGTCAGCTTGGGCTCAGTTCTGCTCAAAATACTCTTTTAAAGTGGAGATGCTATATCATTCTTAGGTTAGCTTATAGTGGTGAGAAGTGAAAGTAGTAGAGGCATTGTCTTTAAATCATTCTTTGTGTTCTTTGAAGCTCTGTTGCAGCAGCTCAGCTGAGGTGCTGCAGAACAAATCCGAAGTGACAAAGTGTTGTCTAGCATCAAAAATAAAGTGTAACTTAGCTGAAATGTTAATTCTGTATTTGTTTCTTCTCAGAGGCAGCAGAGCAATTTAAATGGAGTACTGCATTGGAGGAACATGGCATTTCTTGATTATGTTTGTAGCATGAGGTGCAAAAATAGCTTTCCTGTCCTTTTAAACCTTTTAGACTTGAAAATGTGTTTTAATCTGCATGTTGATCATAAAGAGATGTTTTAGCTTGGCAGAAAATGATCAGGGAAAATTTAGTTGTGAGAAGTTCAATATAAATGACTTGCATTTTGTGCGTGTCTGTATAATAATGAGGGGTGGGGTGAGGAGAAGCTACTTTGTCATCCAGAAAAGTAGGAATGTTCTTGTTTGCAGGAAAGAAATAAGCATGTGGCTTTTGCCGAGGTCGAATGCTTCAGTTTGCACTTCATTACTGAGCAAAATCAGTCCTAACAAAGTTAAGTTCTACTAAGAATATGACCATGGTAATGTGATAATAAAGTCACATCCCAATTTAACAGTCAGCCTTCAAAGGCAGGATACCGGACTAAATACCCTCTCCATTTTGTGCAGACTGAAGAAATTTCTTCAGATACTTGAAATCAAGAATGTATTGTTAACCTAAGTATAGTGTTAACCATCTAATCAAAGAATTATTATTAGTCCAGTCACAATACTAACACTTAATATCCAAATTATGTAGTTATTACAGCTCACTTGCAATGATAATATAAATAGATATATGCAAACTTTCTGTCATATCTCCCCATTTTTGGCATTACCCTTTATTCCTGTGCTGCTTTGGCTCCTAAGTTTCATGAGCTAATTTCCCTTGAAAGGAAGAGGAGGTGGTTTTACAATGAGTTGTCAGCATCCTGAGCCCTTTGCTGAGGGAAATGTGATGACGGTTTTTTCCTCCATGGTTTTGCATCTTCTTCAGGTAATTTTAAATGATTGCTAACACAGTCTGCTCACTTGCTTTTCCTCCATTGATTCATAATGTAATGTTATATCCGAGATCTGTTATGTTATGTTTTACATATGCTGGATATTTGTTCTTTGTTACTCCTAAACCAGGTTTTACTCAGCTCCCAAACTTGCGTGCATATAGTGTCTGTGAATCAATCTCATTTGTGATTTGTTTTGGTAGTTCTGTGGTCTCTGTTTTCATCCTGTGCTTGCTATTTCAAGGCCTCTGTTGTAATTTTCTGCCTGTATTTTTTGGGGCCGCTGTTACAACATCTGTTTTTCTTAGATGTCACTCAGGCTGTGGTTAACTGGTGTTTTGTGAGCACAAGCTAGTCCTGCGTTTCAGTTCTCAGGTCGTGAAGAGTTCACTCTAAAAATAAGTGATCCACTAGAAGACACACGTGCATACAGGTGCGTAGAGGCACAACGCGGTGGTAACTCCTTGCTACCAATATCTTCCAGTTATGGCAATATCATTGGTATGTTATAGAAATTGCAACAATAAGTGATTATATAAATTTAATGGTAGAGGCTAGGCAATAAGAATTATTGTTTTAATATATTAGTATGATTGCTTAGAAAGTAAGATATAAAAGAAGATAATTCATATCTGAGGATGTGGATCTGTGGAGTATTATTGAAGGGGATGTGGATGATTTTGTCGTATCAACCTTCTTTCTGTACACTGCCTTAAGAAAAGTAAGATAAACCAACCCATTTGATTTTAGCAATAAATTTTAACTCTGCTTCACTTGGGATTTGGGGGGAATGCAGGGTAAAATCCACAGTTTGACTCAGGGTTATCCAGGGACTTTATCTCCTGTGGCTCTTTGCAATGACAGAATGCATCTCTCTCATCAGAGAGAATACTTTTCCTTGGAACTTTCACCAACATTAATATATTATTAAAAAAAATCCTTTACTTCCCATTAAACAACATTTGCTAGACAAATTCCTAGTCTTGTCTAGCTTTTTTGCATCTGGACTCAGTTGAATTCCTGTTAAAGCTGATGCAAAGACATCCACAAGCTGCAGAGAACGATTGAGCGAGCATTGGAATAATTTGGGAAGATGGATTTCAAAGGTCCCAATACATGTACCTTTGTTAACTGGGCCACAAAGCTTCATAGGCTCTTGGGTCTCTGCTAAACTATACTGTTTCACAGACAGGCAGATAAATGCTTTCTGCATTAGAATAGTTAAATCTGAGTGTGAAAAGCTCAGCACAATTTCTGCACTGGGGAACAATGAAGTCATATAATTCCTATTAAACTAAGAATTCCTTATCACCAGGTTCTGAGACCTGGATTTTAAATCAGTATACTGTGTGAACTGAGAGAGCAAGGCAGGCTTGTCCATTTTAAATGTCTGGAGGAAATGGTTTTGGAAGACAATATTGATGCAATTTACCAAAAAAGATAAGCATAAACACAATTCTACAATAAGAATGAAAGAGAAATCACAAGTTCTATGACATCTTTAAAAAAAAAACAAAACAAAAACAAAACTGTTTTTCTATTTTGCCTACTTTCCTCTTGTCTCACAGTTCTGGGGTTTTTTTTGTGGTTTTTTTTTTTTTTTGTCTGATCAATCATGTACTCATTATGCATACAAACCACATGCTTCCTGAGCAGTTGTTGTGCAGTTTAGCCCTTAGGTTGTAAGGACTTGTCTTCAGGACATGAAATTTAGGACTGGGGTCTTATCCCCAGTCTTTGTATATTTGTATATATAAATGTCTTTGTATATTTACATGAATCCCAAGTGAATTTGAAAGAACTAAGAAATGTTATCCATCAAAGCAGGAAGTATTGTTCATCCGCTCTCACAGCTGGACACTACTACAAAAAGGGCCAGTTACTGGAGAACCAGATCCCTTTCTTGTAAGGTGTAATGTTCAAGCTGTAGCTCTGTCTAATAAATGGAAGGCTATAGCCACAGTACCTAGCATGAGGTAATATGAGAATTACTTGAATTTCATTTAGAGCATGCCAGCCAATGAGGAAAAAATATATGTAAAGGTTACAGGCAACTGCAATTTATATATTCTCTAGTCTAATGATCTCATCTTATTTCAGTCACTTTGCATGTGTCAAGACTATATGCCCAAAGATGTGTCTGGTATTGCAGTCAATGTGAACTTCAAGTCCTTTTATTTGTGTTTTTATCAGAAGAGAACTTTAATTTTGCTGTTGACTTTGGTTTACATGTACATGCTCTACTTACGAGTGTTCCTTTTGATGTCTAAGATGACCTGAGCAAGTGCACTTGTAGTAGTGCCAGATTAACTGTTGCATACTCATGTGTTTCAGTTCTGCAAAGCAATGACTCCCATTGCCACTTTGGCACGTGCTGTTAGTATTATGAGCAATAAGCAGTAAGAGCATGTTGCATTTGATTTCCTGCTGTAGGATACCACACCGCTGTGGGAGTAATAGATTTCAAAGCCAATAGGAAACACTGTGATTATCTACTCTATCTTGCATGATACAGGCCACAGTGTTTAAAAACTGATAAATCACGTAGGGACAAAAAACCCAAGGGCTTCCAGTCCTGGCACTGGTCTTGCTCAGCTGATGCACTAGGTCACTTACCATTGAGTTCATGTCCCTTACTAAATTCCTTATGCTTTGTTCCTGATGCTGCATTGCTGTTTTCTTGAGCCAATGGCTCTGCCATCTTCAGGTATGTGAAGGGTAATATTTTATATTATTAGTATCTGAAGGGATGAAATAAATAGATGCTTGGTTGGTTTGTCATTTTCAGCTTTCCTGTTTCAAGTCTTATTTTGCCTTTAATTTGATTCTGGACTTTTTTTATTCTAGCAATAAACTAATGACATAAAAGAATAGTGAGTTGGCATCTTCTGTTAGATGTCACGCAAATTACCTTGGGAAAAGAAAAGGTTGGTGGTAAACTTCTTACAATGATATGTTAAAATACTCAAACCTTTGGTGACTGGCGCTAGTAAGAAATACTTTCTGAAGGATGTTATGGAAAAAAGACTTCTTTAAAACTGTACGTACCTCCAAACAAACAAACAAACAAAAAAACCCCAGCAAACCCCCAAAAACCAGAAAACAAAATACCCCAGAAAGTCCATGCTTGATATTTTTTTTAATATTTTCTATCAGGTAAGAGTGCCTTATCAGATTTCATAGAGGACCTACACAGCTAAGAAGTCAGATGCTTAATGAAAATCAGCATAGCATCATTGACATTAAAAGAGAATGTTTGCTTTACTCCCTCTTCATCTGATTTACTAGGTATATGCCTTGGCATAAGCTGCAGAGAGCAAGGTGCATATGTACGGGATTCAGCTTATGTATCAATACGGAGAAATTATTCACTGGTGTCCGTTTTTGTATGAGCATCATACCAGTTACTCCAAAAACTTGCATAGAGTTATCTTGATTGTGGTGGGCCTCTGGCATGGGCAGAGGACCCAACTTGAGTGGAGCTTGCTGTAGGAATGGGGCTTACACTTACACTGAGTGCAATCTATCTCAAGAATTTTGTTGCAGACTTGAAATGAATCACAATCATGTCTTGGAATCAGGGACAAGTGTGTTGATTAAAGATAGCTACAGTTTGTAAATAGTGTTCAATATTGTCAAGCAGGCAGCATTTATCAGCCAGACGTTTTCTCTTCTGAGCAAACTGGAAAAGTAGTCTCATGTGCTGTATAACACGTCTAAAAAAGGGATTCACTGCAGCAGGGGAACAGATTGCTAGAACCTAGTAGGCTTGTAATGCTGTGAAATGAGCGGTGTGTGCCAGTGGAACAGACAACGGGGGAGAGAAACAGTAAGAGATATAGTAAGCGTTGGCTGTATTTGAATGACAAGCAATTGGTTCCAGATCATGTTTATCTCCTGAATAATATTGTTTATATTTTGTGAGCAAGAATGGCTTTTGTAGGAAGTTTTTGTTCTAAAGCATAGGAATGTAAAGGAATTGAGGCATCTACAGCTGCCACAAAAAAGTAAAAAGGCATTATGTCATTGGTGTGAATTGTGAGTAAATTT